>NC_143021.1:153920880-154220880 GCF_055824585.1 Amblyomma mixtum | reverse complement strand
GGAGGCTGCAACGACCGGGAAACCCAACCGGTCAACGAAAGCAGCGTCAGTGTGCAATGCCCCCAGGAGCTGACACCACTCCAAAAGTTCCCCCGCCTGGCAACAAGCTGGTGCAAGGCACATCCGGACCAGCGCCACCGGCGGGCGCGTTGCCCGGGCGTGTCTCCAAGTCCCATCCATCAACAAGCCAAAAGTCGTCACGTGGTCCAGGCGCACCCGTATTCCAGAACGGAGATTTTCCGCCTCTCGAGGGCCGTCCGGTTGGCACACCAAAGAAGACATCACAGCCAAAGGTAGGCAGCCGAGACGGGCCTCCTCCGTCCCCCCGCACTCCCCTACGTTCTTCCCCACCAACCCTTCCTCCTCCTCCCCCCCCCTTAACTCTGAGGTTGCGGACCTCCGCCGTGAGCTCGAGACTCTCCGGGCTCAAAATGCTCAACTCCAGGCCAAAATTCATGCGCTAGAAACGGCTCGGTCCTCCCCGCCTATTGCCCAGGTAGCTCCGGAACCGATGCAACAAGTGCCGGTGGACCCGACATCATCTAGCTCTGACGCGCGTTTCACCGCCCTCGAAAACGCCCTTGCCGCATTAGCGACTCAGATGTCAAATTTCGGCCAAATTCAAGAAAACCGGTTCAAGTCAGTCACGGCCACGGTTACGGCCACCGTGACGGCTAATATTAAGACGTGGCTGGAGTCAAACCCCAGGCTTCTACGCCGAATGGGGCCCCTCAAAGACGCAAACCGCCCATCAATATTCAACCGCCCCATCGATCTAACCGAACTCAAGGAAGAGCCGGAACCGATCCAGCCGCAGGTGACGGAACCTGTGCCGGCTCTCCAAGGCAGTCTCCCTTCAAATCAACATGGCTGCGTCCCCTCCCAACCAACACCCTAAAGGGCGCCGCCCCCCGCAAAGACAGCAAGTTTTTTCCCTTGTGCAATGGAATTGTCGGGGTTTCAAAAACAGGACCAAACGCACCCACTTAAGGGCGTACATTGACAACCTTGAACACCCCGCCGCAGTCCTTGCGTTGCAAGAAACCGGAGATGCGAACAGATAGCCCCGCACACATACTTAATATCTACTGCCCCCCGAAACTCAAAAACATCACTTTTTCTAACGTCTTTAGCCCAGCGCTAAGGATCGCGGGTCGCGACCCCCTCATGATAGTGGGCGATTTTAACGCGCCCTGTCTCATGTGGGGCTATTGCAAGGAAGAGACGCGTGGTCGTAAGTTGGCGGAACTTATATCTACTCTGGGCATCACTCTTCTAACCGACCCGGTTCACCCAACACGTGTAGGGAACTCCGTCACTCGGGACACTTGCCCCGACCTTACCCTCGTGAAACACATCCAACACGCAGAGTGGATTAACACCGAGGACACCCTCGGTAGCGACCACTGCATACTGAACACTGTCATTTACACTCGGCCCTTACGTCGCCCCCTTGCGCAAGCCAAACTTCCCGACTGGAACGCTTTCCGCCAGGCCCTCCCAGTAACTTCTCTCATGGAACAGGACTACTCCACTTGGGCACAAGGACTCATGCAAACACTCCGTTCGCACGAAAACCATATCAAGCTTACGGAGCGTGCACCTGACGTGGATAACCACCTGATGCACCTCTGGGAAGCTCGCCGCAGCCTCACTAAGCGATGGCGGCGGCAGAAACACAACCGTAAACTCCGCGCTCGCATCTCTGACCTCACCCAGCAAGCTGCCGAGTATGCTGCCCAACTCGCAGACACTAACTGGGTAGATCGATGCAACAGCGCAGCAAGACATATGTCCAGCCGCAACACTTGGCGGCTCTTCAGGACTCTCATAGACCCCACACAAACACGCTCGGAAACACAGAAGCACATCAATCGCGCGATACACAACTTTCAAGGAAACACGAAGCAGCTAGCGAACACCTTGCGCTCACAATACCTCAATCAGGATCAAGACCCGCGTGGGCAGGATTATTCGTATGCAGGCTGCGATAATCCGGAACTGGATCAACTTTTCCAGCTTCACGACCTTCGCGCGGCTCTTGCCAAAATGCGCAGGGGGACGGCGCCTGGGAGGGATAAGGTCACAGTCAAATTATTGGCGAACCTTCCTGATCAGGCATACGAAACCCTACTCGAATATATTAACGCCATTTGGACCGGGGACACTTCGTTGCCACCGGATTGGAAGACATCATTGGTAACCTTTATCCCAAAGGCGGGGAAACCGGTAAACACAGACAACCTCCGGCCCATCTCCCTCACTTCATGCGTAGGAAAACTGATAGAAACGATGGTCCGTGACCGCCTCTCAGAATATCTCGAGAGCAAGAACTCATTTGCCGACACCATGTTCGGTTTCCGACCCAGTAAGTCCGCACAAGACATCCTTTTACAGCTTCATCACGAGGTTCTCGAACCCATAGAACACCCACACAACGACAAAATAGTCCTAGCACTCGATCTCAACGGTGCGTTTGACAATGTTAAACACGGCGTCATACTAAAACACCTTAGCGAGATTAACTGTGGTCCTCGTACATTCAATTACATCAAAGATTTCTTAACAGACCGCTTGGCCTATATACGTATACAAGAGACCGAGTACGGCCCGTTTGAGATGGGAACGTGGGGCACACCACAAGGCGCTGTGTTGTCCCCGCTTCTCTTTAACATTGCTATGATGTATCTCCCGGCACAGCTGGCGGCTGTCGGCGGTGTTCAGCATGCGCTGTACGCCGATGACATCACCATCTGGGCCACTACGGGAAACATAGGAGAGATGGAGGAATGCCTGCAAGCAGCGGCGAGCATAGTTGACCACTATGCCAAGTACTGCGGCCTCCAGTGCTCCCCGTCCAAGTCTAAATTTGTGCATATTCGATCTTCTCCGAAATGCAAAATCTCCGTTCAGCTTTCTCTCGCAAGCGGCCCCATCCGTGAAGCGAAGGAGCTACGAATACTCGGTCTCTTCATTAATCAACATCGTAAGGCAGACACAACTCTTGCCAAACTCCGCAAAGTCGGCGACCAGGTGGGCCGAATGGTTCGCCGCGTTTCCAACAAGCGAGGAGGGTTGCGAAGTAAGGATGCGATGCGGCTCGCGCATGCCTTCGTAACAAGTCGAGTACTGTACTCGACTCCTTACCTCCGCTTACGGAAACATGACGAAGATCACTTGGAGATTGTACTGCGCAAAATTTTCAAGAGAGCCCTCGACCTCCCGATATCCACTTCCAACGCGCGACTTCTCGCGTTGGGGGTGGTGAACACCTATCGAGAACTCCGCGAGGCGCATCTCGTTAACCAATACACGCGTCTCGCCCAGACCGTGTCCGGTCGCCGCCTCTTGGACCGGTTACATATCAGACATGATCACCATACCATGGAACGGGTTCGAGTGCCAGAACTGTGGAGAAGCGCCCTCTACGTTCGACCCCTTCCGACTAAGATGAACAAGGAGGACCATAATGGTCGGCGCCAGGCGCGGGCGAATGCCCTGCACCGCCACTATGGCTCAAAGAAACACGTCTTCTACGTCGACATTGCAGGCCCCTACCGCTCCAGGGAAGAATGGTACACGGCTGCAGTCATACACGAGGGAAAATAGGTGGACGGCCTCTCGTTCAGAGCGCCCAACTCAACGCATGCGGAGGAGGTGGCGATCGCCCTCGCAGCCTCCCATCCCGACTCTAAATTCATCCTCACAGACTCTCGCGCAGCCTGTCGTAACTTTGAGTTCGGTTGGATCACTCCACTCGGTCACCAAATTTTACACCGCAGTACTCGCGACGGCGATCCAACTCATCGCTCAATCATATGGGTCCCCGGCCACCAAGGCATGCCAGGTAACAAAGCCGCCCATGAGGCAGCCCGCGCACTCACTCACCGGGCACCAGGCGTGCCTTGGGAGGAGCTTAACCCAGATCACAGCCCTCTCCTTTCTTTTAAAGAAATTACTGAACACTATCGTGCCGAACACCGGCGATATCCAGTTCCTATGAAAGGACTGGGTAAAGCTGGCGAACGAATTCTCCTCAGGCTCTTTACAAGCACCCTGCTGTGCCCGGCGGTTCTCAAGCACTTTAATCCTTCTTTTGACGGCCGCTGCTCATTCTGTGGGGAGGTGGCCGACACCTTCCACATGGTTTGGGCATGCAGGAAAAATCCTTCTCTCCCCCCAATCACCCCTTCCCCTACCCGAGAGGACTGGGAGGCGGCCTTACTCAACTGCCAGGAACTATCGGGCCAGCAGGCCCTGGTTCGGCGGACTTGTGTAGCGGTCTCGACCAACGGGATCCCGGAATGAGGGACTCCGACTAGTATTGTAAGGGGTGAGACCCACTAGGGGCCTCTCCCCGAGCACCTCTCTGTACATTACTAAATAAATGCTTTTCTCCTCCTCCTCCAACTCGCCGCCAAGAAGGCAATCGCGTCACGCGCCCAAACTTCCTCCGAGCCATACATAGCCTACATAAAAGACGTCCTCGCCTTGTGCCGTAAAGTTGATAAAGACATGTCCGAGGCAGATCGAGTTGGCCACATACTGAAAGGCACTGCCGACGATGCCTTTAATCTGCTTCTATGCAAAGACTGTTCCACGGTCGCTTCTGTTCTTGAGGTGTGCCGGCGTTTCGAGCAAGCCAAACACCGGCGCATTTCTCACCATTTTGACCGGCTTCCGAACACTGCTGCTAGCTCCTCCTGTGAAGATCTGCCAACATTGCGGCAGCCTCCCGTCCCGGCTAACTTAACCCGTATCGTGCGCCGCGAACTGGAGGCAATGACGCCCGCTGTTTCTTCCTTGCCACTGCCGGACAACACCTCGGCCCTCATCCAAACCGTCGTTCGCCAGGAGGTTGCGAACTTGCCGTCCTTTCTCCTCGCGTCGTGGACAACGCTCATGCTAGCCCGGACCCTTCAGTGATCGCAGCTGCCACTTACAGTCGCAGCTTCTCGCCTCGGTACCGATATCGCAATCCTGCCGAATGGTGTACATCTGATGACAGGCCGATCTGTTTTACCTGCTCTCGGGTCGGACACATCTCCCGTCACTGCCGCAGCCGTTGGTCCCCGCCAACTAGCCCCTACTCCTTCGTCGACCGCCGCAACGACTACAGCCCGCGCCGCTTCACCCCACGTCCCGATCCGCTCCGTGACGAGCCCGCTCCGCACGCTCGTGGGTCCAGCCGCTCACCTTCCCCATTAGGCCGGTGCTCCCGTTCTCCTACCACACGCCGCAGCCCTTCTCCTTCGACCTCCCGCCACTTCTCGGAAAACTAGCCGATGCAGCCCCCGGAGGTGACGCTGCATCATTGACCCGGCCTGAAAATCGTCTCTTGACCCCCGCTGCCCAACGTAATCTCCTGAATGTTCTCGTTGATGGTGTCCACCAGCTCACCTCGCCTTCAATCCACCGAGTTTGCTCGTCTCCCGCCACAAGCTGCTGTCTACATCCCTATGTCGCCTTCTCCTCCCGTCCCTGATGGAGACTACGTCGCCTGCCCTATCACCGCTGTGATTCTGAATCGTAACGTCCTCTTTCCCCACACCATTGTCCACAACACCAACAACTGCACCTGCCTCCCTGTCCTCAACTTCAGCCTGTCCCCTCAGGTACTTCCGGCCGGCATTTCGCTTGCTGATCTGTCCCCATTGACCGATTGCACAGTTTCTGTCCTGGCTCCTGACCCAACGACTGCCGTCTCCAATGTGCCTACATCGCATCCCTCCCGTGTGGATTCTATTTCCCGGATGATCGCAGCCGATCTGCCCTCTGCTGATTCTACAGCTCTTCACAGCCTCTTGTCCTCCTACAGTGATACTTTTGACTTTGGGGACCGTCCCTTGGGTCAAACCTCTTTTGTCGCCCACCACATTGACACCGGCGAGGCCCGCCCTATTCACAGACGGCCCTATAGGGTCTCCCTCGCAGAGCACCGTGTTATTCAGGCAGAGGTGGACAAGATACCGGCCCGCAACATCATCGAGCCTTCGAGTAGTCCTTGGGCGTCCCCTGTCGTGCTTGTTAAAAATAAAGATCAAACCTGGCGATTCTGCGTCGATCACCGCCATCTGAATGCCGTCACAAAGAAAGACGTCTACCCTTTTCCCCGAATTGACGACGCTCTCGACTGCTTGCACGGCGCCAGTTACTTTTCCTCCATCGGTCTTCGCTCAGGGTACTGGCAGATCGCTGTGGGTGAACGGGATCGGGAAAAAACCGCCTTTGTCACCCCGGACGTCCTGTACTAATTTAAAGTCATGCCTTTCGGCCTGTGCAATGCCCCTGCTACCTTCGATCGCATGATGGACTCCCTCCTGCGCGGTTTTAAGTGGACGATAGTGCCTCTGCTACTTAGATGACGTGATTGTTTTTTTGTCCACATTCTAAAACCACCTGCATCGCCTTTCAGCCATCCTTGCCGTCTTCCTCCGCGCTGGTCTTCAGCTGAACTCGAAGAAATGTACCTTCGGCCGCCGTCAGCTAAAGGTCCTTGGCCACTTG
Organism: Amblyomma mixtum; assembly: GCF_055824585.1. Classification (NCBI taxonomy): domain Eukaryota; kingdom Metazoa; phylum Arthropoda; class Arachnida; order Ixodida; family Ixodidae; genus Amblyomma; species Amblyomma mixtum. The sequence continues at coordinate 154,214,373 of NC_143021.1, read as the reverse complement.
GTCGACTCTGCTGGGATCCAACCCGACCCCGACAAAGTCCGCGCTGTGCGTTCATATCCTACTCCGCGCTCCTCCGGTGATGTGCGCAGCTTTCTCGGCCTATGTTTCTATTTCCGCCGGTTCATCCAGAACTTTGCGGAAATAGCCCGACCTCTTACCACGCTCCTCAAGAAGGACACCCCGTTCTCTTGGGGGCCCCTCCCCTCTCCCCCAAGCAGACGCCTTCAGAGCCCTTATCAGTGCCCTCACTGCTCCACCTGTGTTGACGCACTTTGATCCTTCAGCTCCTACGGAACTTCGGACCGATGCGAGCGGCCATGGCATTGGTGCCCTACTTGCTCAGCGGCAACGCAATAAGCTTCGCGTTATTGAGTACGCCAGCCCTCTCCTTTCTGTGTCAGAGCGCAACTATTCTATCACCGAGCGGGAATCCCTCGCCCTGGTTTGGGCTATTGCAAAATTCCGCCCTTACTTGTTTGGGCACCCTTTCTCTGTTATCACGGATCACCACGCCTTATGCTGGCTTTCTTCGCTCAAATACCCTACTGGCCGGCTGGGGCGCTGGGCTCTTCGCCTTCAAGAGTACACATTTTGTGTCGTCCACATGTCCTGCCGCTTGCACCAGGACGCGGATTGCTTGTCCTGTTACCCGGTCGATGCGCCTTCCTCCAACGAATGCGAGGCAGACGCCTGCCTCTTATCCATCTTGGCCTTCCGCAACATTGCGCTTGGATTCTTCGCTAGGTTCCCTCATCGACCGCCTCACTGCCAACCGCTGTGATGCGTCACTCGCCACGTTTGTGCTCCATGAGAACGTCCTCTACCGGCGCAATATGCGGCCTGACTGCGCTGACCTCTTGGTCGTGGTCCCTCAACACCTGCGCAGCAGCGTCGTTGAGCAGCATCATGACGTTCCCACGGCCGGTCATCTTGGAGTCTCCCGCACCTACGACAGCGTGCGCCGCCGCTTCTTTTGGCCCGGTCTATACCGTTCTGTCAGCCGTTATGTGGCCGCTTGCGAGCTGTGCCAACGACGGAAGACGCCCTCGGTTCTCCCTCCCGGACACCTTCAGCCGATTCCCATCCCCGTCGACCCGTATTCCCGTGTCGGCTTCGCCCTGCTCAGCCCTTTTCCGGTGTCTGCTATGGGAAACAAATGAATCGTGGTCGCGACGGACTACTCCACGCGCTACGCTATTACTCGAGCGATCCCAACCAGCTGCGCAACTGATGTCGCTGACTTTCTCCTGCACGACGTCATAATCCACCACGGTGCTCCCCATCACCTGCTCACCGATCGCGGCCGCTGCTTTCTTTCCAAAGTGGTCGCCGAACTCCTCCGCTCCTGCTCCGTCCGTCATCAATTCGCCACGGCCTACCATCCGCAGACGAACGGCCTCACTGAACGTCTGAACCGTACCCTCACTAACATGATTTCCATGTACGTCTCCGACCGTCACCGCGACTGGGATATTAGCCTCCCATTTGTTACATTCGCCTACAATTCTACGCGTCACGATACAGCCGGTTTCTACCCTTTTTACCTTCTCATTGGCCGCGATCCTTTGCTGTCCTTCGATAGTGTACTGCCCGCCACCGCCTCCACGAGTCCTTACGCTCGGGACGCCATCGCTCGCGCCGACGCTGCCCGTCTTGTCGCCCGCCAGCGGCTGTCGGCCTCCCAAGTCAATCAGAAACGACGTCATGACTGTCGCCGTGGTGAAGTCACCTACTCTCCTGGCTCCCTTGTGTTACTCTGGGTCCCTACCCGCCGTGTGGGCCTTTGTGAAAATCTGGTCCCCCGATATACAGGCCCTTATCGGGTCGTACGTCCGGTGTCCGCGGTGACGTACGAGATTACCCCGCTACATCCGCCGTCCCCGGCCACTACACCCCGCACCGACATCGTCCATGTGTCCGCCTTAAACCTTACAACTCTCCGTCTAGCTGGCCTGTGTAGTGCGCACCGGGACGGTGCTTTTGCCGCGAGGGGGGTCATGCTACGGACGCTGGGAGGAGGACGAAGTGGTTTGTAACGAAGACGACGCTGAGGTGCGCGCTTCTGTGCTGAGAGACTACTCCACGCCGTCGGTCCCTTGCGTAGCAGGCTACCTCTGCTGTTTCTACTGCTGCTTCTAGCCGCCACGTATCAATATTAACATTCTGACGCATAGGGCCCTTAAGGGCCTCAGTATACACCGACCGATTCTCAAAATTTTATGAGGTACACTGCTGTCTCGACTGATGTTTACAAATGCATCTCTATGCCATTGAGCTAGCACCGATTCCAATTTTCAAATACAGCAGAAAAGAGGTGGAGCGCTGGCAATGGGGGCACATGGTCGCACCAGTCATGAAAGAGTAGGCAGAGAGCGGAAGAAGACAGGAATACCTGGTGTCAAGTTTGCTGGGAAAAATCACAAAAAGCGATGGGTTGCATAAGATTACAATAGCCTACAGCGGTGCGGCATCGACAGTGTGTTGAGAACTACAATGTTCAAAGAAAAGTCTGATGCCAAGGAGAATCACAGGACAGATGGTTAACGTTCAAGTCAAATCAAAGTAATTTGTTGCGAAAATTGTATACATGCGTGATCTCCGCATTGAACCCTTCGGTTAAATACTCAAGGTAATGAAATATATAGTCATACCTACAAAATGCAGCGGATATTTCCAAAGAATCCCGACACAAATGTATTCAAAAAAGGAGCACACTTAAGAAGGCAACAAAAGGGAGAGCCTATACGCGAAAAACAAAACAAAACATACTATCTGGAATCTCGAAAAAGAAATGCTAACGACAAAAACCGAAGCGTGGGATATTGAAGATAAGTTACAACAAAATTTTGGATCGCATAGTGTTCAATTTTGATACGGCGTATTAATGCAAGGCGAATTTTCTGCGATTCCGATCGAAATCGTTTAAAACTAAAGGCTCTATCTGCGTGCTTGAACGTAAAATTCGTCTGGGTGAAAACATCACGCTGTAGACGCATTTCCGGCAGCTGTACGAAAGAGATGTACACTATGAAGAGTGTCCTTATGTGGTGAATGGTCGCTCAGCCCTGCGCAGACAACATCATCGCAGGCTATGAGACATTTCCTAAATTCAAACCAATCAATGCGCGTCCTAATTTAGGACAGCAGACCCAGATGAAAATGATTAGAGCATTCTTGGGGGTGAGCGAAAACGTAGCTCTGCTTGAGATAGCAGATTTTTTGCATAAAGGCTATGAGGAAAGCTCCTCACAATAACTCCATGCTGAGCAATGTGATCACAGTTAGTAACATTAAAAAAAAAATTGCAAGCAAGAAGCGGTATATAGAAACTAACCGTAAAGAAAATAAGTTGGATGCGTTGAGACCCAAAGACGGCAATGTCATTAGGGGTATCGATAATATGTTTAAAGGTGCCGAAATTTCTATACCAATCTACGCAGTAGCTAATGTAAGCCGGATGTTAACTGAGAGAGGCAGGAGCGCATAGGAATGAGGCATTCTGCCATTAACGAAATAGCATGTAGAAAGGCTTAGAAGCAATGGAAAGCGGGAAAGCAGATCTTTACAACAAGGCAACTGTAGATCTTTTCAAGGACGGTAGACAGATCCCTATCTTTTTTTTTTTCGCATAAAACATGAAATTCAATCACACAACTTCAGGGACCCAACCAAATGTGTTTAAGGGTCCAGATTACTATAAACTAATACATATCATGTAGAGGACCGCAACAACTTACGCAACTATATAGCAATAAGAATATTACAGCAGTAGGCACTACATACAAGTGAAAACATCAAGTAAACATGTTATTTTTAGACAAAAACACAAACCAAAGCACTAAAGAATGTAGACTAGGATGAATTCAGTAGAAAATGTTTAATTGTTTTTGAAAGGCGTGAAGAGTAGGTGAAATTCGAACATTATAATCAAGACTGTTCCACAAATAAGGACCCGCAAATTGTAATGTTTGTCGGTCATAATTGGTGTGTATTGTAGGAAGCAAGAGCCGATGTCTTGTATTAGGCGTGTTGGTGCGTAGTGAGTGTAAAGATATACTGTAGTTAAATTGAGTGTTGTGAATGATCTGATAAATTAAGGAAGCGCTATTATAAGTTACTAGGTCGTATATGTTTAGGATACCCAGAACGGCAAATAATTCATCTGGATGAGCATGCTGAATGTTTTACGCGACAATTCGAAGAGCTCTTTTTTGAAAAGCATATAAGGGGGCCATGTGAGATGAATATGGGCATCCCCAAACAGATATACAGTAATTAGTATGTGAATGGACAAAGGCGAAATAAGGGTTAACAAGAATTTGTGAAGATGTAGGTTGCGCGGCCACGGGCCGAACCACGAAGAAAAGACACAGAGACACACACAAGCGCTTTTTGTGGAAGAAGAAGAAGGAAGGACACGCAAAAAGAAGGGCGCACTGAACTAGAAAGGAACTTCAATAAAACTTCGGTTGCGCCTAGTTAACGGTTGGGCGTAGTTATGTCCTCCTTGCTGAGGCCAAGCCGTCATCCTTTATATGCAGGGCGTGAGTGAGTCGTTGGCTCGTGTTCTACGCACTTAAAATTTCAAGGTCGCTCATAAACCAGCGTGAAGGCTGCGGCCCGAGTTGGTTGCTGTTAAAGACCAGCTCAAGATAGAAGTTTTTCCTGCTTAAAATATGAAATTCTGCGAGTAATCTGCGACAGCGCTTACAAAGGCGAGAGCGTGAACTTCGAAAGATGATCCAGGTATCCCAAGTAGGGTGTGAAAAATAAGCAGCCTCAATCGCACACACTTGCGGCACACGCAAATCTCTGACATTAAGGATCGCGCGGGAAGTAGGACAACTTATCGGAAGCGACAACAGTTGACTGTCGCGCGGATATCTGCACTCCCTGAAAATGCAGCTATCATAAAACAAAATTACAACAACAGTAATCTTTCGCTTGTAACGGCCTTTATTGGCAAGAGATGACTGATTGTGAAGGCCGGTTAGAGCGGGCAAGGACAGGTCCGGTCGCAGAACAGTTGATGCTCCCACCACGCGCCGCGCGTCGGTTCTGCTGCCTCAGCTGCCGATCGTCGTCTTCGCGCCTCGCCCCGCGCATCGGTTCTGTTGCTCCGTCTGCTAAGCGTCTTCCTCTTTACATTTGGCCCCGGGGGAAAAAGAGCCATCCTGGCGATTTAGGGGGTCAACAGGACGCAGGGGTCGTAGTATAGCTTCAAACGCGAAATGTGGACGGTCTCACGCCCACGTCGTCGGAGATCGGAAGATGGCGTCACGGGCTCAACGACGTAATTGACGGGAGAAGTGCGCTCAAGGACACGGTAGGGTCCGTGGTAGTTGGGCAGCAATTTGGTAGAGAGACCTGGTGCAGCAGAAGACACACGGAGCCAAACAAGAGATTGCGGCTGAAAAGTGTCTGTGCCATGGGAGTGGTCGAAGCGGTATTTTTGGCGCCCTTGGTCGTCGGACGTGAATGACCGGGCGAGCTGGCGGCACTCTTCAGCGTGTCGGGAGGCTTCAGATACGGTTGTGGTTTCCGACGAATCAGGATGGTACGGAAGAATAGTGTCGAGCGGCGAGGATGGTTCACGGCCGTATAGAAGGAAGAATGGTGAGAAACCAGTAGTGCTCTGCGTAGCGGTGTTGTAGGCATATGTGACGAAGGGGAGGATGACGTCCCAGTTAGAATGGTCTGCCGCCACGTACATTGACAACATGTCACCTAATGTTCGATTGAAACCTTCTGTCAAGCCGTTCGTCTGGGGATGATAGGCAGTAGTGGTGCGGCGAGTAATGTTGCATTGCTGCAGAAGAGATGAAACGACGTCTGACAGAAACACCCGCCCACGGTTGCTCAACAGTTCACGCGGGGCTCCGTGCCGAAGGATGAAATGGTGCAAAAGGAAGGCTGCAACATCCCGCGCCGTAGCAGCTGGGAGGGCAGCTGTTTCGGCGTACCGGGTCAGGTGGTCTACAGCGACGATGACCCAGCGGTTTCCTGCAGCAGTGTAGGGAAGTGGGCCATACAGGTCAATGCAAACTCTTTCAAATGGCCTGGATGGGCAAGGCAAAGGCTGCATAGCGCCGGTCGAATGGTGATGACCCGGCTTGCGGCGCTGGCAATCGGGGCAGGACCGGACGAATTTTCGAACGTAGTTATACATGCCGCGCCAGTAATAGCGGAGGCGAAGCCGGTTTGTAGGTCTTGAAAGCACCGCCGTGACCAGCTTGCGGGTCGCTATGAAAGGCTGCGCATATTTCTGAGCGTAAATGTCCAGGGATCACTAGGAGCCACTTGCGGCCATCAGAGAGATAATTTCGGCGGTACAAAATCCCATCATGAATAGTGAAGTGGGCAGCCTGACGGCGGATTGCGCGCGGTACCGACACGGCAGAACGGTCTGAAAGATAGCGTACAAGAGAAGTGATCCAAGGGTCCTTAGACTGCTCGTTGAGCATATCGTCCAATGACAAGGAGGCGCAGTCGATGGCGGGAGGAGAGGCACTTTCATTGGCTAGAGGTGAACGAGACAAAGCGTCGGCGTCGTTATGCTTCCTGCCAGAGCGATAGATGACACGAATATCGTACTCTTGAAGGCGTAAGGCCCATCGGGCAAGGCGGCCATTTGGGTCTTTTAGGGAGGACAGCCAACATAGGGCATGGTGGTCCGTGACGACCTCGAAAGGCCGGCCGTATACGTAAGGCCGAAATTTCCCGATCGCCCAAACGATCGCCAAGCACTCTATTTCGGTGACTGAGTAGTTTTGCTCTGCCTTCGTCAGGGTGCGGCTCGCGTATGCAACAACATACTCCGCATACCCCGGTTTGCGTTGAGCAAGAACAGCACCGATACCAACGCCACTGGCATCTGTGTGGATTTCAGTTGGAGAAGCAGGGTCAAAGTGGCGCAGTATGGGCGGAGAGGTAAGTAGACGGCGCAACGTGATGAACGCTTCGTCACAGGCAGGTCTCCAGCTTAATAGGTCGCTACTGCCACGAAGAAGGGCAGTCAGAGGCGCGATGATAGAAGCGAAATTTCGGATAAAGCGTCGGAAGTAAGAACATAAGCCGATAAAACTGCGAAGTTCCTTCATTGTAGAGGGCTTTGGGAACTCAGAGACAGCACGAAGCTTTGCTGGGTCAGGAAGGACACCCTGTTTCGACACGACGTGGCCCAAAATAGTCAGCTGGCGAGCGGCGAAGCGACATTTCTTTAAATTGAGTTGAAGCCCGGCAGTCGCGAGGCATTCCAAAACATGCTCGAGGCGAACGAGGTGGGTCTGGAAATCGGGGGAGAAAACAACGATATCGTCCAAGTAACATAAGCATGTTTTCCATTTCAGGCCGCGCAGTATCATGTCCATCATCCGCTCAAAAGTGGCAGGGGCATTGCAGAGTCCGAAGGACATGACGTTGAATTCATACAGCCCGTCAGGCGTCACAAAGGCTGTCTTAGAGCGGTCAGCGTCGGCCATCGGGACTTGCCAATAACCCGAACGTAGATCTAAAGAAGAAAAGAATTCAGCTCCCTGCAAGCAGTCAAGTGCGTCATCAATGCGAGGCAGCGGATAGACGTCCTTGCGGGTGATTTTGTTCAGGCGCCGGTAGTCAACGCAAAAGCGTATAGAGCCATCTTTCTTGGTGACAAGGACGACGGGGGAAGCCCAAGGACTGTGCGATGGCTGTATGACGCCACGCTGCAGCATGTCATTTACCTGGGCGTCGATAACCTGGCGTTCGGCGGACGAGACGCGATATGGGCGTTGGCGCAACGGCGAGTGGGCACCAGTGTCGATCCGATGGGTAACAGCTGAGGTGCGGCCCAAACCGTGGTGAGAGAAGTCAAACGATGACCGAAACTTATCGAGCAGGGCCGCAAGCTGGGTCTTCTCCGGTGGCGAAAGATTCGAGTCGATTGAGCGCGCAAAGACGGCTTCGGGAGCGGAATCAGGAGACGGTGGGGAAGAAGTAAGTGAAGACACTTGCATGCGGCAGAAGTCATCCTCATAAGGGTCCCAGGCGACGACGGAGGCGAAAGGCTGGACACGTCCCAGGCATTCACCGCGGAGAAGAGTAGAGGGGCACATGAATGGATTCGTCAGGGGCATGGCGCTGCAGCCGGCTGAGACGGTAAGCACGGCGAATGGCAGGGGTAGACAGTGACGAGAAGCGAAGGAGTCGGACGGGATGAAGATGACAGGGCCGTTGGATGCAGCGTCGCAATGAACAGACACGAGGACAGCAGAGCACGGCGGGATCACGACGTCATCAGCCACAGTCAACTTGGAGCACGGATTAATGGAAGCGTTCACAGAGGCGTCGCCGAAGGGAAGAAGGGTGACTTCGGAACGAGTGCAGTCGATGAGAGCTTCATGTTGGGAGAGAAAGTCCCAGCCTAAGATGACGTCGTGAGACGGCGATGCGAAGACGATGAATTCAACAATGTACACAACGTCCTGAATAGCAACTCGAGCTGTACAAGCCTCCAAAGGCGCGATAATTTGCGAATTAGCGGCGCGAAGCATAAAACCAGATAGCGGAGTCATCACTTTTCGTAACTGGCGGCATAATTTTGCACTGAGTACAGATACAGCAGCACCGGTGTCAACAAGCGCAAAAGCATCGGTGCCCTCCACAGAAACGGTGATCAAATTGGCCGGAGAAAGTCGAGGTCTTGAGCTTGGCGACGAGCACGCAGTTCTTGCCTCCGGAACTGCGGGCACTAGTTTTCCGAAGGGGAAGAGGGACGACGGCGCATCGGGGAAACCGAGCGGCGACGCGGAGATGGAGAGCGGCGGCGAATAGAGGGGCCGTGATCGGAGGAACCAGTAGTCTCAGAAGGCGGAGTGCGATGAAAATGCTGGGGAGGGGCGTAGGCGTAACCGCGAGGGTCGGTATCGGCAGCAGGGGACAAAACATGGCGGCGGCAGTGACGCATCACGTGGCCAGGAATGCCGCAGGCATAACAGATGGGTAGGTTGTCCGGCGTCCGCCATGGACGGAAACGTTGCGGTGGTGGCCGGGCAGGACGAAATGGTGTCGACTGCGGTGGATGCTGGTACGAAACTAACGCGTCTCGGCGGGGACGCCTGACTGCTTCGGCGTAGGTAAGTGGCGCAGCGACAGGAGGCTGGGAGGAAACCGGTGGCAGGGCTTCGGACACTTGCTCCCGGATCACGTGCTGAAGTGTCGGAGTCAGGGTAGATGAACCCGAAACAGTAGGAAGAAGCGACAGCTGCCGCGCAACCTCCTCACGGACAAACTGCTTGATCTGGAGCAGTAGCGAGCTGTCCTCTGGCATCATGCTGAGGCTAGTTACTGTGTCTGTCTGTGCAGAGGGCTGCCGAGTGAAAACGCGCTGTCGGCGGAGCTCATCGTAGCTTTGGCAGTGGGCGAAGATTTCGGTGACAGATGTAACGTTCTTGCCCACAAGCATATTGAAAGCGTCATCTTCGATTCCTTTCAGAATGTGTTTAACTTTATCGGCCTCCGCCATGGACGCATTGACGCGCTTGCAGAGATTGACGACATCTTCTATGTAGCTGGTGTATGATTCACCACTCTGCTGTGCGCGAACGCGAAGACGCTGCTCGGCGCGAAGTTTGCGTACTGCAGGACGGCCGAAGATGTCGGAGAAGCTGGTTTTAAATGCGGTCCAGGTGGTAAAGTCCGATTCGTGGTTCTGGTACCAAAGGTGGGCAACGCCGGTTAGGTAGAAGATTACATTGGTGAGTTTCATAGTTTCGTCCCATCGGTTATGTGCGCTCACCCTGTCGTAAGAGGACAACCAGTCTTCCACGTCGTGATCGTCCGTGCCGCTGAAGACGGCAGGGTCGCGCTGGCGGAGCGCACCATGGCAAGCGACGGGTGCCGGTGAGGAGCTGGCTGGCTGGTTGGCGTTGGCAGTCATAGGGGTAGTGATAGTCCGGTTACGTAGCTCCAGGACGGGATTCCGCAACCTCCACCAAGATGTAACGGCCTTTATTGGCAAGAGATGACTTATTGTGAAGGCCGGTTAGAGCGGGCAAGGACAGGTCCGGTCGCAGAACAGTTGATGCTCCCACCACGCGCCGCGCGTCGGTTCTGCTGCCTCAGCTGCCGATCGTCGTCTTCTCGCCTCGCCCCGCGCATCGGTTCTGTTGCTCCGTCTGCTAAGCGTCTTCCTCTTTACACGCTATATAATTGAGATGCCTGGGGCGATTAGTGCGACACAGTTAAGCTTTGTGCTTTCGACATGCCTTGAGAAAGCAAGCATTTCTTGCTTAAGCTGAAACATCTAACATTTTTAACAACCTTTGGTCGGTGTTCCGTTTCTTTTCTACATGATCCTACTACCGGACCAGGCAATGGCTTCAAACCCTGACTTTTTTCAGCACTATCCCGTCGAAAGGAGGCAGTGAAATTCGGGCCTGCCGTGAGTATGCCGACTGTGAGGCATACTATTTACTGCTACGGCAATAATTTTTGGCTTTTCTTGGACTCTTGGTTTCTTTCGCTTAATGTTTTCAAAAATGCAGCAGTGGTATCAAGCTTTGTCAAAGGCCTGAAAGCTTAACCCATGGTAGAGCATCAAGAGAACGGCAGAGCAGTCATCTATATTTCTCATTGCTCATCTCTGTACAGAGCATTTATTCAGCAAACTGTACCGAGGCGTAGTCTCCCGAAGATGTCCGAAAATTTCGCCGCTGCACGCGTGTTCGAGCCTTGACCCCTTAGGAAGCTTGAAGGCGACCGACAATGTCGGCGGCGAGCATCAGGGGAGCGTCAGCAAATCTCCATTCAAAGGAATGTTACTGCTGGACTTCCTTCTTTACTGTCTCGACATCACCGTGGTCTGCGTTGTAAAATGCTTGGAAGCCGCCATAAGGTCTGCTCGTTTTCTGACATTTTTGTGTTCAAAAGTTTCCTTATCAGTTAATACAGACTCTATTTCGTCAAAGGCCGTTAATTTCACAATACAGCGTAAGCCCTCTTTGTCCTCGGTGTCCATTTAAAAGAAGAGAAAATTTGTCAATGCGTAAACCACAGGGGCGGCTTAGCGGCACGTGCAGGGTTAAAAAGCTGTATAGACAACAAATTTATACCCAAACTACCTCTTGATTTCAGGTGTTTGCGCACCATACGAGAGCATAGCCTAGTCATGAGACATCCTCTTTAAACGAGGTCCTTTTTTTTTTGTAGAACACTAGTGCTAAGTGTTTCGTCGAACAGGGCCTCCATAAAATAACCCTGCATAAAAAGACACAGACTGTTTTACGCACGTGACAGGCACGACACAAAGAACCCGTTATTGCAACGGGGCTATTCATTTCAGAGTTCAGTCTCTGCCACCACCACCGGACGGTTTTCCGGACAGATTAACTTTTGTACAAGCGTCACTCTCCATATCGAGAGACTTTTCACTGTTTCTTGGTATCGCACTTAATACACGTGTTTCTATCCTACGCACGCACCATCATCCCAACTACCCTTTGTCCGCTCAATGCCCTGATAATTCCGAATTGCACACCCTCTTTTTCTAGTTCTCTTGAATTCGTTCATAATGGGCTCAGGGAGCTACAACCGGTACGAGACGCAAACAATGCACGCGATCCAACAAGGCTTTTCGCAGAATTTGTGACAGCCGCCTCTGTTGCAACTTTTTTTATACCGTTCTGGCTTTCTGGCTTTTGTCCGAAAACTTAGGACACAATGCGTCAGTGGTCTGCATACGCAACGAGCTACGTTCCTCTACGCTTGCATAGTGAAAAACGGGTAAGAACGTGGCGTCACACGGGTGGCTGTCTCGAATATATACAGCACAAAATTAACAAGATACTCCGCTTCGAAACCAAAAAGAAGTCATGCCACGAATGGAAAATAGGCCTTAGGCGTTGCAATTGTGGATTTTTATGTGTATGCCGACGCCGGCACTAATGACAAAAAATATCTTTCATACAGTCTATTAGACAAAATTTTCAAAACGGGTGAACGGAAGTCAGAATCCGTGGCGCATAATCAGCTTTTTTTTTTGTAGCCAGAGGTCTATTGGAAAACTGTAAAGCTATATATGCATAGTTTTTCGCGCACGGAGGGGAGCAACACATGAGTATCTCTCGCGCTGTTTTAGCCTTCTTCGGGCCGGGTGCGCTTACCCATGTTCAAGTGACCACTCAGTGAACTTAAACCGTTCTATTTTCTGTATTAGTGCTTAAGCATTAGAAGGCGCTGTGCAACGGGATATAGCGACAACACAAGACGTGACCCGTGACGTGGTCGAACCTTTGTGGTGTCATTACATACTGCCCACAGAATTAGTAGGAAATGCCCAGCGTGGAAATTTACAATTTTTGAAATCATTGGTCGCGAGTGGCTGCTTGGGAAGTGCAACTTCGGCCTGAAAACCTCAACCGGCGGCTGTGATTAAAACAGTGACCTGGGCTCCGCTCCGAGTGCTATGAAGACTTTCGGCGACCTGAAAATGTAAAATAGAGAATGAGCAATTACGCTTATATGGGTATTAACCCATTAATGTTATCGCGCCGCTCCCTTAAGGCGCAGCTAAAACAGAAGCAGAAGCAATACAAAAGGATAGTGCATTCAAACGATTCGGGGAGGTCTCCCGATAAGCTTTTTTTTTTTAAATTTCCCAATGGTGCAGCCCACGTTGTCCCAAAGAGGATGGGCTTGAAACCAAATTACAAAACGACGTGTCAAGACCCATTGCATTCCATGTGAACTCTCCGCTTCGCTACTAACTCAGCACAGCGTAAAGTAAGTGAAATTTTTTCTTAATGTGTTTTGATTGAAACACTTAAATGCATGTCATCTAACAACATGCCTATGGTGTGTGCGTGTGTGCGTGCGCATGCGTGTGCGTGCGTGTGCGTGTGTGTGTGTCTGTGTGGTGTCATCCTAGACGCGTTGACAGAATCGGGCGCGGCCAAATTCAAATGCGGCCTATGCTAACGTAATGACATGAAATCAGTTCCTCTAGATGTCTAAAAAAATTGTCAGCTCTCCTTAGCAAGGGCAGGGTGACGGAAACAATTTGCATGGCTAGTGGTTAAGAACAGATATGCTTCTCTGTTGCAAGAGCTCTTTGATGATGCATCTGAGAAACAGCCTCTCACGGAGAATCCACACAGCAGGACATCTTTTGCTTCATCGCTAAATATTGGGAAATGCAGAAAACGCAGGACGCAGGCATTTACTACCGAGGATTTTCCGCATCATGAGGTATGTACACGCCGGCACGATGCAATTGACAAAGAAATTGCGAAGCTGGCAACACGAACTGCACAGTTGCGCCTGATGAAAGCGCGTGTCGCCAAACAGTGCAAGGAAAGCTTAAAAAAAACACAGAGACGCCTGCACGGAGTAAGGCAGCAAGGTCAGCGGATGGTAAGAAATTTAAACCTGGCTATAGCACACCACTCGATAGGTGGTTCTAGAAACTCTTTCGCAATCAATAGAACTCATTTATAGCAGTACACATCACCGATAGAAATACCCGAAAAAAATCGCCAAGAGATTATACAATGAAACTGCAGAAAGCTCTAATAAGTTTTGGGAAATTCAGACAAAATGAAAAAACGGCAAGCAGCTTTCATGGCGTTCTTCTTACAGGAATGTAATCGGTTGTGCCGAATAAAAAGTTATATAGGGTACCAATTCCCTTCTACTGCTGTTAAAAGAGGAAGAGCAGATACAAAAATATTATCTGCCTCTCCCGTAACCGAGAGTAGAGTAAGCATGAAATGTTTACGGGCCTAATGTCATCTCGGTGGACACCCGAACCGCACCGTACAGAAAGGGAGGAACGCCACCACCCGTTCAGCGCGATGCCCTGCCATTTGAACGCAAGGTTTTTTGAGGAAAGGAAATGGCGCAGTAATTCTCTGCCATCTCGGTGGACACCCGAACCGCACCGTAATGGAAGGGAGGAACGCCACCACCCGTTAGGTGCGATGCCTTGCCCTTTGAACGCAGCGCTTCTCCCCCGGGCCCCTGTGCGCATGCGCGGCTTTGCTTCGATGCGCGAAGCCCCTAAGAGATCACGTATGACAACGAAGTGTATCGTGGCATTTATGTGCTTTTTGCACGCGTTATTAGAAATCGGAAATTATAATTCCGTGCATTATCAAACGCACAGCGACTGATATCTTGATAAACATTGAGAAGGCACTGACAGCAGTTATTTTTTGTGACTCCTTTGGAGACCAACCGGCGCTTGCATGCTGGTCGCGTAGGAGGGCTTACAGAGTCTCGTTAAATCTCGTTAAGTCTCGTACGGTGCCCGGATGTTCTCGTTTCAGAGCCCGGATGACTGGAATTCAGTGCCCGGATGACTGGATTTCAATGCCCGTATGAGTGGATTTCAATGCCCGTATGAGTGGATTTCAATGGCCGTATGGGTGGATTTCAATGCCCGTATGAGTGGATTTCAGTGCCCGGATGAGTGGATTTCAATGCCCGGATGAGTGGATTTCAGTGCCCGGATGATGGCTCTCGGTCTCGGCGTGACGTCACCATACTGCCGACAACGGGGGCTAAAAGCATTTCATGCTTAAAAAAATCTCTGCCTCTCCCGTAAACGAGATTAGAGTAAGCATGAAATGTTTACGGGCCTAATGTCATCTCGGTGGACACCCGAACCGCACCGTACAGGAAGGGAGGAACGCCACCACCCGTTCAGCGCGATGCCTTGCCACTTGAACGAAAGGTTTTTTGAGGAAAGGAAATGGCGCAGTAATTCTCTGCCATCTCGGTGGACACCCGAACCGCACCGTAAAGGAAGGGAGGAACGCCACCACCCGTTCGGCGCGATGCCTTGCCCTTTGAACACAGCGCTTCTCCCCCGGATCACGTATGACAACGAAGTGTAACATGGCGTTTATGTGCTTTTTGCACGCGTTATTAGAAATCGGAAATTATAATTCCGTGCATTATCAAACCCACAGCTCCACTGATATCTTGATAAACATTGAGAAGGCACTGGCAACAGTTATTTTTTGTCTCGTTTGGAGACCAACCGGCGCTTGCATGCCGGTCGCGTAGGAGGGCTTAGAGAGTCTCGTTAAATCTCGTTAAGTCTCGTACGGTGCCCGGATGTTCCCGTTTTAGAGCCCGGTTGACTGGAATTCAGTGCCCGGATGACTGGAATTCAGTGCGCGGATGACTGGAATTCAGTGCCCGGATGACTGGAATTCAGTGCCCGGATGAGTGGATTTCAGTGCCCGGATGAGTGGATTTCAGTTCACGGATGAGTGGATTTCAGTGCCCGGATGATGGCTCTCGGTCTCGGCGTGACGTCACCACACTGCCGACAACGGGAGCTAAAAGCATTTCATGCTTAATACCACGAAGAGCTGTCGCGTATATAAGGCCAAAATTACCCAAACGCCACTCGATTTGAGCAGGTGGTACAGCACTGAGCAGGAAGTAGTTGCGGTACTAATGTGACCAAAGAAAACGCTCCTGATACTAGTGTCCGCGCACGCTCGTCCCAGAAATACGGCAGTTATTCTTAGATGATTTAAACATACTTGTAATTCACGCCACGGAACCCCGATACTACTAGGTGGAAATGTTAACGCTGGGCACACTATTAGACATGAAATGCTGTTACCTCCCGTTGTCAGCTGTGTGGTGACGTCACGCCGAGACCGACAGCCAACATCCGGGCACTGAATTCTACTCATCCGGGCACTGAAACGAGAGCGTCCGGGCACCGCACGAGATTTAACGACTCTCCAAGCCCTCCTACAGGACCGGTATACCAGCGACGGTAGCTTCGAGCCGAACGGGTGGTGGCGTTCCTACCTTCCTGAACGGTGCGGTTCGGGTGTCCACCGAGATGACAGAGAATCACTGCGCCATTTCCTTTCCTCAAAAAGCCTTGCGTTCAAAGGGCAAGGCATGGCGCCGGACGGGTGATGAAGCGACAGCAGCTGCGGTGGACTCCTCTTTATCCGCCTTCCTCACAGTACCTCTCCCTCCAAACACCTCTCCAGAGGCTGCAGAGGAAGCGCCATTGCAGTTGCTATCACCCGCACGGAAGCCCGGTACATTTTAATTGACTCTGTGATGCTAAATTTTACTCGAGGCCAACTCCATGTTCCTGCTTTTGGCGTACTGGACTCGCCCGATGCACCCCCCCCCCCCGCCACGTGGAGCTGATATGGGTGCCTGTGTACTCCGGGAATCCCGGAAACGAGGCTTCCAACCATATAGCCCGAGGTTCCTTAAACCGGTCTCAGGTGGCCTCGGATCGGGGATTCTCGAAGGAGCGCATGCACTCATTAAGCGAGCTGACGCAAGCCTACAGAGCCTCACGCCAGCTTTATCCCCCGCCGCACCCCTCCCTAGATAACAAACAAGAAACACTAAGGCGCAGACTGCAGACACACTCTCTCCCCTCACCCTAGCCCACTATCATCCCTCCTTTCCGAATCCGACATGCGCCCTATGTCCAGAACCCTTCGCCTTTTCCCTCCACATCCTTTCCCTCTGCCCGGCCGACCCTCCCCCGCGGGGCCTAGAGAACCTCAAGACCTTGGAGTACTGGGAGCCCCTGCTGCGCTCGGAGGACCTGGCCGTGCAGACTATCGCCACTGGCCGGGCTGCCAGTGTTATGGACCTTAGGAACATAATCACTTGAGTACGGTGGGGTCGTTCGGTGACCCTGGGGCGTGCCACGAATTTCCTTGTACAATAGTTTTTTCTCTCTCTCTTGGAGGGGTTTGTTGAATATGGAGTCGAGCAAGAAGGCGGCGACCCGACTCCGTTAGCGACAAGCGCGTGTACTGGTTTGTAAGGTGCGCCTCCCGGAGCTCCCGGAAAGTATTCACCACCCCAAGAGCCATAAGCCGGCTGTTCGAAGTAGTGATGGGGAGGTGGAACGGCTGGTGCAGTCGTTTATTCTCAGGAACGACAAACAGGGCCCTCTGGAGGACTTTCCGCGGCAAAGAAACGGTGCGGCTGATCAATGAATGATGATGATGATGATGAAAACTTTATTTATAACAAGGGAGTTTTGGACACGTCGGTCCTTGGGCCCCCGCACGGCCCCACTGCACTCAAACGTTCATGTCCCGGAGGCTCATGACGCTGGCAGCCCGGCCGGTGGCGATGGCTTGCTTGGCCGGGTCCTCGGAGCGCAGTAGGGTCTCCCAAGCCTCCCATGAGGTAAGGTGCTCCAGGCCCCGCGGGGGAGGATCCGCCGGGCAGAGGAAAAGAATATGGTCGAGGGTGGCTTTGGGGTGGTGGCAGAGGGTACAGGAAGGGTTCGTGTGGACTGGGTGATAT
Source organism: Amblyomma mixtum (assembly GCF_055824585.1). NCBI lineage: Eukaryota > Metazoa > Arthropoda > Arachnida > Ixodida > Ixodidae > Amblyomma > Amblyomma mixtum. The sequence continues at coordinate 154,197,078 of NC_143021.1, read as the reverse complement.
CGCGAGCGTATATAAGGGGAGGGCAAAGTGCGTGTTTGAAGCCGCCTCCAAAGTGTCTGATGGTAATTGTCGAGGGAAGGATGAGGTGGGGGGTAGAGCCGACGCTCGGCTTTGTAGGCCTGCGTCATTTCACTGAATGAGTGCATGCGCTCCCGCGAGAACCCCAGGTCGGAGGCCGCCGGTGCCCGGTTGAGAGAAGCTCGGGCTAAAGCGTTGGCGGCCTCGTTTCCGGGATTCCCGGAGTGGGCAGGCACCCATATCAGCTCCACATGGCGGGGCGGGTGCGCGGCGAGGGAGTCCAGTATGCGAAATGCAGGGACGTGAACTCTCCCGCGAGGAAAATTTAGTATGGCAGTTTTGGAATCTGACAGTATATATCGCGCCTCCGTGCGGGTGATGGCCAGGGCAATGGCGGCCTCTTCGGCCTCCTCCGAAGTGGCAGTAGGGGTTATGTGAAGTGTGGCAATGGGTTGGAGGGAGGGGTTCGTGATGGCGACAACCGCGTCCTCGCCCGTGCATGCGGCATCCACCCAAACGGCATACGGTTCCGTGCCATAGTATTTGTGGAGTGCCCGTGCGCGAGCTCTGCGGCGGGGTTCGTGGTAGGTGGGATGCATGTTTTTGGGGGGAGGTTTAATAAATAAATCGCGGTGAATGAGGCGGGGTACCTGGAGCTGTGTGGGATCGGTAACTGGTAGGCGTATACCGAGGGTGTGTAGGATGTGTCTCCCGGTGGTGGTTCTCGCGAGACGTATGTATTGTGTCTGTCGGTGGGCCTCAATAAGCTCCCCTATCGTATTGTGCAGGCCTAGTTGAAAGAGTTTTTCGGTTGAGGTATTTTGGGGTAGGTGTAATGCTGTCTTAAATGCTGTTCGAATCATGGCATCCAGGGTGGAGATTTCCCTAGCCTGGAGTTTCAGGTAGGGGAGCGTGAAGATAAAGCGGCTGAGGACGAAGGCATGAATGAGACGACATAGGTCATGCTCCTTCATGCCCCGGTGGTGTGCAGAAACGCGGCGGATTAGGTGTGATATCGACACAGTTGTCTGCTTGAGTTTCTGTATGGTGAGTGTGTTTTTCCCGTTGTTCTGGATGTGGAGGCCAAGTACCCGGAGAGTGTTTACCTCCGGGATGGGCCGGTTTTCCAGTGTCACGGTGATGGGGGCTGTGGGACAGTTTCGTGTTGTGGGGCGGATTATGAGGAGCTCCGACTTCTCCGGTGAGCAGGAGAGTCCGATACTCCGCGCATGAGTTTGGGTGAGGATAGCCGCGGGCTGTAGGGTGTTCTCTATGTCTCCATCACTGCCATGGGTGGTCCATAGCGTGATATCATCGGCATAGAGTGTATGCCGAAGGTGAGGGATGGTTTGTAGTTATCAATGAATGACAGTTGGCTGTTGGCAGACGTCTCGTCTCGTTGCAGTCGTGTGAGGGAGACGCATGGCTCCGAATCAGCGCAGGGATTCCGCGCAGAGCGGTTCGGGGAAGCGGCAGTGGGTTGACCACAAGGCTTTCGCCACGCACACTTTAGAACTTCGAAAGTGTCTTCGGTATTTTTTTGAGCAAAGGAAATGCGCAGTATCTATCTCCGACAGCTGCGAAACCAATACATCGGAGGCTTGGAAAGCAGTGGGTAAAATTTGTAAATTGGTTTTTGAGGAAAGGAAATGCGCAGTATCTGTCTCACACATGTCGGTGGACACCTGAACCAGAGGGAAGCCGCATAACCGCCCTCTTGGAGCACTGGACACCTAAATTGTGCTTTACGCTACCTGGCGACAGTGACAGATGTGGGCTGCTTGCTTTGGCATTGGTAATGTTGTGACAGAAACGCTGCCACCTGCCAGGGTGGCAGGGTGGGTGGGGACTTTAATGTAGATATAAAACAAGCGGGTGGTGGTGGTGGTGAAAACATTTATTTAGAACGGACAGGAGGTGCTTGGATGAGCGCGTAAGGGACCGATCCTTACAAACACTAGGTGGAGGTCCCTAGTTTGTGACCCCAGTGGCGGTAGCCGCCGCCCGGGCGCGCCCGACTAAGGCTTGTTGGGCCTGTAAGTCGTGGCAGCCGAGCAGGGTCGCCTCCCAGTCCTCCCGGGTTGGGTTGGGGATAGGGGGAATGACCGGGTTGGAGGGGCAGGCCCACACCATGTGATAGGTGTCCGAAGACACCGCACTACAGTGCGGGCAGTTGCCGCTAAAGGAGGGGTCGAAATGTTTTACGGCTGCCGGGCACAGCAATGTATTGGTGAAGAGGCGGAGAAGGAGCCGCTCATCTGCCTTCTTGAGGCCTTTACAGGGGCTAGGGTAAAGGCGATGGCTATCTTGATAGTAGGTTGCGATATTTTTGAACGTATAGACCGGATTAAAATCGGGTTCCTGATCAGGTGGGGAGGAGAAAACAGCCCGGTGAGAGAGCGCGCGGGCGGCTGCGTCTGCTTCCTCGTTTCCTGCCAACCCCTGATGAGCAGGGGCCCATATGAGGTAACGGTGAGCGGGGTCCGTATCCCGTATGCAATTTTGGTATATTCAATAGGCTAGGAAGGGAGTGCAGCCTTGTTCGACGTTCCGACAGGCCCCTCGCGAGTCGGTGATTATGTATTTTGAATTGGAATGTGAGGCCGCGAGAGCAATCGCGACCTCTTCTGCTTGTGTTGCACTGCGGGCTCTGATAGTGAGTTCGTTAACTGTGTTGCTGTTGTGAACTACCGCGGTCGTGTGCCATCCCCCGTGGTTAGGGCCGGAGGAGTCCACGTAGTATACACTTGTTTTGTTGCCATATTATCGCGCTAGCGCTTCCGCTCGTGCCAGGAGCCGACCATTATGGTCTTCATGTGACATGTTTGCTGGAAGAGGCCGCACGTGGAGGGCACGTCTCCATAGTTCCGGGATGCGGAACCTGTCTTCCATCGGAGGGGTGTGTTGGATATGGAGTCGAGCAAGAAGGCGGCGACCCTACTACGTGAGTGACAAGCGCGTGTACTGGTTTGTAAGGTGCGCCTCCGGGAGCTCCCGGAAAGTATTCACCACCACAAGGGCCATAAGCCGGCTGTTTGAAGTAGTGATGGGGAGGTCAAGGGCACGTTTAATAATTTTGCGAAGGATGACCTCAAGGGCGTCCTCCTCTTGTTTCCGTAGGTGGAGATAAGGAGTCGAATAGAGAATTCCACTAGTTACGAAGGCGTTTGCCAGCCGCAAGGCATACTTTCTTCGTAACCCTCCGCATTTGTTGGAAACCCGGCGGACCATGCGGCCCACCTGGTCCCCAACCTTACGGAGTTTGGCCAATGTAGTGTCTGGCCGCCTGTGTTTGTGGATGTAGAGTCCGAGTACCCGTACCTCATCAATTTCGCGTGTGGGACCACTCTCAAGAGAAAGAGATATTTTAGTTGTGCACTTCTGTTAGGGGCGGAGGTGCACAAATTCCTATTTTTTTTTTAGGGGAACATTGAAGACCGCAGCGGCGGGCGTAGCGGTCTACTATCGTCGCCGCTGTTTGGAGGCTGGTTTCAATGTCCCCTGTGCTGCCCTGCGTGGCCCACAGAGTGATGTCATCGGCGTACAGGGCGTGCTGCACGCCGGCGACACCATCCAGCTGGGCCGGCAGGTGCATCATAGCCAGATTGAAGAGCAGCGTGGAAAGTACCGCGCCTTGAGGGGTTCCCCGCGTGCCGAGTAGGTAAGGACCATGGTCTCTATCTTGAATTCGAATGTAGGATTTACGATCTATTAAAAATTGGCTTATGTATCGGAATGTGTTGAGGCCACAGTCGGTGTGACTTAGGTTAGTGAGTATGATCTCATGTGTTACATTGTCAAATGCCCTTTTAAGATCCAAGGCGAGTACTACCCGGTCATTAGGGGGGCATTCGAGGGGGTCAAGGACTTCCCGATTGAGTTGCAGGAGGACATCCTGTGCGGATCTGTGTGAGCGGAATCCGAACATGGTGCTCGCAAAGATATGTTTGTGTTCAAGATATGTATATAACCGATCCCGCACCATCGTCTCGATTAGTTTGCCCACACATGAGCTGAGAGAGATGGGGCGGAGGTTATCAGTGTTAATTGGTTTGCCAGCTTTAGGAATAAAATTGACCAAAGCCGTTTTCCATTCGATTGGCAGGGGGGTGTCCCCGCGCCAAATCGCATTGACGTATTCCAGGAGGGACTGGTATGCCAAGTCGGGCAGGTTCGTCAAAAGCTTGACGGTGACCTTATCCCGTTCTGGCGCAGTGCCCCGTTTCATTTTCGCGAGAGCCGCCCGCAGGTCATGGAGCTGGAAAGGTTGATCCAGCTCCGTGTTCTCTCTGCCTGCATAAGAGTACGCAGATCCACGGGGGTTTTGGGCTGTACACAGATACTGGCCCCGAAGTTTCTGTGCCAGTTGAGTCGTGTTGCCAGGAAAAGCGTGCATGGCTCGCTGCAAATGTTTTTGTGTTTCGGTTCGTGTTTGGGTTGGGTCGATTAGGGCTCGAAGGAGACGCCACGTGTTTCGGCTGGACATTTGTCGCGCGGCCGTGTTGCATCTATCTACCCAGTTGGAGTCGGCGAGTTGGGCCGCATACTCTGCCGCTGTCTGGGTAAGCTCGGCAACTCGAGCTTTAAGCTTTCTATTGTGTTTCTGGCGTCGCCAACGGCGGACGAGGCTGCGACGGGCTTCCCAGAGGTGTAGAAGGTGGTTATCCACGTCCCTGACCGCCTCTGAGAGCTGGATGTGTGTTTCATGCGAGGAAAGGTGTGCCAGCAGCTGTTGGGACCATGCTGTGTAGCCTTGCGCGGAAATGGGTGTATTATCAAGTGAGTTAAAATTTTGCCCGAATTTCGTCCAATCTGGGTTACAGGCTTGTGTTCTGGGACGCTTGACCCCTGGGGGCGTGTGTGTAGTGTAGTGTTAATGATGCAGTGGTCGCTACCGAGGGTCCCCTCGGTGTTGAGCCAGTCTGCGTGTCGTATGTTGCGAGTGAAGGTTAAGTCCGGGCACGTATCCCGTGTCACGGAGTTTCCTAGCCTTGTTGGGTGGACGGGGTCCGTGTGGAGGGTGAGGCCCAACGTGGACGCAAGCTCCGGCAGCCTACGTCCGCGCGACTCGTCCTTGCGATACCCCCACAGCTGACTGGGAGCGTTAAAATCGCCCACAATCAGCAGGAGATCGCGGACCGCTACTCTTTGTGCGCGGCTAAAGAGGTCCGCAAAAGTCACTCGCTTGAGTTTGGGAGAGCAGTACACGTTGAGTATATGCAACGGCGGGTCCCTACGGCGGAGTGGTAGGATAGTCACCATTACATAGGAATACTCGAGCTTGAGGTCGAGATCCACTAAGTTGGCTGTGTAGACTTTGTGAACGAGAAGACATGACGCGGGATTCTGTTGGAACGTCGTGTAATTTGAAAGTGTGGCGCCCAGGCCTGGCTCCTGGAGGGCAACCACGGCTGGTAGGGACTCGAAGGTTTCAAGGTAGAGGCGGAAATTGGCCCGCTTAGGGCGGTTTTTAAAGCCTCTACAGTTTCATTGTGTTATGGAAGTTGATATAGCCGAATTGGAGATGGCGGAACTCCTTTGATTAAGGTGTCTCGCCATGATTTAAAATTCTTGGGGGGGAGGAGGAGGGATTGGCTGACCCAGAGCCAGCTACTTGCGCCATCAAGGGGGTGATGATGGAAGGAGCGGGGCAGCTGTCCTCATTGTCCGAATCAATAATCAGACGGTTGAATTTTGAAGGACGGGATACGTCCCTAATGGGCCCCGTCCGACGGAGGAGGCGGAGGTTGTCCAAGATGTGTTTTGATACTACCGCGGGGACGGCAGATTTGACCTTGGTGAAGATTTGGTCCGCGGCGGTCTCGATCATAGATCGTAATTTAGAGGTTAAGCGCTCCTCCATCGCGGAGATGGCTGTCACCAGGGCAGGCGAGATCTCCGCGTAGCTCTCCATTGCGTCCGAGTTCTGCGGGCTCGGAGCGGCGGACGCCAATTTTGATTCTAAATTTTGAATTTTGTTGAGCAAAAGCTCATTCTGTGCCCGGAGCACGTCGATCTGTTTTTTTGTATTCCGCATTGAGTACGGAGACGGTAACTGGGGAGGAGGGGGAATGGGAGGAGGAGAAGGCGATCTCAGCCCAACTGCTCACCTGTTGTTTGCCGTGTTGAGACGCTGATGCCCGGGCGCCGGCAGCGCCATTTGTCTTAAGCGCCGGGAAGTGGCCAGCGTCCCTGCCGGTGGGTGGTGGGGGCGTAGTCTTGTTCCCGGGTGGTGACTTCACCGAAAATGATGATGATGACGTTTTGTTGTCGATGCCGTCAGCTCCACGCGGCGTTCCGCCACCGGCACCTGAATTGGGATGACTTGCATGCCGGCCAGGTCGCTGTTTTCCAGGGAGCTCTGGGCGCCTAGCCTTGTGGCCGGGCACCTTGAGCTGCCTGAACTTCCCCGTGCAGTCCCGGGAGTTTGTGGCGTGGGCTTGCCCACAGACTGCACAGGACGGTGTGCACTCATGCGGTGTCTTCACCCCGTCGACTGTCGACACCGCACTGCCACAAAGGCCACACTTTTGATCCGGACAGGGGCATGTGTCCGCTCGGTGTCCCACGGTGCCTCACCGCACGCAGGCCGGGATCGTTTTCTTATATGCACGCACAAGGGTGACTTCTGAGTTGTAATGAACGTATCGCGGCACCACTTTGCCCACGAAGGTGAGCACCGCGACGTCTGACTTTCCAAGCTTGCGGATATCGGCAAGCTCTCCAGCACGCCACTGGATCTTGTTTTGCAGGGACTCACTGGTCTCGTGCTTGGCCACGGTGATGACGCCGCGGCACACGTCACCTGTGAGCTTCAACTGGCCGTACATAGAGAGCTGGCCTTTCGGTGTTGTTAGTTCGAAGTCCCGCAATAGCTTGTCTGCGACGTGCGTCTCTCGGGTGCCTGCCACGATCAGGTTTTGCTCCCATGTGGGGAGCAGGCTGAGCGATGCTGCGGCCTTGGCGCCCAGGTAGGCTGCAAACGCTGCTCCCAGCTCACTATGTTGAAAGACATCCTTCAGAGCGACGGTCACCCGGGGCTTCAGGATGATAACGATGTCTTCGGGATGAAGCTGCGGCAGCGGCTTTGGTTTCCAAGCAGGTCCCTGGGGCCCACCGTGAAGCGCTGCAGCGCGCGTAGCAACGTTGTGCCGTGTTGAGCGGCCTGGCGACGTGGCGTCCGCTTTCTTGGAGTTAGCGTTCCGCTTGCGGGAGCGGCGTTCCACTAGCTTGAATAACTTCAAGTTCTCGATGGGCGCAGAGACCGGGCTATCAAGCGCTGGATTTGCTGGAACCTCGGACCAGGCCATGGCGTCCGGGTCGTAGCCATGTTGCAGGTTTGGCGATACCCAAGTGAAGATCGGCCCTAAAAGGCCTACATTTTGCCCCACCTGTGTGCGAGAGGTATGCACAGGTAGCTGAAGACATCGGGAAGCCAGACGTGGCTGTGTTGACGGGGTTGCCGTCGAAGACACGTGGCTCCAGCCGAAACTTCGCGGAGCCGATGCACTGACGTTCTCTCGCTCCGCGCGCTCACAGCACCCCCCCCCCCCCTCCGAGAATCTGTTGGCTGGGCAGGGAGAGAGGCGCCTGGGTCTGATGGCTGAGGCTCCTGACGACGGCTGTCCGGGTCTGGTCACCCGGATGTCTGCGGCTGGGGCCCAAGCCTGGGAACTCGGGGAGCCAGCAGAACCCGTCCACATCCGTCACCGACCACCGTCTCTCTCTCAAGCGCGGATTCGTCACCACTTATGCGGGAGAACATCCCGTTCCTCTCGCTCGTAACGGCTCTCACACCTTTGTCAACTTCGCGAAATACTTGCTGAGACGTCGTCTTTTAAAATCAGGCATTGGTGCACCAAGTCGGCCATATATGCAGCTATTCCTCCGTCCACAAATATTCCTTCATTACAATGAAAAACTGTTAGTGGAGTGTATCTTAAAGAAGGAATATGTGGGAATAACAAGTATTCTGTAATTACACATACAAGATTTGCTCCAATTCTTTTCCTTAGTCTATCCAAAAGCTGAAACAGCTGATGAGCTGAGCTCAAATTTCGGATTAGGAAGTAACGTCATCATCATCGTCGTCATTATCATCAGCCTGATAACACCCACTGCAGGGCAAAGGCCTCTCCTATGTCTCTCCAGTTATTCCTCTCCCTGGCCAGTTGCGGCCACCATATTCCCGCAAATTTCTTAATCTCATCCGCCCACGTAACTTTCTGCCGCCCCCTGCAACGCTTGTTTTCTCTTGGATTCCATTCTGTTACACTTAAGGGCCAGCGGTTATCCTGCCTTCGCAATACACGCCCTGCGCAAGCCCACTTCTTCCTCTCCATTTCGACCAGGATGTTATTAACCCGCATTTGTTCTCTCACCCCTCACCTTCCCCCCTACTCGTGAACCTTCCTGGATTAGTATGTTCTGATTTGTCAGAAATGTTATTGAACCACAACACCGAAAACAACTTTGTAATTGCATGCGTAACACTAGGATTATCTCCTTATTTCTGAAACAACTAGACAGACCGACCGTTCGTCTGATATCCTTGATTTGTTGCCCACGTCACACCACGATCGCCTTGCATTCATCCCTTACTGTGGGACTGCCCTGCTCTCAAGCGTGCAAGGATCCGGCATGTGAAGGCAGCTGGTCTTTCACCGCGCAACCCTCCTTCACATAGGACATGTGTCTGTCTCTTCTTCGTTCCTCCCGTCCGTCAGAGCTGTTTTGTCGGACCATTCACAAATTACCTTGGCGGAGGGACCATACTATAGCTCACTTCTGGACTTCATAAAATAAGCTAACCTCTTCCCATTACTTTAATCATTACTGCATACTTCATAACTATTTCTCCCAATTGTGCCCTTAAGCAATAAAACTCGTTAAAAAAAGACATTGAAGAAAGCAACACGAAGGCAAAGGCAACTACAACGCTATTAAAGAAAAACTAGCGAAATTTCTTGAAACTTTTTAACTTGGCTTTTCACAAGAAGGTATGAAGCGAACAGGATTCTGCTTCAAAATGAGATGCATAGCCTTTTATAAACACACATTCTCAGCTTCACTGTTCCTAATCCAGATTACTCACCATTGTTCAACATAACATTAAAGTTCCGTAACAACAAAAAAGTTCCGGATTGCTATGCACGTTACTACACTAAGTAATTGGCAAAATACCCCATCAAAGAAAGCAGTTTCAAACCCCTGCAAAGAAAATTAGCATTCACTTTTCCCCTCGACTTTACCTAATATGTTTCGCACTAACCCTGTGCAGTTCTTTAAGACTATTAGCCCCAAACCTCATGAAAATTTATCGTTACGAGACGCCCATTACAATCCTATCTCCGACAAAAAATTCGGAATGTTATTAACACTGTTATCTGTTACGCACTTACCTCACAGCCAGAAAATCAACTTGCTCACTTTCCACCCTGCGAATACTCACCTGTCTGCAATATCGTTTAACGTTAGCGGCATTGCAAAACTAATTGACTGAACTTAAGTTCCTCTTCTCGTACATAGAGTACTAGCTCGAAAACATTGAAAAGTATTAAACTTTGAAAAGTATCAAACTAAGACCATTTTGCCGTCCTTTTTTGTGCAGTCGCTCTCATTGCGTGTGGCTCCTAAAGGCTGGAAAGAGGAAAATGTCATTATAGTTCCAAAAAGAGCTGATCCGCTTTCTGCTTATAATTACAGCCCCGTTTCCCTCTAAATTATTGGAGCACATAGGATAGTCTCAAATAGCAAAAGTACTTCATGTTTCAAGATGTTTTGTCTAAACGAGCGTGGTTTCTCCATGGGACTCTCTTGCGACGCTTAACTAGCGCTCTTCATAAATCATATCAGCGCTAACATTGGCATCAACACCCCGATCGACGCCTTCATTCTGGATGCCGAAAAAGCATTCGATAAAGTACCCTACAAACGTCGGTTTCTAAAACTTTCGTCTTTGTCCCTCAATGAAGAACTGCCAAATTTTGAACCAACCGTAATCAACTGGAACAAACTAACAACGACTCACCCCTCTTGTCCCCCGTTATTTTAGGTGTACCACAAGGCACTGTGCTCGGTCTTTTTTATTATCAATTTATATTAATGATCTTACAAATAACGTCTCGAATATCAGCTTATTCACAGAAGACTGTGTGATCTATCGCCCTATTAGCAAGAAAACCTGTGTTAATGCACTTCACGCCGATCTTGGCAACATCGAAATCTGCTCCGAAAAATGGCGTATATCTTTAAATATTGCGAGTTTGGGAACACCCGGCGCAGGCTTTATTGCCACCGTCAGGACGACAGCGACACTCCTGGTGGCGAGTTAGAGGGTGGACAGGCGACGGGCAGAAGGCTTGAGGCGCAGCACGTGGATGATCTGGACGCCGCTACAGGGACGGTTCGTAAGAGGTAATGCCGCACTGCCACGATAGTTAACGGGACAAGTTTGTTCAAGCACTGTATAGGGACCAATATAGCGGCTCAAAAATTTTTCACACAACGTTTAAGTGCGTTCCGTTGTCCAGAGCAGAACCTCATCCCAAGGGGGAAAAAAGAGTCATGGTGGGTAAGGCCTTTACGGTGCTTGCAGGAGGCCTTTTGGAGCTTCTGTGTTCAATCGCGCAGGTTCACGGCATTGGGCGAGGCGGGAAGTGAATTGTTCGTGGAAAGGTGCTGAAGAGGGGAAGGGGACAGAAAAAAAGATGCCTCCATTACGACGGCAGGGTTACGGCCTGAAACAAAGGAAAACAGCGAGTAACGGGTTCTTCGTTGTAGCGCAGTTTTATATGCAAAGGTATCAGATGGAACCACTTAGTCCCCGTCCGTATGGCCAGGTTGAATATTAGTGGAAAGCATGTTCGAAAGGGTTCGATTGAAGCGTTCTGTGAGGCCGCTGGTTTCGGGGTGGTAACGGATGTTTTGTCGTGGGTGGTATTCAAGGCATAAACAAGTCGCTCCAAGATGGCGTAGAAAAAAGGCTTGCCACGGTCGCTAAGGAGAACACGACGGGCTCCGTGGCGGAGAAGAATGGCCGGCAGAAGAAAATGGCCTATCTCTGCCGCAGAGCATGAGGTAAACCTAAGAAATGGAAGTAGGGAGTCGCAGTAGGTATGGTTAGGTTGAATTCAGCATTCATTGCCTTTCCTTGACATTAATAGCCGTTTCCATCAAAAACATTCCCGACTAAAAACTTATATCAGGTACCGTAAGCGCACATATAAGTGACCACACTCTGATAGCATAACTGACCCCTTACTCGTCTCTCACGCTGTAAGCTCAATAAGACATTTCAGTGAGAATAAAAGAGAATTATTTCAGTCTAGATGCACAGATGCACATACAGCCTTGATTCGCTCTCAATCAGTACTCATGGTTCAAGCTGTATGCAATATTTAGGTCCTATGACACTTGAGGCGCGTTTTTAGCACCAATTTTTTAGAACTTTCGAGTCAGTTAAAATAGCAACTTCTGTAACATTGACGGGCTTGAGATACGACTGACCAAGCAGGTTCTGGACCTGATCTTCACTGGACTTTCTCTATTCGCATGAAGGCGATGACAGAAGGGCGCTCTCTAGTTAGAGATATTTCAAATTTACAAGTTTTTATTAAAGGCCCCGAAAAATATTTCATTCTTGAGTAAGGAACACTAAGTAATCACACATGCGCAATTCGCGCATGTGTGATCAAATAATAAAAAAAATTCAGAGAATTAAATATTATGAGACGTGTTTGAGCGAGAAATATGCGCCGTGGGCAATAGACTTTTCCAAGATCTTAGACACCACTAAGAATAACACTCTTTTATTAAATTTGAATCGATAAGGTTTCTGGGGCGTTTTTGTTCAGTTGCTAAAATCCTAACTTCAATGTGACTGCTAGGAATATGTTAATAATAATCATTCGTCCGGTGCGATAAAAGTTGATGCTGGACGAGAACCTCAGACATGAGACATTCTGCTTGGACGAAGCCATCTTTTTTTTCGAAATTCAGTGTATCGTATTTCTCCTAAAATGTATTACCAAGACAATAATAAATAAAAATACGTAGTTTTGACGGCCTCTGTTTTCTTCACTCGCACTTAAACCTTACTTTGTGGAAGCTATCTGTGGAAGCTACTTATATGTGCTATGAAAATGGCGATGATCTAAGAGTGTTCTCGACGTGACTCTCTTAAGTTCAAAGAGGGCAGTTATGCTACAAATATACCTTAAATAAGTATTACCAATATTTTATGTTTTAAGAGCCAAATAATAATGGTTATCGGCTAGTATCTTCCTGTGCGTAACAAGATAGAGCGTTTTTCTGCACTGCGACTTTGGCTGGCTTGCAAAAAAAAACATGTAGAATAGAACAGCCTGGTCTGAAAACACTGAGAAAAAAACTGATGTTGGCCCATATAGAGAGACTAGTGTGTTCTTAAAACAAATAGAACAAATAGGCGAATTAAAATAAAGCTTTTATTAGAATGAAAGTGTCAAATGGAAATTGAGATGTCGCCACCACCCGCTGTTCTTGTATGCCAACTATTTAATCAACAAGACATTTTTTTTTTCGCCGAAATATGACTCTTGGGTAGGCCACCACTGGCTCTTAAACGAGGACCAAAGCAGAATTTGGAGATTTCTCGGCAGAAATTAAATAGAGCGGCGAAAAGAATATTTCGTTTAAATGCCGAATTCTCAGCACTGAATTACACTAAATTGTAATTACACTAATTGTAAATTACAGACACATAAATTTATTTTGTGAGAGCCAAAACCTAGCTTTGCCTGCGATAGCAGGTTTTTTGCATAAAGGCTATGAAGAAAGCTCCTCACGATAACTGCATGCTGAGCGATGTGATAACAGTTAGTAACATTTTAAAAAATTGCACGAAAGTAGCGGTATTTAACAGAAACTAACAGTAAGGAAAGATCAGTTCTATTGGCTAAAACACAATAATTACAGTAATGTAAATAGCATTGTATATAAGAGTTAAGGGTGACGAAGCTTCTTCACCAATCTACAGTAGCTAACGTAGGCAGGACGTTAATGAGAGAGGGAGGAGTGCACAGGAATGAGGCATCCCGCTAGTAACGAAAGAACATGTAGAAAGGCTTAGGAGCAATGGAAAGGGGGAAAGCAGATCTTGACAAAAATGTAATTGTAGATGTTTTTAGGACGGCAAACAGATCCCTCTCTTGTCTTCCTTTTCTCCTGTCGTCATTTTCATTCTGTTCACCCGGCAAGTCCCAAGCCTTCTGTTCCTTCTTTTCTCATCCGATGTACTGACAAAATATTCTCGAGACCTGAAGATCGAGCTTCTGGCCTACGCCAAAACACCGACACCTCAGCGGCTGCGGCTACCACAAGCAGTTCGTGGATTCCATTCTCCGATGGTCATCACGCCCATCAGTACCGGCTGGTCCTCCTTGCTAAGGTCGGGCCGCCATCCTTTATACGCAGAGCGTGAGTGAGTCTTTGGCTCGTGTTCTACGCACTTAAAATTTCAACGTCGCTTACGTCCCAGCGTGCACGCTGCGGGCCGAGGTGGTTGTTGTTAAGGAGCAGCTCCAGAAAGAAGTTTTTTCTGCTTAATATATGGAATTCTGCGAGCAATCTTCGACTGCTCTAACAAAGCCGATAGCATGAACTACGAAAGATGATCTAAGTATCCCAAGTAGGGTGTGAAAAATGAGCAGCCTCAATCCAACACACTTTCGGCACACGTAAATCTTTGACATTCAAGATCGCCCGGGAAGTAGGACAACTTATCGGAAGCGAAAACAGTTGACTGTCGCGCGGATATCTGGACTCCCTGATAATGCAGCTGTCATTAAAGAAAATTGCAACGACAGTAATCTTTCGCCTATATAATAGAGATGCCAGGGGCGATTAGTGCGACAGAGTTAAGCTTTGTGCATTCGACATGCCTTGAGAGAGCAAGACTTTCTTGCTTAAGCTGGAGCAGCTAATATTTTAAACAACCTTTGTTAGGTGTTTTTTTTTTTTCTACGTGATCCTACTACCGGATCAAGCGATTGCTTAAAACCCAAGACTTTTTTCAGCGCTCTCCCGTCGAAAGGTGCAGTGATATTCGTGCCTGCCGTGAGTTTGCAGAGTGTGAGGCATACTATTTACTGCTGCGGCAATAATGTTTCACTTTTCTTGGACTCATGGTTTTTGTGGTCTTACGTTTTGAAAAACCCAGCAATGGTTTCAAGCTTTGTCAAGCGCCTGAAAGTTTAACTCATAGTAGAGCTTCAAAAGAACGGCGGAGCATTCATCTGTATTTCACATTGCTGTTCTTTGTACGAAACATTTATTCAGCAAACTGAGCCGATGCGTAGTATCCCGAAGATGTCCGAAAATTTCGAAGCTGCACGTATGATCGAGCCTTCACCTCTTAGGAAGCTCGAAGGCGGCGGACTATGACGGCGGCAAGCATCAGGGTAGCATCAGCAAATGTGCCTTCAAAGAATGTTACTGGTGGACTACCTTCTCGACTGTCTCGACATCACCGTGGTCTGCGTTGTAAAATGTTTGGAAGCGTCATAGCGTCACCTCGCTTTCTGACATTTTTGTTTTCAAAAGGTTCCTTATCAGTTAATACGGACTCTTTTTCGTTAAAGGCCGTTAATTTCACAATACGGGGTAACCTCTCTTTATCCTCGGTGTCCATTCAAAAGAACAAAAATCTGTCAATGCGTAAACCGCAGCGGTGGCTTAGCGGCAGGTGCCGGGTTAAAAAGCTGTATAGGCAACGAATTTATACGCAAACTACCTCTGGATTTCAGGTGTTTTCTCACCATACGAGAGCATGGCCTAGTCATGAGTCATTCTCTTTAAACGAGGTCCTTTTTTTTTTGCAGAACTCTAGTGTTAAGTGTTTCGTCGAACAGGGCCTGCACAAAATAACCCTGCATAAAGAGACAGACTGTTTTACGCACGTGGCAGGCCCGACACAAAGAACCCTTTATTGCAACGGGGCTATTCATTTCACATTTTAGTCTCTACCACCACCAGCGGACGGTTTTTCGGCCAGATTAACTTAAGTACAAGCGTCACTCTCCATATTGAGAGACTTTTCAGTGTTTCTTGGTATGACACTTAATAAATGTGTTTCTATGCTACGCACGCACCGTCATCCCAACTACGCTTTGTCCGCTCTGTGCCGTGATAGTTCCGAATTGCACACCCTCTTTGTCTAGTTACCTTGAATTCGTTCACAATGGGCTCAGGGATCTACAACAGGCCCGAGACGCAAACAATGTACGCGATCCAACAAGGCTTTTCGCAGAATTTGTGACAGCCGCCTCTGTTGCAAATACTTTTATAACGTTCTGGCTTTCTGGCTTTTGTCCGCAAACTTAGGACACAATGCGTCAGTGGTTAGCATATGCGACCAGCTACGTTCCTCTACGCTTGCTTAGTGAAAAACGGGCAAGAACGCGGCGTCACACGGGTGGCTGTATGGAATATATACAGCACCAAATTAACAAGATACTGCGCTTCGAAACCAAAATAAAATTATGCCACGAATGGAACATAGCCCTTAGGCGTTGCAATTGTTGTGGATTTTTATGTGTATGCCGACTCCGTCACTAAGGACAAAAAATATTATCTTTCGTACAGTCTATTAGACGAAATTTTCAAAACGGGTCAACGGAAGTAGGAATCCATGGCGCATAATCAGGTTTATTTATTTTTTTTCTAGGCAGAGGTGTATTGGAAAACTGTAAAGCTGTATATGCATAGTTTTTTGCGCACTGACAGGAGCAACACATGAGTATCTTTCGCGCTGTTTCAGCCTTCTTCGGGTCGGGTGCGCTTACCCGTATTGAAGTGACCACTCCGTGAACTTAAACCGTGCTATTTTCTTTAATGCTAAAGCATTAGGAGGCCCTGTGCAACCGGATATAGCGACAACCACAACGCGTGACCCGTGACGTGGTCCAACCTTTGTGGCG
Source organism: Amblyomma mixtum (assembly GCF_055824585.1). Classification (NCBI taxonomy): domain Eukaryota; kingdom Metazoa; phylum Arthropoda; class Arachnida; order Ixodida; family Ixodidae; genus Amblyomma; species Amblyomma mixtum. The sequence goes on along the minus strand of NC_143021.1, from coordinate 154,181,101 downwards.
TCATCACATTCTGCCCACAGAATTAGTAGGAAACTGCCCACCATGGAAATTTACAATTTTTGTAATCATCGGTCGCGAGTGGCTGCTCGGGAACAGCAACTTCGGCCTCAAGAACCTCACCGGCGGCTGTGATTAAAACAGCGACCTGCGTTGCACTCCGAGTGCTATGAGGACTTCCGGCGACTTGAAAACGTAAAATAGAGAATGAGCAATTACGCTTATACGGGTATTAACCCATTAACGTTATCGCGCCTCACCCCTAAGGCGCAGCAACAACAGAAGCAGAAGCAACACAAAAGGACAGCGCATTTAAAAGTTTCGGAGAGGAACCCCGAAGAGCTTTTCTTTTTAAATTTCCCAATAGTGCAGCCCACAATGTCGCAAAGAGGGTGGGCATGAAATCAAATTACAAACCGACGTGCCAAGAAAAATTGCATTACATGTGAACGCTCGGCCCAACTCGCTGACTCCAACTGGGTAGATCGCTGCAACACGGCGGCGAGGCAGATGTAAAGCCGCAACTCGTGGCGGCTCTTCCGAGCCCTCATCAACCCAACACATACCCGCACAGACACGCAGAAGCAACTACACAAAGCCATGCACGCATTCCAAGGAAATACAACGCAGTTCGCACAGGCGCTCCGGGATCGCTACCTGTGCACAACGCAGGACGCCCGCAGATCGGCCTACTCCTACGCCGGCAGGGAAAACTCGGAGTTGGACAAGCCTTTCCAGCTTCACGATCTGCGGGCGGGTCTGGCCAAAATGAAAAGGGGCACCACGCCGGGCCGGGAGAAGGTCACCGTCAAACTTTTGGCGAACCTTCCAGATTCAGCGTACCAGTGCCTTCTAGAACACATCAATGCGATCTGGACGGGGTAAACCCCGCTCCCCATTGACTGGAAGACGGCTCTTGTCACCTTCATCCCGAAGGCCGGGAAACCGATCGACACGAACAACCTCCGCCCCATCTCTCTCACCTCGTGTGTGGGAAAATTGATGGAGACGATGGTGCGGGATCGGCTGTTCGAGTACCTCGAACAACACAACACCTTCGCGGACAGCATGTTCGGATTTCGCCCCCATAGGTGCGCACAGGATGTCCTGCTCCAACTCGACCGCGAAATCTTGAACCCCATTACACACCCCCAAAACGATAAAATTGTCCTTGCGCTCGACCTGAAAGGAGCGTTCGATAACGTAACTCACGAGGTCATACTCACACATTTGAGTCAAACACACTGCGGCACCAATACCTTCAATTACGTTAAACAATTTCTCATGGACAAACTGTCCTACATCCGAATACAGGACGAAGAGCACGGACCTTTCCTGCTCGGCACGAGGGGGACTCCACAAGGCGCGGTGCTGTCCCCTGTGCTATTCAACATTGCCATGATGCGCCTACCCGCCCTGCTTGATGCGGTCGAAGGGGTCCAGCACGCGCTGTACGCCGACGACATCACCATCTGGGCTACGAAAGGACGCCTGGGGGATATGGAGAACAGCCTGCAAACGGCCGCCAGCATAGTGGACCGCTGTGCTCGAGACTGTGGTCTGCAATGCTCCCCGCAGAAATTGGAATTCGTGACCCTTCAGGTCACGAACCAAACACCTCTCTCTATGATTAATAAATGTTTTCACCACCTCCACCACCACCCCGCTTCGCTACTTACTCAGCACAGCGTAAACTAAAAGAATATTTTTCTTAATGTGTTTTAATTGAAACTCTTAAATGCGTGTCATCTAACAACACGATTACGATGTGTGCGTGCGCATGCGTGTGCGTGTGCTTGTGCGTGCGTGCGGGTGTGGGTGTGTGTAGTGTTAACGTAGACGCCTTCACAGAAGCGGGCGCGGCCAAATTCAAATGCGGCCTATGCTAACGTAATGACATAAAATCAGTTCCTCTAGATGTATAAAAAAATCGAAAGCTCTACTTAGCAAGGTCAGGGTGACGGAAACAATGCTCATGGCTAGTGGTTAAGAACAGATATGCTTCTCTGTTGCAAGAGCTCTTTGATGATGCATCTGAGAAACAGCCTCTCACGTAGAATCCACACAGCAGGACTTCTTTTGCTTCATCGCTCAACATTGGGAAATGCAGAAAACGCAGGACGCTGGCATTTACTGCAGAGAATTTTCCGCATCCTAAGGTATGTACACGCCGGCACGATGCAATTGACGAGGAAATTGCGCAGCTGGCAACACGAACTGCACAGTTGCGCCTGAAGAAAGCGCGTCTAGCCAAACGGTGCAAGGAAAGCTAACAAAAACACAGAGACGCCTGTAGGGAGTAAGGCAGCAAGGTCAGCAGATGGTCCGAAATTTAAACCTGGCGATAGCACACCACTAGATAGGTGGTTCTAGAAACTCTTTCGCAATCAATAGATCTCATTTATAGCAGTATACATCATGGATATAAATAGCCGAAAAAATTCACCAAGAGATTATACAATGAAACTGCCGAAAGCTCTGTAATAAGTTTCGGGAAATTAAAAAAAAATGAACACATGGCAAGCAGCATTCACACATGCGCAATTCGCGCATGTGTGATCAAATAATATGCGCAATTCGCGCATGTGTGATCAAATATTATAAAAAATTCAGAGAATTAAATATTATGAGACGTGTTTGAGCGAGAAATATGCGCCATGGGCAATAGACTTTTCCAAGGCCTTAGACTCCACTAAGAATAACACTCTGTTATTTAATTTGAATCGTTAAGGTTTGTGGGGCGTTCTAGTTCAGTTGCTAAAATCCGAACTTCAATCTTACTGCTAGCAATATGTTACCAATAATCATTCGTCCGGTGCGATAAAAATTCATGCAGGTCGAGTCCCTCCGCCATGAGACATTCTGCTTGGACGAAACCATCTTTTTTTCGAAATTCAGTGTCACGTATTTCTCCTAAAAAGTGTTCCCAAGACAATAATAAATAAATATACGTAGTTTTGACGGCCTCTGTTTTCTCCGCTCACACTTAAACCTTACTTTGTGGAAGCTATCTGTCGAAGCTACTACTTATATGTGCTATGAAAATGGCGATAATCTAAGAGTGTTCTCGACGTGACTCTCTTAAGTTCAAAGAGGGCAGTTATGCTACAAATATACCTTAAATAAGTATTACCAATATTTTTATGTTTTAAGACCAAAATAATATTGGTTATGGGCTAGTATCTTCCTATGCGTAACAAGATAGAGCGCTTTTCTGCACTGCGACTTTGGCTGGCTCGCAAACAAAAGATGTAGAATAGAACAGCCTGGTCTGAAAACACTGAGAAAAAAACTGATGTTGGCCCATATAGAGAGACTAGTGTGTTCTTAAAACAAATGTGCTAATTAAAATAAAGCTTTTATTAGAATCAAAGTGTGAAATGGAAATTGAGATGTCGCCACCACCCGCTATTCTAGTATGCCAACTATTCAATCATCAAGACACTTTTTTTTTCGCCGAAATCGACTCTTCGGTAGGCCACCACTCACTCTTAAACGAGGAACAAAGCAGACTTTTCAGACTTCTCGGCAGAGTTTAAATAGAGCGGCGAAAAGAATATTTCCTTTAAATGTCAAATTCTCAGCACTGAATTACACTAAATTATAATTACACTAATTTTAAATTACAGACACACAAAATTATTTTGTGAGAGCGAAAACCTAGCTTTGCCTGAGATAGCAGATTTTTTGCATATAGGCTATGAAGAAAGCTCCTCACGTTAACTGCATGGTGAGGAATCTGATAACAGTTAGTAACATTCTAAAAAAATTGCACGCAAGAAACGGTATTTAACAGAAACTAACCGCAAGGAAAGATCAGTTCTAATCGTTCAAACACAATAATTGCAGCAATGTAATTACAAATGCAGGTAAGATAGTTAAAGGTGTCGAAGCTTCTTCACCAATCAACATTAGCTAACGTAAGCAGGACGTTAATGAGAGAGGGAGGAGTGCACAGGAATGAGTTATCCCGACAGGAACGAAAGAGCATGTAGAAAGGCTTAGAAGCAATGGAAAGAGGGAAAGCAGATCTTGGCAAAAAGGTAACTGTAGATCTTTTTAAGGACGGCGAACAGATCCCTCTCCTATCTTCCTTTTCTCCTGTCGTCATTTTAATTCTGTTCACCCGCCATGTCCCAAGCGTTCTGTTCCTTCTTTTCTCATCCGACGTACTAACAAAATATTCTCGAGACCTGAAGATCGAGCTTCTGGCCTATGCCAGAGCACCGACACCTCAGCGGGTGCGGCTACCACAAGCAGTTCGTGGATTACATTCTCCGATGATCATCACGCCCATCAGTACCGGCTGGTCCTCCTTGCTGAGGCCGAGCCGCCATCCTTTACATGCAGTGCGTGAGTGAGTCGTTGGCTCGAGTTCTACGCACTTAAACTTTGAACGTCGCTCACAACCCAGCATGCAGGCTGCGGCCCGAGTTGGTTGTTGTTAAGGACGAGCTCATGAAAGAAGTTTTTCCTGCTTAATATGTGAAATTCTGCGAGTAATCTGCGACTGCTCTTACAAAGCCGAGAGCATGAACTACGAAAGATGATCTAAGTATCCCAAGTAGGGTGTGAAAAATGAGCAGCCTCAATCCAACACACTTTCGGCACACGCAAAATCTGTGACATTCAAGATCGCCCGGTAAGTAGGACAACATATGGGAAGCGAAAACTGTTGACTGTCGCGCGGATATCTGGACTCCCTGATAATGTAGCTATTATAAAACAAAATTGCAACGACAGTAATCTTTCGCCTATATAATTGACATGCCTGGGGCGATTAGTACGACACAGTTAACGTTGGTGCTTTCGACATGCCTTGAGAGAGCAAGCATTTCTTGCTTAAGCTGGAGCATCTAATATTTTCAACAACCTTTGGTAGGTGTTTTTTTTTCTACGTGATCCTACTACCGGATCAAGCGATGGCTTCAAACCCGAGACTTTTTTCAGTACTCTGCCGTCGAAAGGTGCAGTGATATTCGTGCCTGCCGTGAGTGTGCAGAGTGTGAGGCATACTATTTACTGCTGCGGCAATAATGTTTCACTTTTCTTGGACTCATGGTTTTTGTGGTCTTACGTTTTGAAAAACCCAGCAATGGTTTCAAGCTTTGTCAAGCGCCTGAAAGTTTAACTCATAGTAGAGCTTCAAGAGAACGGCGGAGCATTCATCTATATTTCACATTGCTGTTCTCTGTACGAAACATTTATTCAGCAAACTGAGCCGATGCTTAGTATCCCGAAGATGTCCGAAAATTTCGAAGCTGCACGTATGATCGAGCCTTGAGCTCTTAGGAAGCTTGAAGGCGGCGGACAATGGCGGCGGCGAGCATCAGGGGAGCATCAGCAAATGTGCCTTCAAAGGAATTTTACTGCTGTACTTCCTTCTGGACTTTCTCGACATCACCGCGGTCTGCGTTGTAAAATGTTTGGAAGCGGCCATAACGTCAGCTCGCTTTCCGACATTTTTGTGTTCTAAAGGTTCCTTACCAGTTAATACAGACTCTTTTTCGTTAAAGGCCGTTAATTTCACAATACAGGGTAACCTCTCTTTGTCCTCGGTGTCCCTTCAAAAGAACAGAAAATTTGCCAATGCGTAAACCACCGCGGTGGCTTAGCGGCAGGCACAGGGTTTACAAGCTGTATAGACAACGAATTTATACGCCAACCTAACTCTGGATTTCATGTTCTTGCACACCATACGAGAACATGGCTTAGTCATGAGACATTCTCTTGTAATGAGGTTCTTTTTTTGTAGAATTCTTGTTTTAAGTGGCCTGCATAAAATGACCCTGCATAAAAAGACACAGACTGTTTTACGCTCGTGGCAGGCTCGACAAAAGAACCCATTATTGCCACGGGGCTATTCATTTGACAGTTTAGTCTCTACCACCAGCACCGGACGGTTTTTCGGCCAGATTAACTGAAGTACAAGCGTAACTTTCCATATCGAGAGACTTTTCAGTGTTTCTTGGTATCGCACTTAATAAACGTGTTTCTATGCAACGCGCGTACCATTATCCCAACTACCCTTTGTTCGCTCTGTGACGTGATAGTTCCGAATTGCACACCCTCTTTGTCTAGTTCTCTTGAATTCGTTCATAATGGGAAAAGGGATCTACAACCGGCCCGAGACGCAAACAATGCACGCGATCCAACAAGGCTTTTCGCAGAATTTGTCACAGCCGCCTCTGTTGCAACTTTTTTTATACCGTTCTGGCTTTCTGGCTTTTGTCCGCAAACTTAGGACACAATGCGTCAGTGGTTAGCGTATGCAACCAGCTACGTTCCTCTACGCTTGCTTAGTGAAAAACGGGTAAGAACGTGGCGTCACACGGGTGGCTGTCTCGAATATATACAGCACCAAATTAACAAGATGCTCCGCTTCGAAACCAAAAAGAAATCATGCCACGAATGGAACATAGGCCTTAGGCGTTGCAATTGTTGTGGAATTTTATGTGCATGCCGACTCCGGCACCAATGACAAAACATATTATCTTGCATACAGTCTATTAGACGAAATCTTCAAAACGGGGGAACGGAAGTCGGAATCCATGACGCATAATCAGCTTTTTTTTTTGTAGCCAGAGCTGTATTGGAAAATTGAAGAGCTATATGTGCATAGTCTTTGCACACTGACGTGACCAACACCTGTGTATCTCTCGCGCTACTTTAGCCTTCTCCGGGTCGGGTGCGCTTACTCATGTTCAAGTGATCACTCCATGAACTTAAACCATGCCATTTTCTTTAATATTGCTTAAGCATTAGAAGGGCCTGTGCAACCGGATATAGCGACAAGCACCACGCGTGACCCATGGCGTGGTCCAACCTTTGTGGCGTCATCACAAACTGCTCATGGAATTGGTAGGAAACTGTGCGCCATGGAAATTTACAATTGCTTTAATCATTGGTCGCGACAGCTGGTCGGGAGGAGCAACTTGGGCCTCAAAACCCTCGCCGGCGGCTGTGCTTAAAACAGCGACCAGCGTTGCGTCAGGAGTGTTGTGAGGACTCCCGGCGACCTGGGAATGTGAAATAGAGAAAGAGCAATTACGCTTATTTGGGTATTAACCCATTAACGTTATCGCGCCACCCCTTAAGGCGCAGCTACAAAAGAATCAAAAGCAACACAAAAGGATAGCGCATTCAAACGATTCGGAGAGGACCTCCGAAGGGCTATTCTTTTTTTTTTTAATTTCCCAATGCTGCAGCCTACATTGCCCCGAAGAGGAGGGGCATGAAACCTAATTACAAAACGACGTGCCTAAAACCATTGCTTTAAATGTGAACTCTCCGCTTCGCTACTCACTCAGCAAAGCGTAAACTAAGTGAATTTTTTTCCTTAATGTGTGTTGATCGAAACACTTAAATGCCTCTCATCTAAAAAGATGCCCATGGTGTGTGCGTGCGTGCTCATGCGTGTGCTTGTGTGTGTGTGTGTGTGTTTGCGTGCGTGCGTGTGTGTGTGTGTGTGTGTGCGCATGCGTGTGCTTGTGTGTGTGTGTGCGTGCGTGCGTGCGTGTGTGCCTGTGTGTGTGTGTGTGTGTGTGTGTGTTTGTGTGTGTGTGTGTGTGGTGTTAGCCTAGACGACTTCACGTAATCGGGCGCGGCCAAATTCAAATGCGGCGAGGCCAAGGTATTGACATGAAATCAGTTGCTCTAGATGTCTAAAAAAAATCAAAAGTTCTGCTTAGCAAGGGCAGGATGACGGAAACAATGTGCATGGCTAGTGGTTAAGAACAGATATGCTTCTGTGCTGCAAGAGCTCTTTGATGATGCATCTGAGAAACAGCCTTTCACGGGAATCCACACAGCAGGACATCTCTTGCTTCATCGCTGAAGATTGGGAAATGCAGAAAACGCAGGACGCTGGCATTTACTACCGAGGAGTTCCCGCATCCTCAGGTATGTACATGCCGGCACGATGCAATTGACAAGGAAATTGCGAAGCTGGTAACACGCACTGCACAGCTGCGCCTGAAGAAAGCGCGTTTAGACAAACAGTGCAAGGAAACCTAACGAAAACACACAGAGACGCCTGCAGGGAGTAAAGCAGCAAGGTCAGCGGATGCTCCGAAATTTAAACCTGCCGATAGTACACCACTAGAAAGGTGGTTCTAGAAACTCTTTGGCAATCAATAGAACTTATTTATAGCAGTTTACATCCAGAATAGAAATAGCCGAAAAAAATCGCAAGAGATTACACAATAAAACTGCAGAAAGCGCTGCGGTAAGTTTCGGGAAATTAAGAAAAAATGAAAACATGATAAGCAGCATTCATAGGCGTTCTTGTTACAGGAATATAATCGGTTGTACCGAATAAAAAGCTATATAGGGTACCAATGCCCTTCCACTGCTGTAAAAGAGGAAGAGCAGATACAAAAATACCACGAAAAGCTGTCGCGTATATAAGGCCAAAATTACCCAAACGCCACTCGATTTGAGCTGGTGGTACAGCACTGAGCAGGAAGTAGTTGCGGTACTCATGTGACCAAATAAAACGCTCCTGATACTAGTGTCCGTGTACGCTCGTCCCAGAAATACGGCAGTTATTATTAGATGATTTAAACATACTTGTAATTCACGCCATGGAACCCCGATACTACTAAGTGGAAATGCTAACGCTCGCGACACTATTAAACATGAAATGCTGTTAGATCCCTTTGTCGGCAGTGTGGTGACGTCACGCCGGGACCGAGAGCCAACATCCGGGCACTGAAACAAGAGCATCCAGTAACCGCACGAGATTTAACGAGACTCTCTAAGCCCTCCTACAGTACCAGCATACAAGCGACGGTAGCTTCGCGCCGAACGGGTGGTGGCGTTCCTACCTTCCTGTACGGTGTGGTTCGGGTGTCCACCGAGATGACAGAGAATTACTGCGCCATGTCCTTCCCTCAAAAAGCGTTGCGTTCAAAGGGCAAGGCATCGCGCCGAACGGGTGGTGGTGTTCCGTGGACCGCCTGGCAGCGCTACAACAAGCTGTCGCGTTGCACTCCTAAAGGCGAAGCTTAAGCGTCATTAATTAGCAGTTCATTAGCATTTATTCGTTAATCAGTAATTAGTCACTAATTAGTAATTTGTTATTACTTAGTCATCAGTTATGTGTGACCTAATCCAGTGGTGACGTCACCAGTGCCACATAGGCAAAGTGGTGCGGAAAACTCTTTCGCCTCTTCGCACTTTAGAAAGTTTCGAACGGGCTGCATATACATTCTTGTCAGGCCTGCTCCTCGTCGTGTCCGCGTACCCTCCATGTTATGCCCGTAAACATTTGATGCTTACTCTACTCTCGGTTACGGGAGAGGCAGAGTTGGAGGGCTGTAGGTTTTTGACTCCAGAGTGTGTTGAAGTTCACATGGCGATTGCTCTAGCTGCAACATACTCTAGCTCAGGATACATTCTCACAGATTCACAGACAGCGTATCGCAATTACCTCAGGGGCAGGGTCGCACCGCTACCAGCTAAAATACAGCAAGATAGCTACACCCGTGGCTACCAACCCACACACAAACACTTAATATGGGTACCAGGTCACCAGGGTATCCCAGGGAACGAGAGCGCACATGCCTCAGCCCGAGCATTTCTCCCCCGGGCACCCAGCGCGGATGCCATGGAACCTCCTACCCCACTGCTAACTTACAATGACATACTTCAGCACTTAAGATTATCCCGTCGGGTGTACCCTCCGCCGGCTAAGACACTAGATAAAGGGGAGACACAACAATTCCGAAATCTACAGACCAACACTTGCAACAACCCACGAAGACTACATGCCATAGACCCGGAGTCGTTTGACTCACAATGCAAATTATGCGGGGAGAAGGCGGATCTGTACCATATGGTAGGGGCCTGCCACCGAAATCGGCGATCACTGTTAATAACCAGCCAGCGCAGGAGGGGTGGGAGGCAGCCCTGACCAGCTCGGACGAAAAGAGTCAAAAGCAACTCACCGAAAGAGCCCAGACAGCAGCCTACGCCAATGCGTTTCCGGACTGAAAGCTCCCACCGCCGCTAACCCCTCCTAAACTATTTCACTAAAATATTTGCACCACCACATTGCGTTTACAGAAATGAAGTTTACACAGCTAAATTGCCCAGTTCTCGCAGCAGAGCATGCTACAAAAACACACTGACTACATCTGACGTGTTGGAGGGCCCCGGTGCACTACAATGGCAGGCAGTATTATATGTGTGGACTACATACCATGCTGTCATTAACATAGGTTGTAATTTGGTATAAATAGAGAAAATGCGCAGAAATATTTCTCTAACACAATGTTGTGGTGTGCGGCAATATAATAGCACCCATGCCATCCATCAGTCCTTGTGCCCACCCTTAAAACGCTTTTCATGAATAGCACCAGTTCAAAGACAGCGAATGAGGATCAGCAAACTCCCAACCTCCTCTTTACAATTTTGGGCACGCCGCTCGGCATCCGGAAGACGTGCACAAAAAGTGAGGTGAACCGAGTGACGGCACAGGCCCGCCGTAATGAAAAGCAGGTGAGTCGTAAGAGGTGGTTGTGGTGGTGCTGAAAACATTTATTAAGAAGGGACAGAAGGTATGTTTGGATCAGTCCGTAAGGGACCGATCCTTGCAAGCACTAGGTGGAGGTCCCTAGTATGGGACGCCAGTGGCGGTGGCCGCCGCCGGGGCGTGCCCGACTAAGGCTTGTTGGGCCTGTAAGTCGTGGCAGCCGAGCAGGGTCACCTCCCAGTCCTCACGGGTTGGGTTGGGGATGGGGGAAATAGCGGGATTGGAGGGGCAGGCACACACCATGTGATAGGTGTCAGAAGACACTGCAGTACAGTGTGGACAGCTGCCGCTAAAGGAGGGGTCAAAATGTTTTTATGCGAAGCATATTAACAGAGCTACACTACAGCCCGTCGAGCGCGACGGTGGAGCTACCATTGACCACGTGACCACGTGACGTTTAGCGTGACCATGTGACACCACGTGACAACATGACGTCACAGCAGAGGAGAGATGGGCTGCCGGCTCGCGCGGTCGGCCGCGGCGGTGGAGGCTCCACATCAGAGGCGCTGCAGCTGACCACGTGACGTTACAGCAGCGGTATAAAACTGAGCTTGCCTCGCTCTCCGGGCATTTACGAGGCGGCCATTTGTTGGGATGCCGCCTAGAAGCAGGGCTGATTTGAACGAGAAGGGAAAGCTTCAGCGTGCCACAGAGACCGATGAAGAGCGGGATGAACGTCTGGCTAAGCGGCGTGTTCAATATGCGGCTCGGCGACAACGTTCTACAACAACTAAAGAACAAAGCGAGGAACTTTACCAAGCCTAGCCATCAATATGCTTCGCATCTGACTAGGCTTAACCTAAGCTAAGCCTCAGCCAGTTTCTTGCTGCCGAGCACATCAATGTATATGTGAGAAGACGGAGAAGGAGCAGCCCATTCGCCTTTTTCAGGCCTTTACATGGGCTAGGGTAAAGGTGATGACTATTTTAATTGTAGGTTGCAATATCTTTGAATGTATAGACTGGATTAAAATTGGGTTTCTGATCGGGTGGGGAGGAGGAAAGAGCCCGGTGAGAGAGCGCGCGGGCGGCTGCGTCTGCTGCCTCGTTTCCTGCCAACCCCTGATGAGCTGGGGCCCATATAAGGTAACGGTGTGCGGGGTCCGTATCCCGTATCAATTTTGGCAGATTCGATAGGCTAGAAAGGGAGTGCAGCCTTGTTCGACTTTTCAAAAGGCCCCTCGCGAGTCGGTGATTATGCATTTTGAATCGAAATGTGAGGCCGCGAGAGTAATCGCGGGTAATCATGTCCCGACGCGGCCCGGCCCGCGGGCCGGGCCGCGTCGGGACATGATCTGTCTTCTCGGGCCTGGGCCGGGCCCGGGCCTGAAGTTGCGGGCCCGGGCCGGGCTCGGGCTTAAAGCTGCGGACCCGAGTCGGGCTTGGGTCCGTACAGAAACGGCTGATGTCCGACTATTCATTCACCATTGCTGAGTGAAGTACACAACTGCGGCATTGGAGCAGCGACAAGGATGAGCTCTGGCTTATAGTACGCGCTGAGAAAAAAACTGAGCTTGATTCATTGACTTATTTATTTCCTTATTTCCCCCGCTGTGGCTTAGTGGTCAAGGTGCTTGATTACTAAGCCGGGGGACCAAGGTTTGCTCCTAACCTCGGCGGCCGCATTTCTATTTAGGTGGCAAGCATGACAGCCATGTACTTGGTAGTATCATTGCTCGTTGACGGAACCCAGGTGGTCGAAATGATCCGGAGCACTCTACTTCGATGTCTCTCACAGCCTGGCTCCACTTGGGCCCTTAAGCCCCAAAAACATACCTTTTATTTTATAACTATATTTTTCTCATGTGAGAAAATTCACAAACTAAAGAGCGTTTGGTTTTCTTTTTGATCAGCTGACCGAAACATCTCGTAAATGAAATAGCCACAAAAGCTCCCGAGAGTTTGGAAATCTCATCTCGTAACCACATCTATCCCTCCTGGCTTCTTCAGCCTGGTTGTCATGACAAGTGTTCTGCGCTGTAAGTTATCACGTGGTTCGCGCGTTATCATCCCAAAACATACCTATACATTATTAGAAATGCATTCAGGAAGAACATATTAATTTAGGACGCTCATAGTCTTCAAAACACATACCGTGAAGTATTCAGCCTTTTAGCTTTTCTTTTCTGCTGAAAGGCGACCATTTCGGTTATGAGCTCAAACTATGAGATCGCGTCCACTAAAAAAATGTCATCCCACTGCTTGCTAGGCAGCTTTAATGTTTATACTTCGGTCAGCAAAATATAACTGATTAAAATCTTGGGGGAATGCAATGTAGTCTATTACGCGCGTATGCATCCCTCTTTATTGGGCTCTCGGAAGTTCCGAGTTTATCTTTGCGCACCTACACGAGATCACTGCCCAAAAGACGGGCCTGGCGAGCACTGCTCTTAATCACTTCCTTCTGGGTTAAAAGAACAACCTTTCTGCAAGCGAAACGGTGGTTTTAGAATCATTGTCGGCCAGTTCCTTGTCGGTCTATTAGCAGCCTACTTACTCAGAGTGAGCAGCATACCTCAAGCGCTACTGTGAAATAGGCCGGGGCGGCCGGGGCTGGTCTTTGCTCCGGGTTTCACGGGCCGGGCCGGGCTCACTAGAGCGATAATTTAGCGGCCCTTGCCCGGGCCCGGTCTTGAAGCCGCGGGCCCGGGCCGGGCTTGGGCCTCAGACTGAGGCCCGTGCAGTGCTCTAGCAGCGATATTCGTGCCTCTTGTGAGTGTGCAGAGTTTGAGGCATACTATTTACTGCTGCGGCAATAATCTGACTTTTCTTCGACTCATGGTTTTTGTGGCCTTATATTTTGAAAAACGCAGCAATGGTTTCAAGCTTTGTCAAGCGCCTGAAAATTTACTCATAGTAGAGCTTCAAGAGAACGGCGGAGCATTCATCTATATTTCAAATTGCTGTTCTCTGCACGAAACATTTATTCAGCAAACTGAGCTGATGCGTAGTATCCCGAAGATGTCCGAAAATTTCGCCGCTGCACGAGTGTTCGAGCCTTGACCTCTTAGGAAGCTTGAAGGCGGCGGAAAATGTCGGCGGCGAGCATCAGGGAGCATCAGCAAATGTGCCTTCAAAGGAATGTTACTGCTGGACTTCCTTCTGGACTGTCTCGACATCACCGCGGTCTGCGTTGTAAAATGTTTGGAAGCGGCATAGCATCAGCTCGCTTTCGGACATTTTTATGTTCAAAAGGTTCCTTATCAGTTAATACAGACTCTTTTTCGTTAAAGGCCCTTAATTTCACAATACAGGGTAACCTCTCTTTATTCTCGGTGTCCATTCAGAAGAACAGAAAATTTGTCAATGCGTAAACCGCAGCAGTGGCTTAGCGGCAGGCGCAGGGTTAAAAAGCTGTAGAGAAAACAATTTTATACGCAAACTACCTCTTGATTTCAGGTGTTTGTGCACAATTAGAGAGCATGGCCTAGTCATGAGACATCCTCTTTAAACGAGGTCCTTTCTTTTGTGTAGAACTCTAGTGTTAAGTGTTTCGTCGAACAGGGCCTGCATAAAATAACGCTGAATAAAAAGACACAGACTGTTTTACGCACCTGGCAGGCCCGACACAAAGAACCCATTATTGCCACGGGGCTATTCATTTGACAGTTTAGTCTCCACCACCGCCACCGGACGGTTCTACGGCCAGATTAACTTAAGTACAAGCGTCACTTTCCATATTGAGAGACTTTTCAGTGTTTCTTGGTATGACACTTAATAAATGTGTTTCTATGCTACGCACGCACCGTCATCCCAACAACCCTTTGTCCGCTCTGTGCCGTGATAGTTCCGAATTGCACACCCTCTTTGTCTAGTTACCTTGAATTCGTTCGTAATGGGCTCAGGGATCTACAACCGACCCGAGACGCAAACAATGCACGCGATCCAACAAGGCTTTTCGCAGAATTTGTGACAGCCGCCTCTGTTGCAACTAATTTTTTTTATACCGTTCTGGCTTTCTTGCTTTTGTCCGCAAACTGAGGACACAATGCGTCAGTAGTTAGCATATGCGACCAGCTACGTTCGTCTACTATTGCTTAGTGAAAAACGGGTAAGAACGTGGCGTCACACGGGTGGCTGTATTGAATATATACAGCACCAAATTAACAAGATGCTCCGCTTCGAAACCAAAAAGAAATCATGCCACGAATGGAACATAGGCCTTAGGCGTTGCAATTGTTGTGGATTTTTATATGTATGCCGACTCCGCCACCAATGACAAAAAAATATTATCTTGCATACAGTCTATTAGACGAAATTTTCAAAACGGGTGAACGGAAGTCGGAATCCATGGCGCATAACCAGCTTTTTTTTTGTAGCCAGAGGTGTATTGCAAAACTGTAAGGCTATATATGCATAGTTTTTGCGCACTGACGGGAGCAACACATGAGTATCTCTCACGCTGTTTCAGCCTTCTTCGGGTCTGGTGCGCTTACCCGTATTGAAGTGACCACTCCGTGAACTTAAACCGTGCTATTTTCTTTAATGCTTAAGCATTAGAAGCCCCTGTGCAACCGGATATAGCGACAAGCACCACGCGTGACCCATGGCGTGGTCCAACCTTTCTGGCATCATCACATTCTGCCCACAGAATTAGTAGGGAACTGCCCACCATGCAAATTTACAATTTTTGTAATAATTGGTCGCGAGTCGCTGCTTGGGAACAGCGACTTTGGCCTCAAACCCTCACCGGCGGCTGTGATTAAAACAGCGACCTGCGCTGCGCTCCGAGTGCTATGAGGACTTCCGGCGACCTGAAAATGTAAAATAGAGATTGAGCAATTACGCTTATACGGGTATTAACCCATTAACGTTATCGCGCCGCACCCTTAAGGCACAGCTGCAACAAAAGCAGAATCAACACAAAAGGACAGCGCATTCAAACGTTTCGGAGAGGTCCCCCTAAGAGCTTTTCTTTTTAAATTTCCCAATGCTGCAGCCCACATTGTCACAAAGAGGATGGGCATGAAATCAAATTACAAACCGACGTGCCAAGAAAAATTGCATTACATGTGAACGCTCCGCTTCGCTACTTACTCGGCACAGCTTAAACTAAGTGAATTCTTTTCTTAATGTGTTTTGATTGAAACACTTAAATGCATGTCATCTAACAACACGCCTATGTTGTGTGCGTGCGCGTGTGCGCGTGTGCATACGTGCGTGCGCATGCGTGTGCGTGCGCTTGTGCGTGCGTGCGTGTGCGTGTGTGTGTGTGTGTGGTGTTAACGTAGACGTCTTCAAGAAGCGGCCGCGCCCAAATTCAAATGCGGCCTATGCTAACGTAATGACATGAAATCAGTTCCTCTAGGTGTATAAAAAAATCGAAAGCTGTACTTAGCAAGGGCAGGGTGACGGAAACAATGTGCATGGCTAGTGCTTAAGAACAGATATGCTTCTCTGTTGCAAGAGATCTTGGATGATGCATCTGAGAAACAGCCTCTCACGGAGAATCCACACAGCAGGACATCTTTTGCTTCATCGCTGAAGATTAGGAAATGCAGAAAACGCCGGACGCTGGCATTTACTACCGAGGATTTTCCGCATGCTGAGGTATGTACACGATGGCACAATGCAATTGACAACGAAATTGCGAAGCTGGCAACGCGCACTACACAGTTGCGCCTGCAGAAAGCGCGTGTAGCCTAGCGGTGCAATTAAAGCTAACAAAAACACTCAGAAGCCTGCAGGGAGTAAGACAGCAAGGTCAGCGGATGGTCCGAAATTTAAACCTGGCAATAGCACACCATTAGATAGGTGGTTCTAGAAAATCTTTGGCAATCAATAGAACTCATTTATAGCAATACACATCATGAATAAAAATAGCCGAAAAAAATCGCCAAGAGATTATACAATGAAACTGCAGAAAGCTCTGTATTAAGTTTCGGAAATTTAAGAAAAAATGAAAACATGGCAAGCAGCATTCATGGGCGTTCTTGTTACAGGAATGTAATCGGTTGTGCCGAATAAAAAATTATATAGGGTACCAATGCCCTTCCACTGCTGTTAAAAGAGGAAGAGCAGATACAAAAATACCTCGAAGAGCTGTCGCGTATATAAGGCCAATATTACCGATACGCCACTCGATTTGAGCTGGTGGTACAGCACTGAGCAGGAAGTAATTGCGGTGCTCATGTGACCAAAGAAAACGCTTCTGATACTAGTGTCCGTTTACGTTCGTCCCAGAAATACGGCAGTTATTCTTAGATGATGTAAACTTACTTGTAATTCACGCCATGGAACCCCAATACTACTATGTGGAAATGTTAACGCTGGGCAAACTATTAAACATGAAATGCTGTTAGCTCCCACTGTCAGCAGTGTGGCGACGTCACGCCGAGACCGAGAGCCAACATCCGGGCACTGAATTCTACTCATCCGGGCACTGAAACGAACGCCGCACGAGATTTGAGACTCTCTATGCCCTCCTACAGCAACGGCATATAAGCGACGGTAGCTTCGCGCCAAACGGGTGGTGGCGTTCCTCCATTACTGCACGGTGCAGTTCCGGTGTCCAATGAGATGACAGACAATTACTGCGCAATTTCCTTTCCTCAGAAAGCGTGGCGTTTAAAGGGCAAGGCATCGCGCCGGACGGGTGGTGGTGTTCCGTGGAATGCCTGGCAGCGCTGCAACACGCTGTCGCGTTCCACTCCTAAAGGCGAAGCTTAAGCGTCAATAATTACCAGTTAATTAGTATTTAATCGTTAATCAGTAATTTGTCAGTAATTAGTAATTTGTCATTACTTCGCTATCAATTGCGCGTGACGTAATCCAGTGGTGACGTCACCAGTGCCTTATAGGCAAAGTGGTGCGGAAAACGCTTTCGCCTCTTCGCACTTTTGACAGTTTCGAACGCGCTGCATATACATTCTTGTCAGGCCTGCACCTCGTCGTGACCACGTACGCTCGGTGTTACGCCAGTAAAAATTTCATGCTTACTCTACTCTCGGTTTCGGAAGAGGCAGAGTTGGAGGGCTGTAGGTTTTTGACTCCAGAGTGTGACGAAGTTCACATGGCGATTGCTCTAGCTGCAACACACACTAGCTCAGAATAAATTCTCACAGAATCACAGACAACGTATCGAAATTACCTCAGGGGCAGGGTCGCACCGCTACCATCTAAAATCCTTCAAGATAGCTACACCTGTGGCTACCAACCCACATAAAAACACTTAATATTGGTACCAGGTCACCAGGGCATCACAGGGAACGAGGGCGCACGTGCCTCAGCCCGAGCATTTCTCCCCTGGGCACCCAGTGCGGATGCCAAGAAACCTCCTACTCCACAACTAACTTACAATGACATACTTCAGCACTTAAGTTCTTCCCGTCGGGTCTACCCTCCGCCGGCTAAGACACTAGATAAAGGAGAGGAACAACACCTCCGAAAGCTACAGACCAACACTTACAACAACCCACGAAGACTACATGGCATAGACCCGGAGTCGTTTGACTCACACTGCAAATTCTGCGGAGAGAAGGCAGAACTGTACCATATGGTAGGGGCCTGCCAACGAAATCGGCGATCTCTGTTAATAACCAGCCAACGGAAGAGGTGTGGGAGGCAGCTCTGACCAGCTTGGACGAAAAGAGTCAAAAGCAACTCATCGAAAGAGCCCGGACAGCAGCCTACGCCAATGGGGCTCCGGACTGAGAGCTCCAACCGCCGCTGCAACCTCCTTAACTATTTCATTAAAAAATTTCCACCACCACATTGCGTTTACAGAAACGGAGTTTACACAGCTAAATTACCCGGGGGTCGCAGCAGAGCATGCTACAAAAACACACTGACTACATCTGATGTGCTGGAAGGGCCCCGGTGCAGTACAATGGCAGGCAGAATTATATGCGTGGAGTACATACCATGCTCTCATTAATATAGGTTGTAATTTTGGACAAATAGAGAAAATGCGCAGAAATATTTCTCTTACACAATGGCGTGGTGTGCGGCAATATAATAGCACCCATGCCATCAGTCCTTGTGCCCACCCTTAAAACGCTTTTCATGAATAGCACTACTTCAATGACGCTGAATGAGGATCAGCAAACTCCCAACCTCCTCTTTACAATTTTGGGCACGTCGCTCGGCATTCTGAAGACGTGCACAAAAAATTGAGATGAACCGAGTGACGGCCCAGGCCCGCCGTAATGAAAAGCAGGTGGCTCGTAAGAGGTGGTGGCGGTGGTGCTGAAAAGATTTATTATGAAGGGACAGGAGGTATGTTTGGATCAGTCCGTAAGGGACCGATCCTTGCAAGCACTAGGTGGAGGTCCCTGCTATGGGACGCCAGTGGCGGTGGCCGGCGCCGGGGCGCGCCCGACTAAGGCTTGTTGGGCCTGTAAGTCGTGGCAGCCGAGCAGGGTCGTCTCCCAGTCCTGCCGGGTTGGGTTGGGGAGGGGTGAAATGGCGGGGTTGGAGGGGCAGGCTCACACCATGCGATAGGTGTCAGAAGACACACTGCACTAAATGAGGGGTCAAAATGTTTTAGTGCTGCTGGGCACATCAATGTATTTGTGAGAAGACGGGGAAGGAGCAGCCCATTCGCCTTTTTCAGGCCTTTACATGGGCTAGGGTAGGTGATGACTATTTTCATTGTAGCTTGCAACATCTTTGAATGTATAGACCGGATTAAAATCGGGTTTCTGATCGGGTGGGGAGGAGAAAACAGCCCGATGAGAGAGTGCGCGGGCAGCTGCGTCTGCTGCCTTGTTTCCTGCCAACCCCTGATGAGCAGAGGCCCATATAAGGTAACGGTGTGCGGGGTCCGTATCCCGTATCATTTTTGGCAGATTCGAAAGGCTAGGAAGGGAGTGCAGCCTTGTTGGACGTTCCAACAGGCCCCTCGCGATTCGGTGATTATGCATTTTGAATCGGATTGTGAGGCCGGGAGAGCAATCGCGAGCTCTTTTGCTTGTGTTGCACTGCTGGCTCTGAAGGAGAGGCCGTTAACTGTGTTGCTGTTGTGAACCACTGCGACCGTGTACTATCCCCCGTGATGAGGACCAGTGGTGACCACGTAGTATACACCTCTTTTGTTGCCATAATGTCGGGCTAGCGCTTCCGCTCGTGCCAGGCACCGACCATTATAGTCTCCGTGTGGCATGTTTGCTGGAAGAAGCCGCACGTGGAGGACACGTCTCCACTGTTTTGGGATGCGAAACCTGTCTTCCATTGGAGGTGTCATCTTCCCATCAACACACCCACAGACATATTACTAGGCCTGGGCCCCCACAACACGATCGGAGAACTGGTGGAGGCCCACCGACCGGCCCAATAAATGAGGCTCACACAAACCTCCACGGTTCGGTATATCTTGAACTCCCTCGGAATCAGAATACCTGCGAACGACCCAACCCTCCTCGCCATCCCACGACCCCTTCACTGGGAGCTCCTCATCAGGTCGCTCCCGTTGAATATGCACCCGTCCCACCATGTACAGCGCCGCAGAGCCCGTGAGAAGCCACTCAATCGAGCGTACGGCTCTGAGCCGGACGCCGTATGGGTGGACGCTGCCTGCACAGGTGATGAAGCGACAGCAGCTGCGGTGGACTCCTCTTTATCCGCCTTCCTCACAGTGCCTCTCCCTCCAGACAGATCTCCAGAGGCTGCAGAGGATGCCGCCATTGCACTTGCTATCACCCGCACGGAAGCCCGGTACATTTTAAGTGACTCTAAAACTGCGATTCTAAATTTTGCTCGAGGCCGACTCCATGTCCCTGCTTTTGGCATACTGGACTCGCCCGATGCACCCCCACCCCGCCAAGTGGAGCTGATATGGGTGCCTGTGCACTCCGGGAATCCCGGAAACGAGGCCCCCAACCTTTTAACCCACGGTTCCTTAAACCGGGCTCAGGTGGCCTCGGATCGGGGATTCACCAAGTAGCGCATGTACTCATTAAGCGAGCTGACGCAGGCCTATAGAGCCTCACGCCAGCTCTATCCCCCGCCACACCCCTCCCTAGATAACAAACAACAAACAGTATGGCGCAGACTACAGACACACTCTCTCCCCTCACCCCTTACCCTAGCCCACTATCATCCCTCCTTCCCCAATCCGACATGCGCCCTATGTCCAGAACCCTTCGCCTTTTCCCTCCACATCCTTTCCCTCTTCCCGGCCGACCCTACCCCGCGGGACCTAGAGAACCTCAAGTCCTGGGAGGACTGGGAGCCCCTGCTGCGCTCGGAGGACCCGGCCGTGCAGACTATCGCCACCGGCCGGGCTGCCAGTGTAATGGTCCTTAGGAACATAAACACTTGAGTGCGGTGGGGTCGTGCGGTGACCCTGGGGCGTGCCCCGAATTTCCTTGTACAATAAAGTTTTTTCTCTCTCTCTTGGAGGGGTGTGCTGAATATGGAGTCGAGCAAGAAGGCGGTCGAACCGACTCCGTTAGCGACAAGCGCGTGTACTGGTTTGTAAGGTGCGCCTCCCGGAGCTCCCGGAAAGTATTCACCACCCCAAAAGCCATAACCCAGCTGTTTGAAGTAGTGATGGGGAGGTGGAACGGCTGGTGCAGTCGTTTAGGCTCAGGAACGACAAACAGGGCCCTTTGGAGGACTTTCCGCGGCATGGAAACGGGGCGGCTGATCAATGAATGACGGTCGGCAGTTGGCAGACGTCTCGTCTCGTTGCAATCGAGTGAGGGAGACGCATGGCTCCGAATCGGCCCAGGGATTCCGTGCAAAGCGGTTCGGGGAAGCGGCAGTGGGTTGACCACAAGGCTTTCCCCACGCACACTTTAGTACTTCGAATGTGCCTTCAGTATATTTTTGAGGAAAGGAAATGCGCAGTATCTATCTCCCACAGCTGCGAAACCAATAGATCGGAGGCTTGTTGGTTGGCTTGTTCATGGAGTTTAACGTTCCAAAGCTACTAAAGCTATGAGAGACGCCTTAGTGGAGGGCCGCGGAAATTTCGACCACCTGGGGTTCTTTAACGGGCACTGACATCGCTCAATACACGTTCCTCTAGAATCTCTCCTCCAAAGAAATTCTGCCGCCGCGGCCGGGATCGAACCCGCGTCTTTCGTGTCAGCAGCCGAGCATCATAACCACTGATCCAGCGCACAAGCTTGTAAAGCAGTGGATAAAGTTTGTAAATTGGTGTTTGAGGAAAGGCAATGCGCAGTATCTGTCTCACACATCTCGGTGGACACCTGAACCAGAGGGAAGGCGCATAACTGCCCTATTGGAGCATTGGACACCTCAATTATGCTTTAAGCTACCTGGCGATAGTGACAGATGTGGGCCGCTTACTCTGACATTGACAACATTGTGCCAGAAACTCTGCCACCTGCCAGGGTGGCAGGGTGGGTGACCACTTTAATGTAGATTTAAAACAAGCGGGGATTCGTCACCACTTCTGCGGGAGAACATCCCGTTCCTCTCTCTTGTAATGACTCCCACACCTGTGTCAACTTCGCGAAATAGTTGCGAAGACGTCGTCTTTTAAAATCAGGCATGAGCTGAGCTCAAATTTCGGATTAGGAAGTAACGTCATCATCCTCGTCGTCATTATCATCAGCCTGATTACGCCCAGTGCCGGGCAAAGGCCTATCTCATGTCTCTCCAGTTATTCCTCTCCTTGGCCAGTTGCGGCCACCATATGCCCGAAAATTTCTTAATCTAATCCGCCCACGTAACTTTCTGCCGCCCCCTGCAACGCTTGCCTTCTCTTGGATTCCATTCTGTTACACTCAAGGGCCTGCGGTTATCCTGCCTTCGCATTACACGCCCTGCGCAAGCCCACTTCCCCTTCATTTTGACCAGGATGTCATTAACCCGCATTTGTTCTCTCACCCGTCACCTTCTCCTCCTGCTCGTGAACCTTCCTCGATTAGTATGTTCTGATTTGTCACAAATGTTATTGAACCTCAACACCGAAAACAACTTTGTAATTTCATGCGTAACACTAGTATTCTCTCCTTATTTCTGAACCAACTAGACAGACCGACCGTTCGTTTGATATCCTTGATTTGTCGCCCACGTCGCACCACGATCCCCTTGCATTCACCCCTTATTGTGCGACTGCCCTGCTCTCAAGCGTGCAAGGATCAGGCATATGAATGCAGCTGGTCTTTCACCGCGCAACCCTCCTTGGTTGGTTGGTTTATGGGGTTTAACGTCCCAAAGCGACTAAGGCTATGAGAGACGCCGTAGTGGAGGGCTCCGGAAATTTCGACCACCTGGGGTTCTTTAACGTGCACTGACATCGCACAGTACACGGGCCTCGAATTTCTCCTCCAAAGAAATTCAGCCTCCGCGGCCGGGATCGAACCCGCGTCTTTCGGGCCAGCAGCCGAGCACCATAGCCACTGAGCCACCGCGGCGGCGCAACCCTCCTTCACGTAGCACATATGTCTGTCTATTCATCTTCCGTTCCGTCCGTCAGCGCTGTTTTGTCGTACCATTCACAAATTACCTTGGCGGAGGGACCATACTATCGCTCACTTCTGGACTTCATGAAGTAAGCTAACCTCTTCCTATTACTTTAATCATTAATGCATCCTTCATAACTCTTTCTCCCAATTGTGACCTTAAGCAATAAAAGTCGTTAAAAAAGACAGTGAAGAAAACTCTTAGACAAAGGCAACTACAACGCTATTAAAAAAAAACTAGCGAATTTTCTTGAAATTTTTTTAATTGGCTTTTCACAAGGAGGTATGAAACGAACAGGATTCTACTTCAAAATGAGATGCATAGCCTGGTATAAACATGCATCCTCAGCTTCACTGTAACTGAACCCGACCACTCACCATTGTTCAGCATAACATTAAAGTTCCGTAACCACAAAAAAGTGACAGTTCTGGATTGCTAAGCACGTTACTACACTAAGTAATTGGCAAAAATACCGCAACAAAGAAAGCAGTTTCAAACCCCTGCAAGAAAATTAGCATTCACTTTGCCCCTCGACTATACGTAATATGTTTCGCACTAGCCCCAGGCAGCTCTTGCAGCAGGCAGAAAATTGGAATGTTATTAACACTGTTTTCTGTTACGTATTTACCTCACAGCCGGAAAATCAACTTGCTCACTTTCCGCCCTCCGAATACTCACCTGTCTGCAATATCGTTTAACGTTGGCGGCATTGCAAAACGAATTGACTGAAGTTAACATCCTCTTCTCGTACAGAGAGTATTAACTTGAAAACTTTGAAAAGCATTAAACTAAGACCATTTTGCCGCGCTTTTTTCAGCAGTCGCTCTCATTGCGTGTTGCTTCGAAAGACTGGAAACAGGAAAAGGGCATTATTGTTTCAAAAAGAGCTGATCCGTTTTCTGCTTATAATTACAGCCCCGTTTCCCTCAAAATTAATGGAGCGCATAGGATAGTCTCAAATAGCAAAAGTACTTCATGTTTCAAGCTTTTTTGTCTAAACGAGAGTGGTTTCTCCATGGGACGCTTTTGCGACGCTTAACTAGCGCTCTTCATAAATCATATCAGCGCTAACATTGACATCAACACCCCGATCGACGCCTTGATTCTGGATGCCGAAACAGCATTCGATAAAGTAACCCACAAACGTCTCTCTCCAAAACTTTCGTCTTTGTCCCTTAATAAAGCAGCGCTTAATTTTTAACCAACCGTAATCAATTCGAACAAATTAACAATGGCTCCTCACTGTTGTCCCCCGTTATTTTAGGTGTGCCACAAGACACAGTGCTCGGTCTTTTTATTATTTATTTATATTAATGATCTTGCAAATAGCATCTCCAAAATCACCTTATTCACAGAAGACTGTGGGATCTATAGCCCTATTAGCAAGATAACCTATGTTAATGCACTTCACGCCGATCATGGCAACATCGAAATTTGCTCCGAAAAATGGCTTATATGTTTAAATATTGCGAGTATGGGAATGCCCGGTGCAGGCTTTATTGCCACCGTCAGTACGGCAGCGACAATCCTGGTGGCGAGTTAGAGGGAGGACGGGCGACGGGCAAAGGGCTTGAGGCGCAGCACGTGGACGATCTGGACGGCGCTACAGGGACGGTCCGTAACAGGTAATGCGGGACGGCCACGATAGTTAACGGGGGTCGTTTGTTAAAGCACTGTATAGGGACTATTATAGCTTCTCATCAATTTTTCAACACATCCTTGGACTGCGCACCGGTGTCCAGGGCAGTACCTCATCACCAGGAACAAAAAAAAAAACGGCATGGTGGGTAAGGCCTTTGCGGTGCTTGCAGGGGGCCTGGGAAGCTTCTGTGTTAAATCGAGCAAGTTAACAGGACTGGGCGAGGCGGGAAAGTCAATTGTTCGTGGAATGGTGCTGAAAAGGGGAAGAGGACAGAAAAAAAAGGTGCCTTCAAGACGAAGGCATGGGTCCGGCCTAAAACAAGGGAAAAGAGCGAGTAACGGGTTCTTCGTTGTAGCGCAGTATTTCAGACAAAGGTAACAAATATAACCACTTAGTCCCAGTCCGTATGGTCAGGTTGAATATTAGTGGAAAGCATGTTCGAAAACGTTCGATGGAAGCGTTATGTGATGCCACTGGTTTCAGAGTAGTAGTTGATGTTTTTTCGTGGGTGGTATTCGAGGCATGAAGAACTTGGTCCAAGATTGCGCAGAGAAAGCCTTGCCACGGTCGCTAAAGAGAACGGGTGGGGGGGGGGGAAGGGGGGGTGTGGCGCAGAAGAATGGCGTGCAGAAAAAAATGGCCTATCTCTGCAGCGCAGGCTGAAGGAAAGGTAACAAATGGAAGGAAGGAGTCGAAGTCGGTATGGTTAGGTTGAATTCAGCATTCAGTACCTTTCCTTGACGTTAATAGACGTTTTCATCACAAACATTCATGACTCAAAACTTCTATCGGGTGCCGTGACCACTCTCTGATAGCATAACTGACCCATTACTCGTCTCTCACGCTGCAAGCTCAATAAAAGATTTCAGTAAGAATAAAAGAGAATTATTTCAGTCTAGATGCGCACATGCACATACAGTCTAGATTCGCTCTCAATCAGTACTCATGGTTCAAGCTGTGTGCAATATTTAGGTCCAATGGCACTTGAGGCGCCAAGTTTTTAGAACTTTCGAGAGAGAAACTTTTGTAACATTGACGGGCTTGAGATACGACCGATCAAGCAAGTTTTAGAGCTGATCTTCACTGGACTTGATCTTATCTTGGTCTTAATTTTCCGCATCGAAATTTTTCGAGACCCTTACAAGCTGTGATGGTAAAGGATTCGCATGAAGTCAATGACAGAGGGGAGCTCTCTAGTTACAGAGATATTTCAATTTTACAAGTTTTTTTCTGAAGGAGTGAAAAATTATTACCTTCTTAAGGGAAGAACACCAAGTAATCACACATGCGAAATTTGCGTTTGCAAAAGGGCTCTCTACCGAGACTGCCCTCGTAATGCAGAATGAAATAACATGAGACGTGTTTGAACGAGATATGTGGGCCATGGGGCAATAGACTCTTCCAAGGCCTTACATAACACTAAGAGTAACACTCTTATTAAATTTGAATCGTTAAGTTTTCCGGGGTGTTTTTCTTCAATTGTCAAAATCCTAACTTTAAAAGTGCTAGCAATATCTTATCAATAATCAATCATCCGATGTGATGAAAGTTTGTGCAAGGCGAGTACCTCGGCCATGAGACGTTGTGTGTCAACGAAGCTTTTTTTTATACTCCAATGTAAAGTATTTCTCCTAATTGAGAGGACATGGTAGTAGCGCTAAGAAACAAGGACGACGGGGTAGACAAAGACAACACCAGCGCTAGACAACAACTGACTTTATTCTAAAGATTTGAGGTTCCTGTTTCGAGAAGTGCCGTCACGCATGCGATTCAATTGTTGATTTTTTTATTCTCCTAATTGTCGCCTATAAATTAGTTCTTGTTCTTGAGAATAAAGTCAGTTGATGTCCAGCGCCTGTGTTGTCTTTGACTACCCTGTCGTCCTTGTTTTTTTAGCGCTACTACTATGTCCTCTCAATCCATGCACCAACTAGCCCAGCTTTCTGCCTTAAATTTCTCCTAAAAATGTCTTTCCAAGAAAACATTGCAAGAAAAGCCGTAGTTTCGACCACCTCTGTTTTCTCCACTCGCACTTAAACCTTACTTTTGTAACCAATCCACAGAGTAGATTCCGGCACAAAGAACCCTTTATTGAAGCAAGACACTTCGTTTCGTTCGCTCGCTTCTAAGAACTAAGAAGGGTTTTTCAGAAACATTTAGGTAACTGCAAGCGTCACTACTGATACAAGGAGGACTTCTAGTGTTCCGTTTTATTGCAGTTAACAAGTGCGCTTTTATTCTTATGACGCACATCCACAGCAGGTACTCTTTGTTCATTATGTGCACTGGCGCTTCCAAATATCAGAGCCTCTTTATATAATTCTGTTGAATTTGTTTTCACTGCGGCACGTGGGATTTCACCGGTATGCGAATAAACAATCCACGCGATCCATCTTAGCTTTTCGCATATTTCTTTTTATTGTTGGGCCTGTTGCAATTTCTTTTCATGTCATTGCTGTGTTTTGTCCATCAGCTAAAAACATCAAGCTTCCAGTTTGGTATACGCGGCCAACAGCATTCCTTTATGCTTGCTTAGTGAAAGGCGGGTGAGAACGGTTGCTTGTGATGGGTGGTTCAAACTCGAAAATGTAATTTTCACAATTACCGAGATGCTCCTCTTCGGATCTAAAACTAGGCCATGCCGTGAAATCCATATCTCCAGGCCTTAGGCGCTGGAATTGTTGCGGATCTTGATTTGTGTGTCGAGTGCTGCAGTAACGCAGTAAACAGAAATAAAAAAATGACGTCGAAAGAAGCATTGACGGATTATAAATAACGTCGCTTTCTGAAGACGCGACTGAGGGCGAGACAGACTCCTACGCCTCCTTCTCTGTCGCGTTTCCAAATAGCGCAGTGATTTCTTTTGAGTCAATAGGTACCAGCCAGCCGTACTATCCCTCTTCTGATAAAAAATCTCCGCAACACTCCCTTATTGTTCACTTAAGAGCGTTAGGTGCGGGAGCTTGAAGTGCTTACACCGGTGTGTACACCGGTTTACACCGGTGAAGTGCCACCGGTGTAAACGTGTAGATAATGATGATGGTGATGAAATGACTTTATTTGCATGCGTCATGGAATCACAGGGCGAAGAATAGTTGAATCCTGACCACCGTCATATTCCTTCCCGTTCCGCAGGTTGGGATCCCTTGGTATACAGCGGCGTCCAGGGGCAGATGGATGACTTTCTTTTGGTCTTCTTCTTTCTGGCTGGCCATTTCTGGCTAGCATTCGGTACTCTATATTCCTCTCTGGTTCGTCCACACCATGTCCAAATCACGTGGACGAGATCTGCAATATTGTTGCAGGGTTTACACCTCGGATCATGGATCGCCGGGTGCCCCTCTGCTTAGTGCTAGAAGGTTAGAAAAAACTCCCCGCCTGTAACTTTCTCCATATGACCTCTTCCTTTTTCCTGATGTCTTTGCCTGTTTGAGGTAGCGTCTGTCTTCCTAATCTGTGATTACTGAGAATATCATGGTACGCCTTCAGCTCCGCTCTCGCCTGAAGGGGCTCTAACCTGGACGAGACCGCACTGTGTGTGTCTTCGGCCCAACGTGTGCGCGATGTAGTTTTATCGGAGGCCCTTGTGGGCCTTAGTCCAGATTAGGTTAATTATCTCGGACATTGTCGGACCAGCAGCCACAATTCTCACCGCTTCGAGAGGTACCCTGCCTGCGTTTTAGTTTCGGATAGCTGATTTGGGAATCCATTATAATCACCCTCGCATTAGCCACGGCGCTGCACCTAACTCAACAAAGTCCAAACCTTCCTTCCTTCCTTCCTTCCTTCCTTCCTTCCTTCCTTCCTTCCTTCCTTCCTTCCTTCCTTCCTTCCTTCCTTCCTTCCTTCCTTCCTTCCTTTCTTTCTTTCTTTCTTCCTTCCTTCCTTCATTTGTTCCTTCGTTCCTTCGTTCGTTCCTTCCTTCCTTCCTTCCTTCCTTCCTTTCTTTCTTTCTTTCTTTCTTTCTTCCTTCCTTCCTTCCTTTCTTCCTTTCTCTCTCTCTTTCTTTCCTTCTTTCTTTCTTTCTTTCCTTCTTTCCTTCTTTCTTTCTTTCTTTCTCTTCTTCCTTCCTTTCTTCCCTTCCTTCCTTCTTTCTTTCTTTCTTTCTTTTTTTTAATTCTTGCTGACACGTTTGTCTATGAAGGAGCTGAGGCTAAAGGCATATTGTTGCCTGACAGGGCCTCAGCCCCCTACGATATGACAAACAAACATGTAAATTACAAAATTCCGGCGGGGTGGTACAAAACAGCACTGTTGATGAGGACGTAAAACGAAATCAAAGAAAAGTAGGCACAAAACTAAGCATTATACAGAGCAAAATGCATACACACTCAGCAAAAAAAGACCGTAGAGCTTGACGAGACTTTGCATCGTAAATGTACTATGAGTATATAAATAAGAAATAGATATCAATACTTATACATGAAATACTACATCATTTAACGAAGTTCTACTTAAGGCTTATTCTATCCTGCTTAAAAACAAGGCATTGTGGACATATAAACACAAAAAAAGAGTACACAGACGCCAACTCAAAATCACTAATTGTGAAAAAAATAATGTAAAACAACATGCGTGCATGAGAAATTTTAGTGACCGGTAGAGGCGACATCTCTACAGAGAAGAACACCCTTACATTCATTTTGGAAAGTCGAGAAGAGTTTACTGTAGTTTATATTCATATCTCTTCTTTTGAGAATTTCGGTAACCTGAAAAGACAGTGCTTGACGACCATAATTTGTCCTGATCTTCGGCATTTTTATTTTAGAGGACAGAATCGCTGGCTATGTGACACTTCTGATATTCCCACAGGGTGGAGCGCTCAGCCAACGCTGTTCAACCTTACATCTGTCGGGCTTGCCGATATTATACCACAGTCGGCGCAACTCTCAATCCATGCGGATGACATCTGCATCTGGGCATCCGGAGTTACGCGCCCACAAGTTCGAGCGAGACTCCAAAAGGTGTCAAGTATTCTTGCGGGCTACCTTTGCCAGCAAGGCCTACAGATTTCAACCGAAACGTTTTCGCTGGCTGCCTTTAGACGAAACAACATGTCTCCTTATACCGTATGCATAAACGGCACAGCAATACCCTACGTAAAGAGCCATCGGTTTCTTGGAGTAATCGTCGACGGAAATCTATCAAGGACCCCACATATCTCAAACATGAAAAAGAGACTGACAGCGATTTCTCACGTTCTCGCCTTTCTTTGGGGCACGTCGTGGGAAGCGTCGGTGCGGTCGATGATGCAGCTCTACAACGCCTTATTCATGGGATTTCTTCTCTACAGCCTCCGTGCACTTGGACACATTCTAAAAACAACCATACGAAGTCTGCAAAGCGCTCAAGCTCAAGCGCACCGGACTTGCATTGGATTGCCGAAATGTGTCTCTACGGCCGCATCTGTACTCATCGACCAGGAGCATCCAATCCCTACCTACTTAACAGTTGATGCACTGAGGGCACATTTCCGACACATCTCCCGGGTTCCCTTTCACCATCTTGCTAGTCTTCCTATTACCAGGCCGCGCACATCGTTTACAGATATCATTGACGCACATCGCGCCATTTTGCCGTCCCAGTTTACACCCGCCTCTAGACCGTCCTCGCCACTTTGGAGCTTGCACAATCCCCGTGTTCTTCTTTCGATACCTGGCATCAGGAAGAAGATCGACTTATGGCCGATAGAACTAAAACAAGTAAGTCTTGAATATTTTCACGAGCACCATGCAAACCGGGTTTACACCGACGGCTGAGTGAACCCCATCACTTCTTCTGGCTCCGTGGCCATCCCCGCAAGGACTGCAGAAAATAGAGTTAGGATAGCTCACCGCACTTCTTCGACGGGTGCATAACTCACCGCTCTTCGTGTCGCCTTTGAACACATAAGTCATTAGCGCTCAGCGGTGGTCTATTTTCACCGATTCCAAAGCTGCCCTCCAAGGCTTACAAGCTGCTCTTCGCCGTGGAGCCCATGAACAACTGGTCGCAGAAATTCGAAAGCTACATAACTGTGCCATAAACAAGGGCATGACATTTTCTACCAATGGCTACCGGGGCACATCGGCATAGCAGGCAACAACCGCGCGGATGAGGTCGCGCGAACTGCTCACGACGACGGCGATTTTGTGTCCATCCCCCTTTCGAGATCAGACGCAGCGGGCAGGCTTACCCCACTTGCGGGGGACATCACGCTTGCCGCGTGGAATTCCGGCCAATTTTCCAATTCACGTTTAAAATCCGTGGACCCAGATCTGAAGCTCCGGCTTCCATCAGGCCTACTGCGACGAAAAGAAACTTTGCTGTGTCGCCTCTGGCTTTGTGTAGCTTTCACCAACGAACACTAATTTTTAATCGGTATGGCTGATAGCCCTGCATGTGCTATCTGCGGGCATGACGAGACTATAACCCACATTCTTTGTGACTGTCCTGCCTACAGCGCCGAAAGGCAGACTCTGAGCCGTGCGCTGGAGCGTCTATATCCACGCCCACTGACGGAAGTGAAGATTCTCGGCCACTGGCCGCGGCGATGGCCAGCGGTGAAGGTCTCCAAGGCACTGCTACGCTTCTTGCGAACTTCTGGCCTGCATGATAGGCTGCGACATCAACGAACACTGACTTTTTAGAGTGACGTCGATTTTCTGCTACTCTCCTTTCTCTTTCTTTTTTTATCCCCTCACTTCTTTCCCCGTGTGTAGGGTAGCAAACCGATTATTCTTTCGGTTAACCTCCCTGCATTTCATCTTCTACCTCCTCCTCCAACCAATCAAACTGTGTCCTAATTTAGGACAGCAGACCAAGATCAAAATGATGACAGCATTCTTTTGCGAGTTTTGCCTGAGATAGCAGATATTTTGCATAAAGGCTATGAAGAAAGCTCCTCACAATAGCTCCATGCTGAGCAATGCGATCACACTTAGTAAGAATTCAAAAAGTTGCAGGCAAGAAGCGGTATATAGAAGAAACTAACCGTCAGGAAAATTCAGCTTTATGCGTTAACACATAAATATGGCAATGTCATTAGGAATATCGACAAGATAGTTAAGGTTGCCGAAGTTTCTATACCAATCTACGCAGTAGCTAATGTAAGCAGTGAGAGAGGCAGGAGCGCGCAGGAATGAGGCATCGTGCAAGTAACGAAAGAGCGTGTAGAATGGCTTGGGAGCAATGAAAAGGAGGAAAGCAGATCTTGCCAATAACGCAACTGTAGATATATTCAAGGAAGGTAGACAGATCGCGCTCTTATCTTCCTTTTCTACTGTCTTCATTTTAATTCTGTTCACCCGGCATGTCCCGTGCGTTTTGTCCCTTCTTTCCTCATCCGACGTGCTCACAAAATCTTGTCGAGACCAGAAGATCGAGCTTCTGGCCTATGCCAGAACCCTGACACATAAACGGGGGCGGCTACCACCGGCAGTTTGTCGATTCCATTCTCCGATGGTCAGCACGCCCATCAGTACCAGGTGGGCCTCCTTGCTGAGCCCCATCCGCCATCTCTTATGTGCAGGGTGTGAGTGAGTCGTTGGCTCTTGTTCTACGCACTTGAAATTTCAACATCGCTTACGTACTAGCGTGCAGGCTGCGACCCGAGTTGGTTGCTGTTAAGGACCAGCTCAAGAAAAACAAATTTTCCGGCTTCATATATAAAATTCTGCGAGTAATCTGCGACTGCTCTTACAAAGGCGAGAGCGTTAATCTCGAAAGATGATCTAGGTATGACAAGTACGGTGTGAAAAATAAGCACACTGCATCCAACACACTTGCCCGGGAAGTAGGATAATTTATCGGAAGCGAAAGCAATTGACTGCCGCGGGGATATCTGGAGTCCCTGATAATGCAGCAATCATAACACTCAATTGCAACGACAATAATCTTTCGCCTACATAATTGAGATGCCTGGGACGATTAGTGCGACACAGTTAAGCTTTGTGCTTTCGACATGCCTTCAGAGAGCATGGGTTTCTTGCTGAAGCTGAAACGTCTAATATTGTTAACAACCTTTGGTGCTTGTTCAGTTTCTATTCTCCATGATCCTACTGCTGGAGCAGGCGATGGCTTCAAAAGCCTAGATTTTTGCGGCGGTCTCCCGTCGAAAGGAGACAGTGGAATCCGTGCCTGCCGTGAGTGTGCAGTGTATTAGGCATACTAGTGACAGCTACGGCCATTATCTTTGACTTTTCTTGGACTCTTAGTTTCTATCGCCTTATGTTTTCAAAAATGCAGCAATGGTTTCAAGCTTCGTCAAGGGCCTGAAAGTTTAATCTATGCTAGAGCATCAAGAGAATGGCAGAGCAGTCATCTATATAACAAACTGCTCACCTCTACACGCAACATTTATTCTCCAAATTGAGCTGAGGAGTAGTATCCCGAAGATTTCCAAAAATTTCGGCGCTGCGCGCACGATCGAGCTTTGACTTGGAGAGCTCGAAGGCGACCGACAATGATGGCGGCGAGCATCAGGGGAGCATCACCAAATGTGCCTTCAGAGGAATCTTACTGCTGGACTTCCTTCCGGACTGTCTCGGCATCACCGCGGTCTCCGTTGTAAAATGTTTGGAAGTGGCCATTGCGTCAGATCGCTTTCTGACATTTTTGTGTTCAAAAGGCTCCTTGTCAGTTAATACAGACTCTTTTTCGTTAAAGGCCGTTAATTACACAATACAGGGTAACCTCTTTTTGTCCTCGGTGTCCATTCAAATGAACAGGAAATTTGTGAATGGATAAACCGCAGGAGTGGCTTAGCGGCTGGTGCAGGGTTCAAAACCTGCATAGACAACGAATTGATACCCAAGCTACCTCTGGATTTCAAGTGCTTGCGCACCATACGAGAGCATGGCTTAGTCATGAGATATCCTCTTTAAACGAGGTCCTTTTTTTGTCGAACAGGGCCTGCATAAAAAAAAAACCTGCATAAAAGGCACAGACCGTCTTGCGCACCTGGCAGGCACGACACAAAGAACCCTTTATTGTTACGGGGCTATTCATTCTATAGTTTAGTCGCTACCCCAACCACCGAATGGTTTTTCGACCAGATTAACTTAAGTACAAGCGTCACTTTCCATATTGAGAGACTTTTCAGTGTTTCTTCGTATCGCACTTAATAAACGTGTTTCTATGCAACGCACGCACCATCATCCCAACTGCCCTTTGTCCGCTCTGTGCCGTGATAGTTCCGAATTGCACACCCTCTTTGTCTAGTTACCTTGAATTCGTTCATAATGGGCTCAGGGATCTACGACCGGCCCCAGACGCAAACAATGCACGCGATCCAACAAGGGTTTTCGCAGAATTTGTGACAGCCGCCTCTGTTGCAACTACTTTTATATCGTTCTGGCTTTCTGGCTTTTGTCCGCAAACTTAGGACACAATGCGTCAGTGGTTAGCATATGGAACCAGCTACGTTCGTCTACGCTTGCTTAGTGAAAAACGGGTAAGAACGTGGTGTCACACGGGTGGCTGTATTGAATATATACAGCACCAAATTAACAAGATACTCCGAGGTGAAAAACGTAGCGCAAAGAGACGAGGACACAGAAAGACGGACAACACACGGACAAGCCAGCGCCGGGTGTTGTCCGTCTTTCTGTGTCCTCGTCTCTTTGCGCTACGTTTTTCACCTTGCAGTTATGAACCAACAAGCCCAAGTATATACCCTTCTGAAAGATACTCCGCTTCGAAACCAAAAAGAAATTATGGCACGAATGGAACATAGGCTTTAGGCGTTGCAACTGTGGATTTTTATGTGTATGCCTACTCCGGCACTTAGGTCAAAAAATATTATCTTTCATACAGTCTATTAGACGGAATTTTCAAAACGGGTGAACGGAAGTCGGAATTCATGGCGCATAATCAGCTTTTTTTTTTTTTGTAGATAGAGGTGTATCGGAAAACTGTAAAGCTATATTTGCATAGTTTTTTGCGCACTGAAAGAGCAACACATGAGTATCTCTCGCGCTGTTTTAGCCTTCTTCGGGTCGGGTGCGCTTACCCATGTTGAAGTGACCACTCCGTGAACTTAAACCGTGCTATTTTCTTTAATGCTTTAGCATTAGGAGGCCCTGTGCAACCGGATGTAGCGACAAGCTCCAAGCGTGAGTTATCTTCACAAACATTCGTAGCGTCATGAGGCCTCTGTTGTATGCGCAAGTGACGCTGACATCGTTGTTCTGACTGAGACGTGGCTCAGCGCAAAGGTTTCTAGCGCGGAAATTTTCCAGGGACCAAAGAAATACAGTGTATACCGCGGCGATCGACACTCTCGACACGGCGGTGGCACACGGATAGCCGTACCAAACGAAATTCCCTATTTTCCAATCTTTACTATCTGTGATTTGGAAATAGTCTGGGTCTCTATCACCGTCAAAAGCATGCGAATAATCCTTGGTTGCTGCTACCGTCCCCGAACGCTCCAGCTTCTTTTGTTGATAATCTTTATGACTCCATCAATTCAGTGGTTTCTCGTTATCCCTCAGCCCCCATTGTTCTTCTCGGGGATTTTAGCTTTCCTAATATCATCTGGTCTGGTCCTTATCCCCGTCTCAAATCAACGTCTTCACAGTGCCAAGATTTCCTAGATTTCTGTTCAGCTTTTCATCTAACACAAGTTGTAACGTGCCCCACAAGATACAATGCACAGTCAAGTAATACGCTGGATATAATACTTTGTACACACCCGGATTTCGTATCTCCTATCACCTACTTACCTGGCTTGAGTGATCACTCACTGCTTCATTTCGACCTCACTATTTCCATGCAAGGTGGTATTTCAGTGGTGAAACCAAATCGTGATTACAAAAAAGGAAATTTTGATGCTATAAACTTTAAGCTGGCCATTTATTTGCACTCGTATCTTGCAGAATTCGACCAGCGAAGTGTCGAAGAAAACTGGGACCTCTTTTGCAATAAAATAAAGGAACTCACGAATGCACATGTACCATTAAAACATATCCGGTCTAACTCAAATGCTCCATGGCACACGAACACACTCAGACGCCTTTCCAACAAAAAAAAAAGGCTTTTCCGTTCCGCTAATCGTCTGAACAGTGCCGATCGCTGGGAAGCGAACTGGATGGCTGAAGTTCATTACCTCAAAGCGGTGCGTGACGCTAAAGACTTTTTCTTTAATAACACTCTTCCTTCAATGTTAAGAAACAGTCCGGGAAAATTTTGGAATATTGTTAATTCACGCGACAATAGTGTAATTTCGCTTAACAATGACGACGGTGAACCCCTGTCGTCATCTGAGTGTGCCTGTACATTGAATAATGTGTTTTCCAAGAACATTTCCTTATCAACTGGAAGTACGCTTGAAACTACTTTACAATATAATTTTCCTCTGATGCCTCCCATTGTCGTTGATCCTGCTGGAATTGTAAATTTAATTGATTCATTAAAAGTTTCCTCCTCGTGTGGCAGTGATGGCATCAATTCAAAGTTCTTGAAACCAACCAAAATGTACTCGTCTGTATTTCTTGCTAAACTATTCCAGCTGTCGCTCGACCAAGGGATTTTGCCGATGGACTGGAAAGTCGGGAAGGTGGTTCCTCTTCATAAATCAGGTAGCAAATCATCCCCTTTAAATTATCGACCCATATCACTAACCAGTATTCCGTGCAAATTATTGGAGCACATATTATATTCCAATATCTATCATTTTTTGCACTCCAATTCCTTTTTTACATCTGTTGAACATGGCTTTCGCCTTTCCTTCTCATGCGAAACTCAGCTTCTTCATTTCACGCATTCGTTACACAGGATACTTGATCGGAATTCCCAGCATACTGCATATTTCTGGACTTTTGCAAGGCCTTTGATAAAGTACATCATAAGCTCTTAATGACTGAAGTGTCTGCTCTGAATCTTGATCCTGCGGTACTAAACTGGCTTGAACATTTTCTGATTAATCGCTCCCAGTACGTCTGTATTAACGATTGTAATTCTTCCTTAACCGAAGTAACATCAGGCGTGCCCCAAGGCTCCGTTTTAGGGCCACTTTTATTTCTAATACACATTAACGACTTGCCAAGCTCCGTCTCTTCTTGCATGCACTTAGACGCTGACGACTATGTCATTTATCGCGAGGTTCGTATTGATGATGACATACTAATTCTTCAGTCCGATTTAAGTAACATTGCTCTTTGGTGCAGAAAATGGCGCATAGAACTAAACATTAACAAATGTAAAATAATGTGTGTCTCTCGACAAGGTGAATGTACCTCGGTGTACACACTTTACAACCCTCCACTTGAGTCCGTGCCTTCATATGAATACCTTGGCCTAACCATTTCCTCCACATAAAACCGGAAAGCTCACACTGACCATATTATTAGCAACGCCAATCGCACCTTAGGATACTTAAGACGTAATTTCAGTAAAGTCCCTGCTTCATTAAAGCTTCTTCTTTATAAAACCCTTATCCGACCCAAACTCGAATATGCTGCCTCCATCTGGGATTCTAATCACAACACTTTATCTCATGCTGTTGAAATGGTGCAGAATAATGCTATTCGATTTGTACTATCTAACTACAACCGAACAGCCAGCATAACGTTAAGGTTTAATGTCGGCTTGCCGTGTCTGTCTTTGCGCCGTAAAATTTTTCGCATTTGCTTGTTTCATAAAATTTTCTATCATGGATCTCTACATAGTGAATTCACTATGTCGCCTAGCTACCGCTCCTCACGTGTCGACCACCGCAACAAGGTTGCTCTTCCTAATTGCCGCACTACAACCTTTTATTATTCATTCTTGCCAAACACATCTAAAGACTGGAACTACCTTCCCGCTGAGATCGCTTCCATATCAGACCACACTCTTTCCAGGCAAGCATTGTCCAATCATTTTTGTGATGTCACCTAAGAGTTTATTAGTGCCTATTTTTTCCTTTCCGCCGTTTTTTTTGTTTATGTTCTTGTTATTCATGTCTTGTGTGGCTTTTCGATTCACTTTTCTAGTGCAATTATGTTCGTATTCTCGCTTTTTTAGCCTTTCATGCTGTATGATTTATTTTGTATTTTGTACTATATACCTGCCGCTTTCATGTTCTGTTGTTTGCTTTTTGTAACCCACTCCCCTCTGCAATGCTTCGGCGATTGAGGGTATGCGAAATAAATAAATAAATAAATAAATAAATAAATAAATAAATAAATAAATAAATAAATAAATAAATAAATAAATAAATAAATCAACCCATTGAACTTATCGCGCCGCACCCTTAAGGCGCAGCTACAACAGAAGCAGAAGCAACACAAAAGGACAGCGCATTCAAGCGTTTCGGAGAGGAACCCCGAAGAGGTTTTCTTTTTAAATTTGCCAATGGTGCAGCCCACATTGTCACAAAGAAGGTGGGCATGAAATCAAATTACAAACCGACGTGCCAAGAAAAATTTCATTACATGTGAATGCTCCGCTTCGTTACTTAGCACAGCGTACACTAAATGAATATTTTCCTTAATGTGTTTTGATTGAAACTCTTAAATGCGTGTCATCTAACAACACGCCTATGTTGTGTGCGTGCGCATGCGTGTGCGTGTGCTTGTGCGTGCGTGTGGGTCTGTGTGTGTGTAGTGTTAACGTAGACACCTTCACAGAAGCGGGCGCGGCCAATTCAAATGCGGCCTATGCTAACGTAATGGCATAAAATCAGTTCCTCTAGATGT
This sequence comes from Amblyomma mixtum, assembly GCF_055824585.1. Taxonomy (NCBI): domain Eukaryota; kingdom Metazoa; phylum Arthropoda; class Arachnida; order Ixodida; family Ixodidae; genus Amblyomma; species Amblyomma mixtum. Next base: position 154,142,887 of record NC_143021.1, on the reverse strand, counting down.
ATAAAAAAATCGAAAGCTTTACTTAGCAAGGCCAGGGTGACGGGAACAATGTGCATGGCTAGTGGTAAAGAACAGATATGCTTCTCTGTTGCAACAGCTCTTTGATGATGCATCTCAGAAACCGCCTCTCACGGAGAATCCACACAGCAGGACTTCTTTTGCTTCATCGCTGAAGATTGGTTTGGCTTGGTTTATGGGGTTTAACGTCCCAAAGCGACTAAGGCTATGAGAGACGCCGTAGTGGAGGGCTCCGGAAATATCGACCACCTGGGGTTCTTTAACGTGCACTGACATCGCACAGTACACGGGCCTCTAGAATTTCTCCTCCAAAGAAATTCTAGCCGCCGCCGCTGAAGATTGGGAAATGCAGAAAACGCAGGACGCTGGCATTTACTAGCGAAGATTTTCCGCATCCTGAGGTATGTACAGGCCGGCACGATGCAATTGACAAAGAAATTGCGAAGCTGGCAACACGAACTGCACAGTTGCGCCTGAAGAAAGCGCGTGTAGCCAAACGGTGCAAGGAAAGCTAACAAAAACGCAGAGACGCCTGCAGGGAATAAGGCAGCAAGGTCAGCGGATGGTCCGAAATTTAAACCTTGCGATAGCACACCACTAGATAGGTGGTTCTAGAAACTCTTTGGAATTCAATAGAACTCATTTATAGCAGTACACATCATGGATAGAAATAGCCGAAAAAAATCGCCAAGAGATTACACAATGAAACTGCAGAAATCTGTAATAAGTTTCGGGAAATTAAGAAAAAATGAAAACATGGCAAGCAGCATTCGCAGCAATGCGCAATTCGCGCATGTGTGATAAAATAATATGCGTAATGCGCGCATGTGTGATCAAATAATATAAAAAAAATTCAGAGAATTAAATATTATGAGACGTGTTTGAGCGAGAAATATGCGCCATGGGCAATAGACTTTTCCAAGGCCCTAGACACCACTAAAAATAACCACTCTGTTATTAAATTTGAATCGCTAAGGTTTGTGGGGCGCTCTACTTCAGTTGCTAAAATCCGAACTTCAATGTAACTGCTAGCAATATGTTACCAATAATCATTCGTTCGGTGCGATAAAAATTCATGCAGGTCGAGTCCCTCCGCCATGAGACATTCTGCTTGGACGAAACCATCTATTTTTCGAAATTCAGTGTCACGTATTTCTCCTAAAAAGTGTTCCCAAGACAATAATAAATAAAGATACCTAGTTTTGATGGCCTCTGTTTTCTGCACTCACACTTAAACCTTACTTTGTGGAAGCTATCTGTCGAAGCTACTACTTATATGTGCTATGAAAATGGCGATAATCTAAGAGTGTTCTCGACGTGACTCTCTTAAGTTCAAAGAGGGCAGTTATGCTACAAATATACCTTAAATAAGTATTACCAATATTTTATGTTTTAAGAGCAAAATAATATTGGTTATGGGCTAGTATCTTCCTATGCGTAACAAGATAGAGCGCTTTTCTGCACTGGTACTTTGGCTGGCTCGCAAACAAAAGATGTAGAATAGAACAGCCTGGTCTGAAAACACTGAGAAAAAAACTGATGTTGGCTCATATAGAGAGACTAGTGTGTTCTTAAAACAAATAGGCTAAATAAAATAAAGCTTTTATTAGAATGAAAGTGTGAAATGGAAATTGAGATGTAGCCACCACCCGCTATTCTAGTATGCCAACTATTCAATCATCAAGACACTTTTTTTTTTCGCCGAAATCTGACTCTTGGGTAGGCCACCACTGACTCTTAAACGAGGAACAAAGCAGACTTTTAAGACTTTTCGGCAGAGTTTAAATAGAGCGGTGAAAAGAATATTTCCTTTAAATGCCAAATTCTCAGCACTGAATTACACTAAATTGTAATTACACAAATTGTGAATTACAGACACACAAAATTATTGTGCGAGAGCGAAAACCTAGCTTTGCCTGAGAGAGCACATTATTTGCATATAGGCTACGAAGAAAGCTCCTCACGATAACTGAATACTGAGCAATGTGATAACAGTTAGTAACATTTTAAAAAAATGCACGCAAGTAGCGGTATTTAACAGAAACTAACAGTAAGGAAAGATCAGTTCTACTGGCTAAAACACAATAATTACAGTAATGTAAATAGCATTCTATATAAGAGTTAAGGGTGACGAAGCTTCTTCACCAATCTACAGTAGCTAACGTAGGCAGGACGTTAATGAGAGAGGGAGGAGTGCACAGGAATGAGGCATCCCGCCAGTGAGGAAATAACACGTAGAAAGGCTTGGGAGCAATGGAAAGGGGGAAAGCAGATCTTGACAAAAATGTAATTTTAGATGTTTTTAGGACGGCAAACAGATCCCTCTCCTATCTTCCTTTTCTCCTGTCGTCATTTTCATTCTGTTCACCCGGCATGTCCCAAGCGTTCTGTTCCTTCTTTCCTCATCCGAAGTACTGACAAAATATTCTCGAGACCTGAAGATCCAGCTTCTGGCCTATGCCAAAACACCGACACCTCAGCGGCTGCGGCTACCACAAGCCGTTCGTGGATTCCATTCTCCGATGGTCATCACGCCCATCAGTACCGGCTGGTCCTCCTTGCTGAGGTCGGGCCGCCATCCATTATATGCAGGGCATGAGTGAGTCTTTGGCTCGTGTTCTGCGCACTTAAAATTTCAACGTCGCTTACGTCCCAGCGTGCACGCTGCGGCCCGAGTTGGTTGTTGTCAAGGAGCAGCTCCAGAAAGAAGTTTTTCCTGCTTAATATATGAAATTCTGCGAGCAATCTGCGACTGCTCTTACAAAGGCGATAGCGTGAACTTTGAAAGATGATCTAGGTATCCCAAGTAGGGTGTGAAAAATAAGCAGGCTCAATCCAACACACTTTCGGCACACGTAAATTTGTGACATTCAAGATCGTCCGGGAAGTAGGACAACTTATAGGAAGCGAAAACAGTTGACTATCGCGCGGATATCTGGACTCCCTGATAATGCAGCTGTCATAAAATAAAATTGCCACGACAGTAATCTTTCGCCTATATAATTGAAATGCATGGGGCGATTAGTGCGACACAGCTAAGCTTTGAGCTTTCGACATGCCTTGAGAGAGCAAGACTTTCTTGCTTAAGCTGGAGCATCTAATATTTTAAACAACCTTTGGTAGGTGTTTTTTTTTTCTACGTGATCCTACTACCGGATCAAGCGATGGCTTAAAACCCCAGACTTTTTTCAGCGCTCTCCCGTCGAAAGGTGCAGTGATATTCATGCCTTCCGTGAGTGTGCAGAGTGTGAGGCATACTATTTACTGCTGCGGCAATAATCTTTGACTTGTGGTTTTATGTTTTTAAAAACCCAGCAATGGTTTCAAGCTTTGTCAAGCGCCTGAAAGTTTAACTCACAGTAGAGCTTCAAGAGAACGGCGGAGCATTCATCTGTATTTCACATTGCTGTTCTCTGTACGAAACATTTATTCAGCAAACTAAGCCGATGCGTAGTATCCCGAAGATGTCCCAAAATTTCGACGCTGCACGTATGATCGAGCCTTCACCCCTTAGGAAGCTCGAAGGCGGCGGACAATGGCGGCGTCGAGCATCAGGGGAGCATCAGCAAATGTTCCTTCAAAGGAATGTTACTGCTGGACTTCCTTCTGGACTGTCTAGACATCACCGTGGTCTGCGTTTAAAATGTTTTGAAGCGGCCATAACGACAGCTCGCTTTCTGACATTTTTGTGTTCAAAAGGTTCCTTACCAGTTAATACAGACTCTTTTTCGTTAAAGGCCGTTAATTTTACAATACAGGGTAACCTCTCTTTATCCTCGGTGTCCATTCAAAAGAACAGAAAGGTTGTCAATGCGTACACCGCAGCGGTGGCTTAGCGGCAGGTGCCGGGTTAAAAAGCTGTATAGAAAACAAATTTATACGCAAACTACCTCTGGATTTCAGATGATTGCGCACCATACGAGAGCATGGCCTAGTCATGAGTCATTCTCTTTAAACGAGGTCCTCTTTTTTTGTAGAACTCTAGTGTTAAGTGTTTCGTCGAACAGGGCCTGCCTAAAATAACACTGCATAAAAAGACACAGACTGTTTTACGCACATGGAAGGTCCGGCACAAAGAACCCTTTATTGAAACGGGGCTATTCATTTCACAGTTCAGTCTCTACCACTACCACCGGACGGTTTTTCGGCCAGATTAACTTAAGTACAAGCGTCACTTTTCATATCGAGAGAGTTTTCAGTGTTTCTTGGTATCGCACTTAACAAATGTGTTTCTATGCTACGCAAGCACCATCATCCCAACAACCCTTTGTCCGCTCTGTGCCGTGATAGTTCCGAATTGCACACCCTCTTTGTCTAGTTACCTTGAATTCGTTCACAATGGGCTCAGGGAGCTATGACCGGCCTGAGACGCAAACAATGTGCGCGATCCAACAAGGCTTTTCGCAGAATTTGTGACAGCCGCCTCTGTTGCAACTATTTTTGTACCGTTCTGGCTTTCAGGCTTTTGTCCGCAAACTTAGGACACAGTGCTTCAGTGGTTAGCATATGGAAGCACCTACGTTCGTCTACGCTTGCTTAGTGAAAAACGGGTAAGAACGTGGCGTCACACGGGTGGCTGTATTGAATATATACAGCCCCAAATTAACAAGATACTCCGCTTCGAAACCAAAAAGAAATTATGCCACGAATAAAACACAGGCCTTAGGCGTTGCAATTGTGGATTTTTATGTGTATGCCGAATCCGGCATTAATGACAAAAAATATTATCTTTCATACAGTCTATTAGACGGAATTTTCAAAACGGGTGAACGGAAGTCGGAATCTATGGCGCATAATCAGCTTTTTTTTTTTGTAGCCAGAGGTGTATTGGAAAACTGCAAATCTACATATGCATAGCTTTTTTACGCACTGGCGAGAACAACACATGCGTATCTCTCGCGCTGTTTTAGCCTTCTTCGGATCGGGTGCGCTTACCCATGCTGAAGTGACCACTACGTGAACTTAAACCATGCTATTTTCTTTATTAATGCTTAAGCATTAGAAGGCCCTGTGCAACCGGATATAGCGACAAGCACCACGTGTGACCTGTGACGTGGTCCAACCTATGTGGCGTAATCACATTCTGCCCACAGAATTAGTAGGAAACTGCCCACCATGGAAGTTTACAATTTTTGTAATAATTGGTCGCGAGTGGCTGCTCGGGAACCGCAACTTCGGCCTCAAAACCTCAACGGCGGCTGTGATTAAAACAGCGACCTGCGCTGCGCTCCGAGTGCTGAGGACTTCCGGCGACCTGAAAATGTAAAATAGAGAATGAGCAATTACGCTGATATTGGTATTAACCCATTAACGTTATCGCGCCGCACTCTTAACGCGCAGCTAAAACACAAGCAGAAGCAACACAAAAGGATAGCGCATTCAAACGATTCCGAGAGGTCTTCCGAAGAGCTTTTTTTTTTTAAATTTCTCTATGGTGCAGTCCACATTGTCCCAAAGAGGACGGGCATGAAACCAAATTACAAACCGACGTGCCAAGAAACATTGCATTACATGTGAACTCTCCGCTTCGCTACTTACTAAGCACAGCGTAAACTAAGTGAATTTTTTTCTTAATGTGTTTTGATTGAAACTCTTAAATGCATGTCATCTAACAACACGCCTATGTTGTGTGCGTGCGCGTGTGCGCGTGAGTATGCGTGTGCGTGTGCTTGTGCGTGCGTGTGCGTGTGTGTGTGTGTGTGCGGTGTCAACCTAGACGCCTTGACAGAATCGGGCGCGGCCATGTTTAAATGCGGCCTATGCTAACGTAATGACATGAAATCAGTTCCTCTAGATGTCTAAAAAAATCGAAAGCTCTACTTAGCAAGGGTAGGGTGACGGAAACAATGTGCATGGCTAGTGGTTAAGAATAGATATGCTTCTCTGTTGCAAGAGCTCTTTGATGATGCATCTGAGAAACAGCCTCTCACGGAGAATCCACACAGCAGGACATCTTTTGCTTCATCGCTGAAGATTGGGAAATGCAGAAAACGAAGGAGGCTGGCATTTACTACCGAGGACTTTCCGCATCCTGGGGTATGTACACGCTGGCACGATGCAATTGACAAGGATACTGCGAAGCCAGCAACACGAACTGCACAGTTGCGCCTGAAGAAAGCGCGTGTAGCCAAACGGTGCAAGGAAAGCTAACAAACACACAGAGACGCCTGCAGGGAGTAAGGCAGCAAGGTCAGCGGATGGTCCGAAATTCAAACCTGTCGATAGCACATCACTTAGATAGGTTGTTCTTGAAACTCTTTGGTAATCAATACCACTCATTTATAGCAATTTACATCATGGATAGAAATAGCCGAAAAAAATCGCCAAGAGATTATACAATGACACTGCAGAAAGCTCTGTAATAAGTTTCGGGAAATTAAGAAAAAATGAAAACATGGCAAGCAGCATTCATGGGCGTTCGTGTTACAAGAATGTAATCGGTTGTGCCGAATAAAAAGTTATATAGGGTACCAATGCCCTTCCACCGCTGTTAAAAGAGGAAGAGCAGATGCAAAAATGCCACGAAGAGCTGTCCCGTATATAAGGCCAAAATTACCCAAACGCCACTCGATTTCAGCAGATGGTACAGCACTGAGCAGGAAGTAGTTGCGGTACTCATGTGACCAAAGAAAACGCTCCTGATACTAGTGTCCGTGTACGCTCGTTCCAGAAATACGGCAGTTATTCTTAGATGATTTAAACATACTTGTAATTCACGCCATGGAACCCCGACACTACTAGGTGGAAATGTTGACGCTGGACACACTATTAAACATCAAATGCTGTTAGCTCCAGTTGTCAGCAGTGTGGTGACGTCAAGCCGAGAACGAGAGCCAACATCCGGGCACTGAATTCTGCTCATCCGGGCACTGAAACAAGAGCATCCGGGCACCGCACGAGATTTAACGAGACTCTCTAAGCCCTCCTAAAGGAGCGGCATACAAGCGACGGTAGCTTCGCGCCGAAAGAGTGGTGGCGTTCCTACCTTCCTGTACGGTGCGGTTCGGGTGTCCAGCAAGATGACAGAGAATTACTGCGCCATTTCCTTTCCTCAAAATGCCTTGCGTTCAAAGGGGAAAGCAGTGCGCCGAACGGGTGGTGGCGTTCCTCCCTTCCTGCACGCTGCGGTTCGGGTGTCCACCGAGATGACAGACAATTATTGCGCAATTTCCTTTCCTCAAGAAGAGTGGCGTTTAAAGGGCAAGGCATCGCGCCGGACGGGTGGTGGTGTTCCGTGGACTGCCTGGCAGCGCTACAACAGGCTTTCGCGTTCCACTCCTAAACGCGAAGCTTGAGCGTCATTAATTAGCTGTTAATTAGTATTTAGTTGTTAGTCAGTAATTAGTCACTAATTAGTAATTTGTCATTACTTCGTCATCAATTGTGTGTGACGTAATCCAGTGGTGACGAAACCAGTGCCACATAGGCAAAGTGACCGCTGTGAAGACCAAGAAGGTCTGGTACAGCGAGCTCAACGGGCGGCAGTGGCCAGCGGAGCCCTGGACTGAGGGCAACCGACCACTGATTAGAGGCGGACGACTTCGACAGAGAAGACTCCTGGGGGTAAAATCAAGGAGAAAACGTCTCTGAAGATGCTCCCAAACCGCAGGAAAAAGGACTAGAGTAAAATAAAGTTTTTCCTTCCTTCCTTCGCCTGTTCGGACTTTAGACAGTTTCGAACGCGCTGCATATACATTCTTGTCAGGCCTACGCCTCGTCGTATCCGCGTACGCTCCGTGTTACGCCCGTAAATATTTCATGCTTACTCTACTCTCGGTTACGGGCGAGGAAGAGTTAGAGGGCTGTAGGTTTTTGACTCCAGAGTGTGACGAAGCTCACATGGCGATTGCTCTCGCTGCAACACACACTAGCTCAGAATACATTCTCACAGATTCACAGACAGCGTATCGCAATTACCTCAGGGGCAGGGTCGCATCGCTACCAGCTAAAATCCTGCAAGATAGCTGCACCCGTGGCTACCAACCCACACACAAACACTTAATATGGGTACCAGGTCACCAGGGCATCCTAGGAAACGAGAGCGCACATGCCTCAGCCCGAGCATTTCTCCTCCGGGCACCCATTGCGGATGCCGTGGAACCTCCTACCCCACTACTCACTTACAATGGCATACTTCAGCACTTAAGATTATCCCTTCGGGTCTACCCTCCGCCGGCTAAGACACTAGATAAAGGGAAGGAACAACACCTCCGAAAGCTACAGACCAACACTTACAACAACACACGAAGACTACATGCCATAGACCCGGTGTCGTTTGACTCACACTGCAACTTCTGCAGGGTGAAGGCGGATCTGTACCATATGGTAGGGGCCTGCCAACAAATTCGACGATCACTGCTAATAGCCAGCCAACGCAGGAGGGGTGGGAGGCAGCTCTGACCAGCTCGGACGAAAAGAGTCAAAAGCAACTCATTGAAAGAGCCCGGACAGCAGCCTACGCCAATGGGGCTCCGGACTGATAGCTCCAACTGCCGCTACAACCTCCTAAACTATTTCATTAAAATATTTTCACCACCACATTGCGTTTACAGAAATGAAGTTTACACAGCTAAATTACCCAGGGGTCGCAACAGAGCATGCTACAAAAGCACACTGACTACATCTGACGTGTTGGAAGGGCCTCGGTGCACTACAATGGCAGGCAGAATTATATGTGTGGAGTATATACCATGCTCTCTATAACATAGGTTGTAATTTGGGACAAATAGAGAAAATGCGGAGAAATATTTCTCTAACACAATGATGTGGTGTGCGGCAATATATTAGCACCCATGCCATCAGTCCTTGTGCCCACCCTTAAAACGCTTTTGATGAATAGCACCATTTCAAATACAGTGAATGAGGATCAGCAAACTCCCAACCTCCTCTTTACAATTTTGGGCACGCCGCTTGGCATCCTGAAGACGTGCACAAGAAATTGAGGTGAACCGAGTGACGGCACAGGCCCGCCGTAATGAAAAGCAGGTGGCTCGTAAGAGGTGGTGGTGGTGATGCTGAAAACATTTATTAAGAAGGGACAGGAGGTATGTTTCGATCAGTCCGTAAGGGACCGATCATTGCAAGCACTAGGTGGAGGTCCATAGTATGGGACGCCAGTGGCAGTGGCCGCCGCCCGGGTGCGCCCGAATAAGGCTTGTTGGGCCTGTATGTCGTGACAGCCTAGCAGGGTCGCCTACCAGTCCTCCCCGGTTGGGTTGAGGATGGGGGAAATAGCGGGGTTGTAGGGGCAGGCCCACACCATGTGATAGATGTCAGAAGACACTGCACTATATTGTTGGCAGCTGCCGCTAAAGGAGGGGTCAAAATGTTCCAGTGCTGCCGGGCACATCAATGTATTTGTGAGAAGACGGAGAAGGAGCAGCTCATTCGCCTTTTTCAGGCCTTCACATGGGCTAGGGTAAAGGTGATGACTATTTTCATTGTTGGTTCCAATATGTTTGAATGTATAGACCGGATTAAAGTCGGGTTTCTGATCGGGTGGGGAGGAGAAAACAACCCGGTGAGAAAGCGCGCGGACAGCTGCGTCTGCTGCCTCGTTTCCTGCCAACCCCTGATGAGCAGGGGCCCATATAAGGTAACGGTGTGCGGTGTCCTTATCCAGTATCAATTTTGGCAGATTCGATAGGCTAGGAAGGAGATGAAGCGATAGCAGCTGCGGTGGACTCGTTTTGGCTGGAGCCACGAAATTTCGCCCGGAACCCCTTAAATACAGCTGCGTCTGTCTTTGTGAACCTGACAGCCACCTGGGGATACCACTCGCACCCAGGTGAGCCTACATTTAGACCTTTTAGGGCCTATCGTCACGCGTATCGTGGCAACGGTGCTAGGCCTCACGCCTACGCCGGCGCCCGGCTGTGAGTGAGTCGCCCACCCGCAGCAAGATGGCTTCAGATAATGCTCTACACCGTGGCTACGACCCGGACACCATGGCCTGGTCCGAGGTTCCGGCAACTCCAACGCCTGACAACCCGGATTCTGCGCCGATAGAAAACGTGAAGCTTTTCAAGCTCGTCGAACGCCGCTGCCGCAAGCGGAACGCTAAAACGGACGCCGATGTGGCAGGACGGTCAACACGGCAGAACGCTGCTACGCGCGCTGCAGCGCTTCATGGCCGGCCCCAATCTAAGACCGGGCCCTCCTGGAAACCAAAGCCGCTTCCGCGGCTTCATGCCGAAGACATAGTCATCATCCTGAAGCCCCGGGTGGCCGTCGCTCTCAGGGATGTGTATCAACATGGCGAGTTGGGAGCAGCGTTCGCAGCCTACCTGGGCGCCAAGGCCGCAGCATCCCTCAGCCTGCTCCCCACATGGGAGCAAAACCTGATCGTCGCAGGCACCCGAGAGCCGCACGTCGCGGACAAGCTTCTGCGGGAATTCGAACTTACAACATCGAAGGGCTCGCTCTCCATGTACGGGCAGCTGAAACTCACTGGCGACGTGTGCCGCGGCGTCATCACCGTGGCCAAGCACGAGACCAGTGAGTCGCTCCAAAACAAGATCCAGTGGCGTGCTGGAGAGCTTGCCGATATCCGCAAGCTTGGAAAATCAGACGTCGCGGCGCTCACCTTTGTGGGCAAAGTGGTGCCGCGATATGTTCACTATAATTCAGAGGTGACCCTTGTGCGGCCATACAAAAAAACCATCCCGGCCTGCGTGCTGTGCGGCACTGTGGGCCACCGTGCGGACACATGCCCCTGCCCGGACGAAAAGAGCGGCCTCTGTGGCCAAATGGTGAAAACCGTCGACGGGGTCAAGACACCTCATCAATGCTCTCCAACATGTGCAGTCTGTGGGCAAGCCCACGCTACTAACTCCCGAGACTGCACGGAAAAATTCCGGCAGCCCAAGATGCCCGGCCCCAAGGCCAAACGCACAGTGCTCCGAGGAAACCAGTGACCTGGCAAGCCGCCAAGTCACAAAATTCAGGTGCCAGTGCCGGAACGCAGCGTGGTGCTCTCGGCACCGACGACAAAGTGTCGTCGGCTTTGCAATCATCGGTTAAGTCAGCGCCCGGGAAGAAGACGCCGCCTCCACCGCCCAGCGGCAGGGACACTGGCCACTTCCCGGCCCTCAAGAAAAATGGCACTACAGGCGCCCGGGTATCAGCGCCTCAACACGGCAAACAACAGGTGAGCAGCTGGGCTGAGATCGCCTCCTCCTCCTCCCATCCCTCCTCCCCCCCAGTTACCGCCTCCACACTAGATGCGGAATACAAAAAACAGATACAAGTGCTCCGGGCACAGAATGAGCTTTTGCTTACCAAAATTCAAAATTTAGAATCAAAATTGGCGTCCGCCGTTCCGAGCCCACCGAACTCGGACGCGATGGAGAGCGACGCGGAGACCTCGCCTGTCCTCGTGACAGCCATCTCCGCGATGGAGGAACGCTTAGCCTCTAAATTACGATCTATGATCGAGACCGCCATGGACAGATCTAGACCAAGGTCAAATCTGCCATCCCCGCACTGGTCTCTAAACACATCTCGGACAACCCCCGCCTCCTCCGTCGGACGGGGCTCATTAGAGACGTATCCCGTCCTTCAAAATTCAACCGTCTCATTATTGATTCGGACAATGAGGACAGTTGCCCCGCTCCTTCCGTCATCACCCCCTCGATGGCACAAGTAGCTGGCTCTGGGGCAGCCAATACCTCCTCCTCCCCCCTAAAAATTTTAAATCATGGCGAGACACCTTAATCAAAGGAGTTCCGCCATCTCCGATTCGGCCGTGTCCACTTCAATAACACAATGGAACTATACAGGCTTTAAAGACCGCATTAAGCGGGCCAATTGCCGCCTCTACCTTGAAACCTTCGAGTCCCTACCAGCCGTGGTTGCCCTCCAGGAGCCAGGCCTGGGCGCCACACTTTCAAATTACACGACGTTCCAACAAGATCCCGCGTCTTGTCTTCTCGTTCACAAAGCCTACACAGCCAACTTAGTAGATCTCGATCTCCAGCTCGAGTATTCTTATGTAATGGTTACTATCCTACCACTCCACCGCAAGGACCCGCCGTTGCATATACTCAACGTGTACTGCTCTCCCAAACTTAAGCGAGTGACTTTTTCGGACCTCTTTAGCCGTGCGCTAAGAGTTGCGGGTCGCGATCCCCTGCTGATTGTGGGCGACTTTAACGCTCCCAGTCAGCTGGGGGGGTATCGCAAGGAGGAGTCGCGCGGGCGTAAGTTGGCGGAACTTGCGTCCACGTTGGGCCTCACCCTCCACACGGACCCTGTCCACCCAACCCGGCTAGGAAATTCCGTAACACGGGATACGTGTCCGGACTTAACCTTCACTCGCAACATACGACACGCAGACTGGCTCAACACCGAGGAGACCCTCGGTAGCGACCACTGCATCATTAACACTACACTACGCACACGACCCTTCAAGCGTCCCAGAACACAAGCCCTTATCCCAGATTGGACGAAATTCAGGCAAAATTTAAACACACTTGATAATACACCTATTTCGGAGCAAGGATACCAGGCATGGTCCCAACAGCTGCTGACACACCTTTGCTCGCATGAAACTCAGATCCAGCTCTCAGAGGCGGTCACGGACTTGGATAACCACCTTCTACACTTCTGGGAAGCCCGTCGCAGCCTCGTCCGCCGTTGGCGGCGCCAGAACCATAACAGAAAGCTTAAAGCTCGAATTGCCGAGCTTACCCAGAAAGCGGCAGAGTACGCGGCCCAACTCGCCGTCTCCAACTGGGTGGATAGATGTAACACGGCCGCGCGACAGATGTCCAGCCGCAACACGTGGCGTCTCTTTCGAACCCTAATCGACCCAACCCAAACACGAACAGAAACACAAAAACATTTGCAGCGAGCCATGCATGCTTTCTCTGGCAACACAACTCAACTGGCACAGAAACTTCGGAACCAGTATCTGTGTACAGCCCAATACGCCCGTGGATCTGCGTACTCTTATGCAGGCAAGGAGAACACGAAGCTGGATCAACCTTTCCAGCTCCATGATCTGCGGGCGGCCCTCGCCAAAATGAAACGGGGCACTGCGCCAGGGAAGGATATGGTCACCGTCAAGCTTTTGACGAACCTGCCCGACTTGGCATACCAGTCCCTCCTGGAATACGTCAATGCGATTTGGCGAGGGGACACCCCCCTGCCAATCGAATGGAAAACGGCTTTGGTCACTTTTATTCCTAAAACAGGCAAACCAGTTGACACAGATAACCTCCGCCCCATCTCTCTCACCTCTTGTGTGGGCAAACTCATGGAGGCATGGTGCGGGATCGGTTATCTGCATATCTTGAACACAAACATGTATTTGCGAGCACCATGTTCGGATTCCGCCCACACAGATCCGCACAGGATGTCCTCCTGCAACTTAATCGGGAAGTCCTTGACCCCCTCGAATGCCCCCATAATGACCGGGTAGTACTCGCCTTGGATCTCAAAGGGGCATTTGACAATGTAACACACGAGATCATACTCACTAACCTAAGTCAGACCGGCTGTGGCCTCTACACATTCAGATACATATGCCAATTTTTAATGGATTGTCAATCCTACATCCGCATCTAAGATAGAGAGCATGGTCCTTACCTACTCGGCACGCGGGGAAACCCCCAAGGGGCGGTGCTTTCCCCGCTGCTCTTCAATCTGGCTATGATACACCTGCCGGCACAACTGGATGGTGTCGCCGGCGTGCAGCACGCCCTGTACGCCGATGACATAACCATATGGGCCACGCAGGGCAACACAGGAGACATTGAAACCAGCCTGCAAACAGCGCCGACGATAGTAGACCGCTACGCCCGCCGCTGCGGTCTTCAAAGTTCCCCTCAAAAATCGGAATTTGTGCACCTCCGCCCCTCACAGAAGTGCGCAACTAAAATCTCTCTTTCTCTTGAGAGTGGTCCCATACGCGAAAGTGACGAGATACGGGTACTAGGACTCTACATCCACAAACACAGACAGCCAGACACTACATTTGCCAAACTCCGAAAGGTGGGGGACCAGGTGGGCAGTATGGTCCGCCGGGTTTCCAACAAATGCGGGGGGTTACGAAGTAAGCATGCCTTGCGGCTGGCAAACACCTCTGAAACCAGTCGAATTCTCTATTCCACTCCTTATCTCCACCTACGGAAACAAGAGGAGGATGCGCTTGAGGTCATCCTTCGCAAAATTAAGCGTGCCCTTGACCTCGCCATCACTACTTCAAACAGCCGGCTTATGGCTCTTGGGGTGGTGAATACTTTCCGGGAGCTCCGGGAGGCGCACCTTACAAACCAGTACACGCGCTTGTCGCTAACGGAGTCGGATCGCCGCCTTCTTGCTCGACTCAATTTCCAACACACCCCTCCAATGGAAGACAGGTTTCGCATCCCAGAACTGTGGAGACGTGCCCTCCACGTGCGGCCTCTTCCAGCAAACATGTCACACGAAGACCATAATGGTCGGCGCCTGGCACGAGCGGAAGCGCTAGCCCGACATAATGGCAACAAAACAGGTGTATACTACGTGGACGCCTCCTGTCTTCACCACGGGGGATGGTACACGGCCGCGGTAGTTCACAACAGCAACACAGTTAACGGCCTCACCTTCAGAGCCAGAAGTGCAACACAAGCAGAAGAGGTCGCGATTCCTCTCGCGGCCTCACATTCCGATTCAAAATGCATAATAACCGACTCGCGAGGGGCCTGTCGTAACGACGAACAAGGCTGCACTCCCTTCCTAGCCGATCGAATATACGAAAATTGCATTAGGGATACGGACCCCGCACACCGTTACATAATATGGGCCCCTGCTCATCAGGGGTTGGCAGGAAACGAGGCAGCAGACGCAGCCGCCCGCGCGCTCTCTCACCGGGCTGTTTTCTCCTCCCCACCCGATCAGGAACCCGATTTTAATCCGGTGTAGACATTCAAAGAAATTACAGCCTACTATCAAACCAGTCATCGCCTTTACCCAAGCCCATGAAAGGCCTCAAGAAGGCGGATGAGCGGCTCCTTCTCCGCCTTCTCACCAGTACATTACTGTGCCCGGCAGCACTAAAGCATTTTGACCCCTCCTTTAGCGGCAGCTGCCCACACTGTAGTGCAGTGTCTTCTGACAGCTATCACATGGTGTGGGCCTGCCCTCCATCCCCGCCATTTGCCCCCATCCCCAACCCAACCCGGGAGGACTGGGAGGCGACCATGCTCGGCTGCCACGACTTGCAGGCCCAACAAGCCTTAGTCGGACGCGCCCGGGCGGCGGCCACCGCCACTGGGGTCCCATACTAGGGACCTTCACCTAGTGTTTGTAAGCATCGGTTCCTTACGGGCTGATCCAAGCATACCTCCTCTCCTTTCTTAATAAATGTTTTCACCACCACCACCACCACCGGTGGACTCCTCATTATCCGCGTTCCTCACAGTACCTCTCCCTCCAGGCACCTCTCCAGAGGATGCAGAGGAAGCCGCCATTGCACTTGCTATCACCCGCACGGAAGCCCGGTACATTTTAAGTGACTCTAAAACTGCGATTCTAAATTTTGCTCGAGGCCGACTCCATGTCACTGCTTTTGGCATACTGGACTCGCCCGATGCACCCCCACCCCGCCAGGTGGAGTTGACACGGGTGCCTGTGCACTCCGGGAATCCTGGAAACGAGGCCGCCAACCTTTTAGCCCGCGGTTCCTTAAACCGGGCTCAGGTAGCCTCGGATCGGGGATGCACGAAGGAGCGCATGCACTCATTAAGCGAGCTGACGCAGGCCTACAGAGCCTCACGCCAGCTCTATCCCCCGCCGCACCCCTCCCTAGATAACAAACAAGAAACGCTTTGGCGCAGACTACAGACACACTCTCTCTCCTCACCCTAGCCCACTATCATCCCTCCTTCCCCAATCCGACAAGCGCCCTATGTCCAGAACCCTCGGCCTTTTCCGTCCACATCCTTTCCCTCTTCTCGGCCGACCCTCCCTAACGGGACCTTGAGAGCCTCAAGTCCTGGGAGGACTGGGAGCCCCTGCTGCGCTCGGAGGACCCGGCCGTGCAGACTACCGCCACCGACCGGGCTGCCAGTGTTATGGAACTTAGGAACATAAACACTTGAGTGCGGTGGGGCCGTGCGGTGACCCTGGGGCGTGCCCCGAATTTCCTTGTACAATAAAGTTTTCTCTCTCTCTCTCTTGCAGGGGTGTGTTGAATATGGACTCGAGCAAGAAGGTGGCGACCCGGCTCCGTTAGTGACAAGCGCGTGTACTGGTTTGTAAGGTGCGCCTCCCGGAGCTCCCGGAAAGTAGTCACCACCCCAAGACCCATAAGCCGGCTGTTTGAAGTAGTGAAGGGGAGGTGGAACCGCTGGTGCAGTCGTTTAGGCTCAGGAACAACAAACAGGGCCCTTTGGAGGACTTTCCGCAGCATGGAAACGGGGCGGCTGATCAATGAATGACAGTTGGGAGTTGGCAGACATCTCGTCTCGTTGCAGTCGAGTGAGTGAGACGCATGGCTCCGAATCGGCCCAGGGATGCCGCGCAAAGCGGTTCGGGGAAGCGGCAGTGGGTCGACCACAAGGCTTTCGCCACGCACACTTAAGAAATTCGAAAGTGTCTTCGGGATTTTTTTTAAGGAAAGGAAATGCGCAGTATCTATCACCCACAGCTGCGAAACCAATAGATCGGAGGCTTGGACAGCAGTGGGTAAAATTTGTAAATTTGTTTTTGAGGAAACAAAATGCGCAGTATCTGGCTCACACATTTCGGTGGGCAGCTGAACCAGAGGGAAGGCGCAAAACAGCCCTCTTGGAGCAGTGGACACCTCAATTGTGCTTTAAGGTACCTGGCGATAATGACAGATGTGGGCTGCTTGCTTTGGCATTGGCAACGTTCTGCCAGAAACGCTGCCACCTGCCAAGGTGGCAGGATGGGTGGGTACTTTAATGTAGTTATAAAACAAGCGGGGATTCGTCACCACTTATGCGGGACAACATCCCGTTTCTCGCGCTCGTAACGGCTCCCACACCTGTGTCAACATCGCGAAATGCTTGCGGAGACGTCGTCTTTTAACATCAGGCATATGTGCACCAAGTCGCCATATATTCAGCTATTTCTCCATCCACAAATCTTCCTTCATGACAATGAAAAACTGCTTGTGGAGTGTTTATTAAAGAAGGAATATGTGGGAAGAACAAGTATTCTGAAATTATACATACAAGTGTTGCTCGAATTCTTTTGCTCAGTCTGTCGAAAATCTGAAACAGCTGATGAGCTGAGCTCAAAGTTCGGATTAGGAAGTAACGTCATCATCATCGTCGTCATTATCATCAACCTGATTACGCCCACTGCGGGGCAAAGGCCTCTCCCATGTCTCTCCAGTTATTCCTGTGTTTGGTCAGTTGCGGCCACCATATTCCCGCAAATTTCTTAATCTCATCCGCCCACGTAACTTTCTGCCGCCCCCTGCAACGCTTGCCTTCTCTTGGATTCCATTCTGTTACACTTAAGGGCCAGCGGTTATCCTGCCTTCGCATTACACGCCCTGCGCAAGCCCACTTCTTCCTCTTCATTTCGACCAGGATGTCATTAACCCGCATTTGCTCTCTCACCCCTCACCTCCTCCCCCTCTTCGTGAACCTTCCTGGATTAGTATGTTCTGATTTGTCACAATTGTTATTGAACCACAACACCGAAAACAACTTTGTAGTTTATGCGTAACACTAGGATCATTTCCTTATTTCTGAACCAACAAGACAGACCGACCGTTCGTCTGATATCCTTGATTCGTTGCCCACGTCACACCACGATCGCCTTGCATTCACCCCTTACTGTGGGACTGCCCTGCTCTCTAGCGTGCAAGGATCCGGCATATGAAGGCATCTGGTATTTCACTGCGCAACCCTCCTTCACATAGGGTATGTGTCTGTCTCTTCTTCGTGCGTCCCGTGCGTCAGCGCTGTTTTGTCGTACCATTCATAAATTACCTTGGTGGAGGGACCATACTATCGCTCACTTCTGGACTTCATAAAGTAAGGTAACCTCTTCCTATTACTTTAATCATGACTGCATCCTTCATAACTATTTCTCCCAATTGTGGCCTTAGGAAATAAAACTCGTTAAAAAAAGACATTGAAGAATGCAACACGAAGACAAAGGCAACTACAACGCTATTAAATAAAAACTAGCGATTTTTCTTGAAACTTGTTTACTTGGCTTTTCACAAGGAGGTATGAAGCGAACAGGATTCTGCTTCAAAATGAGATGCATAGCCTGTTATAAACATACATTCTCAGCTTCACTGTTACTAAACCAGACCAACCACCATTGTTCAACATAACATTAAAGTTCCGTAAAAACAAAAAAGTGACAGTTTCGGATTGCTAAGCACGTTACTGCACTAAGTAATTGGCAAAAATTTAGCAGTAAAGAAAGCAGTTTCAACCCCTGCAAAGAATTAGCATTCACTTTTCGCCTCGACTTTACCTAATAAGTTTCGCACTAACCCCAGGCAGTTCTTTAAGACTATTAGCCCCCAACCCCATGAAAATTTATTGTTACGAGATGACCACGACAATCCTATATCCAACAAGAAATTCGGAATGTTATTAACACTGTTATCTGTAACGTATTTACCTCACAGCCAGAAAATCAATGCCGCACTTTCCGCCCTCCGAATACTCACCTGTCTGCAATACCATTTAACGTTAGCGGCATTGCAAAACTAATTGACTTAAGTTAACTTCCTCTTCTCGTACAGAGAGTATTAACTTGAATACATTGAAAATTATTAAACTTGGAAAAGTATAAACTAAGACCATTTTGCCGTGCTTTTTCCAGCAGTCGCTATCATTGCGTGTTGCTCTTAAAGACTGGAAAGAGCAAAAGGTCATTATAGTTCCAGAGAGAGCTGACCCGTTTTCTTCTTATAATTACAGCCCCGTTTACCTCAAAATTAATAGAGCACATAGGATAGTAGTTCAAGTGTCCAGCTTTTTTGTCTAAACGAGCGCGGTTTCTCCATGGGACTCTTTGCGACGCTTAACTTGCGCTCTTTATAAATCATATAAGCGCTAACATTGACATCAACACCACAATCGACGCCTTCATTCTGGATGCCGAAAAAGCATTCCATAAAGTACTCCACAAACGTCTGTTTCTAAAACTTTCGTCTTTGTCCCTTAATGAAGTAGCGCTTAATTTTTAACCAAACTAACAACGGCTCCTCCCTCTTGTCCCCCGTTATGTTAGGGGTGCAACAAGGCACAGTGATCGGTCCTTTTTTATTATTAATTTATATTAACGATCTTGCAAGTAATATCTCAAATATCAGCTTATTCCCAGAAGAGTGTGTGATCTATCGCCCTATTAGCAAGATAACCGAAATAATTCCACTTCAGGCCGATCCTGAAAACATCCAAATTTGCTCCAAAAAATGGCTTATGTTTTTAAATACTGCGAGTTTGGGTACGCCCGGCGCAGGCTTTATGGCCACCGTCAGTACGACAGCGACAATCCTGGTGGCGAGTTAGAGGGATGATGGGCGACAGGCAGAAGGCTTGAGGAGTAGCACGGGGACTGCCTCGACGCCACTACAGGGACGGTTCGTAAGAGGTAATGCCGGACTGCCACGATAGTTAACGGGGGTCGTTTGTTCAAGCACTGTATAGGGACCAATATAGCGGCTGAAAAATTTTTCACACAACGTTTCAGTGCGTACTGGTGTCCAGAGCAGAACCTCATCCCCAGTTGGAAAAAAGAGGCATGGTGGGTAAGGCCTTTGCGGTGCTTGCAAGAGGCCTGGGGAGCTTCTGTGTTCAATCGCCCAGGTTCACGGCATTGGGCGAGGCGGGAAGGGAATTGTTCGTGGAAAGGTGCTGAAGGGGGGAAGGGGACAGAAAAAAAAAGATGCCTCCATGACTACGGCAGGAGTCCAGCCTAAAACAAGAGAAAAGGGCGAGAAACGGGTTTTACGTTGTAGCGCAGTATTATAGGCAAAGGTGACAGATGGAACCACTTAGTCCCCGTCCGTATGGTCAGGTTGAATATTAGTGGAAAGCATGTTCGAAAGGGTTCGATTGAAGCGTTCTGTGAGGCCGCTGGTTTCGGCGTGGTAATGGATTTTTTGTCGTGGGTGGTATTCAAGGCGTGAAGAACTCGCTCCGAGATGGCGTAGAAAAAAACTCTGCCTCTCCCGTAACCGAGAGTAGAGTAAGCATGAAATGTTTACTGGCATAATGCGAAGAGCACGCGGACACGACGAGACGCAGGCCTGACAAGAATGCCTATGCAGCGCGTTCGAAACTGTCAGAAGTGCGTAGAGGCGAAAGCGTTTTCAGCACCACTTTGCGTATGCGACACTGGTGATGTTACCACTGGATTACGTCACACATAATTCATGACGAAGTAATGACAAATTACTGATTAGTGTGTAATGACAGATTAATGACTAAATACTAATAAACTGGAGGCGAAACGCAAGAGGCGCCCGGTGCTGTGCGATGACAGTGCACGTTAAAGATCCCCAGGTGGTCGAAATTACTCTGGAGACCTCCACTACGGCACCTCTCTCTCTCTTTTTTCTTTCACTCCTACCTTCCTCCCTTCCCTTACAGCGCGGTTCAGGTGTCCGCCGATATATGTGAGACAGATACTGCGCCATTTCCTTTCCCCAAAAAACCAATTTGCAATTTGCTCATTAATGACGCTTAAGCTTCGCCTTTAGGAGTGGAACGCGACAGCGTGTTGTAGCGCTGCCAGGCAGTCCGCGGAACGCCACCACCCGTTCGGCGTGATGCCTCGTCCTTTGAACGTGACGCTTTTTTAGGAAAGGAAATTACGCAGTAATTCTCTGCCTTCTCGGTGGACACCCGAGCCGCACCGTAAAACATTTCATGCTTAAATATTGTGGCATGTATGTGCTTTTTGCACGCGTTATTAGAAATCGGAAATTATAATTCCGTGCATAATCAAACGCACAGCTCGACTGATATCTTGATAAACTTGAGAAGGCACTGGCAGCAGTTATTTTTTGTGACTCGTTTGGAGACCAACCGGCGCTTACATGCCGGTCGCGTAGGAGGGCTTAGAAAGTCTCGTTAAATCTCGTTAAAAAAAAAAAAGGAGTATCTGTTCTCGCTTCGGCGAGCGCGGCTTCGGCCGCTTCTTTTTGAGCAGCGTCCGCTCCGGCGGACGCAGTTGTTGCTGCGACGCGCGTCTTTTCTTTCCTTTTTCTCTTTCCTCTGATCTTTTAACGCTCCTCTATCTGCACGTGGCAGCGGTGGTGGCTTGGCACGAGCCAGTAGCAGGCCCGTGCAATTTCCTCTTCATCCTTCTCTCAGTCACAACAACAACAACAAATCTCGTTAAGTTGCATTCGGTTTGCAGCCTTCGGGCTGCGGCCGTTCCGGCGGACGCGGTTGTTGCGACGCGCGTCTTTACTCTGTCTTTTACTCTTTCCTCTTATCTTTCAACTGCCTTCTATCTGCACGTGGCAGCGGTGGTGGCTCGGCTTGAGCCAGTTGGCAGGCCCGTGCACTTTCCTGTTCATTCTTCTCTCAGTCCCAACCAACCAAATCTCGTTAAGCCGTGTATCTGTATTTTTCAGCCAGCGTCCGTTCCGGCGGACGCGGTTGTTGCGACGCGCGTCTTTACTCTGTCTTTTACTCTGTCCTCTTATCTTTCACCTGCCTTCTATCTGCACGTGGCAGCGGTGGTGGCTCGGCTTGAGCCAGTTGGCAGGCCCGTGCACTTTCCTTTTCATTCTTCTCTCAGTCGCAACCAACCAACCAAATCACGTTCAGTCTCGCACGGTGCCCGGAATTTCTCGTTTTAGGTCCCGGATGATGGTTCTCGGTCTCGGCGTGACGTCACCACACTGCCGACAACGGGAGCTAAAAGCATTTCATGCTTAAAAAAACCTTGCCACGGTCGCTAAGGAGAACACGACTGGCTCAGTGGCGCAGAAGAATGGCAGGCAGAAGTAAATGGCCTATCTCTGCCGCGGAGCCTGAGGGAAACCTAACAAATGGAAGCAGGGAGTCGCAGTAGGTATGGTTAGGTTGAATTCAGCATTCATTACCTTTCCTTGACGTTAAAAGCCGTGTTCATCGAAAAAATTCATGACTAAAAACTTATATCGGGCACCGTTAGCGCACATATAAGTGACCACTCTCTGATAGCATAACTTACCCCTTAATCGTCTTTCACGCTGCAAGCTCAATAAGACATTTCAGTGAGAAGAGAATTATGTCAGTCTAGATGCACAGATTCACATACAGTCTAGATTCGCTCTCAATCAGTACTCATGGTTCAAGCTGTGTGCAATATTTAGGTCCAATGACACTTGAGGTGGGGTGAGATTTTGAAGTAGAGTTTCAAAATTTGGCTGTACAGCAGTAGCAATAAAAACTATGGTCATAAAATTTGAAAGGAATATTAAATATAGACGCAGCTTGCCGTAGAGTTAAAAATTATTTTTAAATTTTTAAGCAGTTTTTTATTTTTGTTTTTTACTATTTTATACGTTTGTACCTTTTATTTAAGATCTACTCCCCGCAGAGTGTTCCAATTTTGTGCAAAGGTAGCAACAAATGCTTCACAGAAGTGGAACTAGAATTATGTTCCTACAATAAAAACTAGATTTGTTACGTTTTTTTGCTTTTGCCGATGCATGAAAATTGCCACTTATGACCGGTCTTTTTATGCTAGAAAATACAAAAATGCACCTAGACTATTTATTTTAGTTCCAGTTATGTAACTGCCATTAACGAATACCTCAGAGAAATTTTGTTTGCTTGTGCCCTATACTTCCCGAGAAAAAGGCACGCAAAGTTCCAAAAATGTTGTTTTGAGATAAACGCCGGTAAAGACCTTGAAAGCATTTTTATTCTTCAAACATTCTCTGGGCTGTAGTCTTTTGAAGTGGCAGCACCGCCATACCCTTCCTCTTTGTTTCTTCGGTCATTTCTTTCCTGTTTCGCTTCAGATGTAATCTTGAAATCATTTTTTTAACCCTCCGTCTATCTATAGATGCTAGCGTTGACACACACCGAGGCCCAGGGCTGGCTCCCAAATGTTTCAGCACCCTTACTCGTGCCACATTTCCATCATTAAAGAACGTAATTGCATCATCGACAGCTGTCTCAACTGTTTTGAGACTGGCAAAGATGGTTTCAGGACATCTCACCCAGATTAATTGTTAGTACATTGACAGCACAAGGGGACAGCGTCAAAGATTAGTGCGCAGAAATAAACAGAAGAGCAACAGAAGGAGCCCTAGTGGCTGAAAAATGAACTGCTCTCAAGAATAAATTCAGAACCGAAACCGAAACCTTCAGAGCATTGACTTTCTGCACGTATCGGAAACGAAGAGATTGCGTCGAGATCAAGTGGAGATCAGTGGTCGAGATACACCCACTTTTCCTATCAACGTGTCGAAGAAAAAGGGCAAAAAAATATTTTTGAAACAGCGAATACTATAGTGTGATATACTTTCTGAAAGATAAAGAAATTCTCTATCAGATGACTGAAAAATCTCAAAACTGAATTTTGTGACCAAACAAAGTCTCACCCCACCTTGATGCGCGTTTTTAGCGCCAAGTTTTTAGAACTTTCGAGTCAGTTCAAATAGAAGCTTCTGTAACATTGACGGGCTTGAGATACGACTGATCAAGCAGGTTCCGGACATGATCTTCACTGGACTTTCTCTACTCGCATGAAGGCGATGACAGAAGGGAACTCTCTAGTTACAGAGATATCTCAAATTTACAAGTTTCTACTAAAGGCCCCAAAAAATATTCCATTCTTGAGTAAGAAACACTAAGTAATCACACATGCACGAATAGCGCATGTGTGATCAAATAATATAAAAAAAATCAGAGAATTGAATATTATGAGACGGGTTTTGAGTAACAAGTATCCGCCATGGGCAACAGACTTTTCCAAGGCCTTAGACACCACTAAGAATAACAATCTGTTATTAAATTTGCATCGTTAAGGTTTCTGGGGCGTTCATCTTCAGTTGCTAAAATCCGAACTTCAATGTAACTGCTAGCAATATGTTACCAATAATCATTCGTCGGGTGCGATAAAAATTCATGCAGGACGAGTACCTCAGCCATGAGACATTCTGCTTTGACGAAGCTATCCTTTTTTCGAAATTTAGTGTAACATATTTCTCCTACAAAGGTCTTCCCAAGACAACAATAAATGAAAATACGTCGTTTTGACGACCTCTGTTTTCTCCACTCACATTTGAACCTTACTTTGTGGAAGCTATCTGTCGAAGCTACTTATACGTGCTATGAAAATGGCGATAATCTAAGAGTGTTCTCGACGTGACTGTGTTAAGTTCAAAGAGGGCAGTTATGCTACAAATATACCTTAAATAAGTATTACCAATATTTTATGTTTTAAGAGCAAAATAATATTGCTTGTGGGCTAGTATCTTCCTATGCGTAACAAGATAGAGCGTTTTCCTGCACTGCGAGTTTGGCTGGCTTGCAAACAAAAGATGTAGAATAGAACAGCCTGGTCAGAAAACACTGAGAAAAAAATTGATGTTGTCCCATATAGAGAGACTAGTGCGTTCTTAAAAAAAATAGGCGAATTAAAATTAAGTTTTTATTAGAATGAAAGTGTGAAATGGAAATTATAGTATTGTTGCGGGAAAGAATATATTTACAAATATTTACAAATAGACAAGAACAGCTGCGAGCGGCACCGAGAACACAGTCCGAACTTCGTTGTCGTCTTCTACTCTTCCCACGCTCTTGGTCGTCATCGTCGTCTACCCGCTTCAGGACCCCCGGCTGCTGAAACGCCGTCTCGGCGTTAGGGCGGCGACGTATGAGCGTCGTGATATGGTTTAAGGCGACAGACGTGGACGATGTCGGTGGTGGCGCCAGAGGACGATGGCGAGGTTTCAAGGGGAGCAATTTCATAGTTCACGTCGGTAACACGGCGCACTACACGGTAAGGGCCACGGTAGTCCGAAAGGAGCTTCTCGGAGAGACCGACGCTGCGAGAGGGTGTCCAGAGAAGGACGAGTGATCCTGGGGTAAATTCAACGGCCTGGTGACGGCGGTCGTAGGCTGACTTTTGGGAAACTTGAGAGGCTTGGAGCCTACTACGTGCTATTTGGCGCGCCCGCGTGGCCTGGGAGATGGCGCCCCGAGCGTAAGCAGTGGTGGGGGCTGAAGAAGGCGGCATGAGTGTGTCCAAAGGCAAGGTGGGATGCCTGCCAAAGAAAAGGTAGAAAGGAGAATAGCCTGTTCTGTCATGAAGCGAAGAGTTATATGCAAATGTCACATAAGGCAAGGCTGCGTCCCAATCTCGGTGGTCTGGCGATACGTACATGGCTAACATGTCGGTGAGCGTGCGGTTGAACCTTTCCGTAAGCCCACTGGTTTGTGGGTGGTAAGCTGTCGCGAGCTGGTGCTGCGTGTCACACGAACGAAGAATGTCGTGAACTACTCTGGATAGAAATTAACGACCGCGGTCGGTGAGCAGTTGACGAGGGGCGCCGTGGTGAAGGATGACGTCTTGCAGAAGAAAATCGGCGACATCGGTAGCGCAGCTGGACGGCAAAGCACGCGTGATGGCGTTCCGAGTCGTATAATCAGTTGCGACAGCGATCCACTTGTTGCCGGAGAGGGACGTCGGAAAAGGGCCAAGAAGGTCGAGGCCAACACGGTGAAAAGGTTCCGGAGGTATGTCGATGGGTTGCAGAAGACCGGCAGGTAAAGTGGAGGGCCTTTTCCGACGTTGACACAGGTCGCAAGCGGCCACGTAACGCTTGACGGAACGATAGAGACCAGGCAAAAGAAGCGATGCCGCACCCGAGCGTACGTGCGGGACACGCCAAGGTGACCGGCTGTCGGCAGATCGTGCAGTTCTTCAAGGACAGAAGAGCGTAGACGTTGGGGTATCACGAGCAGGAGCGGAGGACCATCGGAGTGTAGGTTTCGGCGATACAAAATGCCGTTCTGGAGCACATAAAGGTTCAGAGACGGAGGTCGGTGTGCAGAACGGATGCCATCAAAGATAGGTCGCAAAGATTAGTCGTGGCGCTGTTCGTTGGCAATATCGGCAAGATCAGAGATAGCTAAGAGGCAGGGCAGGGTCTCAGCGTCCTCTAGGTCAGGTGGTTCCACAGGGTATCGGGATAAACAGTCAGCGTCCTGGTGATGGCGCCCTGACTTGTACACGACGGAGTATGAGTATTCTTGGAGGCGCAATGCCCAGCGACCAAGGCGACCGGTGGGATCTTTAAGTGAAGACAGCCAACAGAGAGCGTGGTGATCAGTGACAACAGCGAATGAACGGCCGAACAGGTAGGGTCTGAATTTAGCTACTGCCCAGACAAGGGCAAGACACTCGCGCTCAGTAATGGTGTAATTTTGCTCTGCGGCTGAAAGTAGGCGGCTGGCATAAGCGATGACTCGATCTTGACCCTGTTGACGTTGGGCTAGGACGGCGCCGATGCCATATCCGGAGGCGTCGGTGCAAACCTCTGCGGGAGACGACGGGTCAAAATGTGCTAAGATGGGCGGAGTGGTCAGCAAATGGACGAGGGATGAAGAACGACACCCCAGGTAAAGGGGGTGTCGTTCTTCAGAAGATCGGTGAGGGGACGAGCGATGCCGGCGAATTCTTTGATAAAACGGCGAGAATACGAGCACAAGCCGACAAAGCTGCGCACATCTTTCGACGACCTTGGAAGAGGAAAGTCCTTCACAGCTTGAATTTTGATGGGATCTGGGCGTACACGAGAAGCGTCAACGAGGTGTCCGAGAATAGTGAGTTGGCGACGACCGAACTTGCATTTCGATGAGTTCAGCTGAAGTCCGGCGTTACGAAACACTGTCAGAATATTGGAGAGGCGCTCGAGGTGCGTGGCAAAGGTTGGCGAGAAAACCACAACATCGTCTAGGTAACAGTGGCAGGTGGACCATTTAAAGCCACGAAGAAGGGAGTCCATCATTCGTTCGAATGTAGCCGGGGCGTTACAGAGGCCGAACGGCATGACTTTAAACTGGTATAAGCCATCAGGCGTCTCGAAGGCCGTCTTCTCGCGGTCCTTTTCATCAACGGCAATTTGCCAGTACCCCGATCGAAGGTCAATTGAAGAGAAATATTTGGCGCCGTGTAGGCAATCTAAGGCATCATCGATCCTTGGGAGTGGATATACGTCTTTTTTTGTGATGCGGTTGAGGTGCCCATAATCAACGCAGATGCGCCAGCTGCCGTCCTTCTTTTTCACCAGGACGACTGGTGAAGCCCAAGGACTTGACGAGGGCTCGATTATGTCTTTTGCGAGCATCTTGTGCACCTCTTGATTTATGACGGTGCGTTCGGCGCTGGACACTCGGTACGGACGTCTGCGGAGAGGAGCGGAATCACCGGTGTTTATGTGATGCGTCACCACAGAGGTCCGAGCCAGAACACGGTTATCAAAGTCGAAGATGTCGC
This sequence comes from Amblyomma mixtum, assembly GCF_055824585.1. Lineage (NCBI taxonomy): Eukaryota > Metazoa > Arthropoda > Arachnida > Ixodida > Ixodidae > Amblyomma > Amblyomma mixtum. Next base: position 154,115,431 of record NC_143021.1, on the reverse strand, counting down.
GGAACGATGATAAAAGGCACCTAAGATCGCGAGCTTGCATCGGCGGTAGGTCAGAAGCGATCATGTCGGCGTAGTCGTCCGTTGGGTTCGCTGTTGATGGGGCCGCAGGCAACCGGCATTGCTCAGTGGAAGGTAAGCAGCTGTCCACCACTGATATCACACATTCGGCAGCAGGGCACAGCGTGGCGAGTGAGATGCCTTGCGGGAGCGGTTGGATGGATGAACCAAAGTTCAGAACCGGAAGGTACGCTCGGTTGGCCGACATTGTAAATAAAATGTGTGGAAGCGCAATGCTGCGCGTCAGGGCGACGTCAAGTTCCGGAGTGACTACGTAGTGACCATCAGGTACAGGGGGAAAAGATGAGAAAGAAATGTAAGTTGCGGCTTGAGGCGGTAGACGGACAAAGTCGACAGAACAAAGACCGTGTATAACTGGGGACGGCGACTCAGCAGAAAGAGGAAGGTCAAGCTGAACAACATTAGTGGCGCAGTCAATGAGGGCTGAATGCTCAGACAGGAAGTCGAGCCCAAGAATGACTTCATGAGGGCACTGGTCCAGAACAGAGAACAGAACGGATGTATGGCGGCCGGATATGGTCACACGGGCTGTGCATAGTCCAACAACATGAGGCGTTCCGCCGTCGGCAACGCGGAGAACGGCTTTGGGTGCAGGGGTCAGTACTTTTCGGAGGCGGTGTCGTAGGGCTGAACTCATGACGGATACGTGCGCGCCTGTATCGATCAGGGCTCTCATAGGCACTCCATCGACATGAATAGCGAGCAAATTACGGTGTGCGCGAAGGGCTATTCGAGGATTTTGGGACTGGGACTGTACTGCAGCATCACCTCCAGACACTGCAGCGTCTAGTTTTCCGCTGGCGAGCGTCCATAGGGGCCAGGAGAGGAGCGACGGCGTTGGGGTGAACGAGACTGTCGACGCAGGGGGGACGGGGAGCGGCTGTAGCGGGGAATCAGGCCGTCTACTGCAGCACTGTGCTGGGCTGGAGGGGGCGTGTAGTGGCTGGGCTGTTCGTCGTCGCGGTGGGCGCTGAGAGGACGGTATGTGCTGCGACGGGACCAATAATTTCGAGAGTGGCGGGAGATGTGGCCAATGCGGTGGCCATAGAAACAAATGGGCCTGTCGTCGGTTGTCCGCCAGTCGTTAGGGTTTCGGCGACGTGGAGTGGAGTACGAAGCTCGTCCAGGAGCAATCGCAGTGATTTCTTGTGGTGGTGAAGGCAGTACGGGGCTGACGGGCTGGAAACCAAGGTTGGCAAGCTCTTGGCGGACGACAGCTTGTACCAGAGAGATGGTAGGCAAGCGGTTGTCGCCATCATGTAGATGCAGGGGGGGCAGGGGACATAGCTTCGAGCTCGCGTCGGATGATGCGGGTCACATTTTCTGGGGGCGCTGGAGTTTCCCGGTGTCGCAGGTCTTCACATGGAGAAGTCGCAGCCGTGTTGGGGAGGCGTGTGCACGGCTGGCTAATACGCCTGCTTTTGGCTTCCTCGAAGCGTCGACATTCCTTAATAATTCCGTCGACTGTAGTGCAGCTCTTGTATACGAGCAAGTTGAAGGCATCGTCGGCGATTCCCTTCAACACGTGGCCGACTTTGTCAGACTCGGGCATGTTGGCGTCAACTTTGTGACAGAGGGCCAGCACATCTTGAAAGTACGACACATAGGACTCCGTAGATGTTTGAGCTCGGGAGGCGAGGTCCTTCTTAGCGGCAAGTGTTCGGCCGAGCGGCCGTCCAAACAATTCGCGGAGTTTCTCTTTGCACACGTCCCAGCTGGTTAGATGGTCTTCGTGGGTCTCATACCAGACCCGGGCGGTGTCTTTTAGATAGAATATTCCATTTTCGAGCATAAGGGTTGGATCCCAGCGGTTGTAGGTACTCACTCGCTCGTACATATTGATCCAGTCGTCGACATCAGTGTTGTCGGTACCAGAAAATGTCCCAGGGTCATGAGGGGGAGAAAGAACGAGTGATGTCATGGCCGGGGCTGAGGTTTGCTGGGAGGCGTCTTGGGTCATGATGAGTGAAGGCAACTGGCGGCCGCTGCGGAGCTCCGTCGTCGGTAGACGTAGGGGAAAGCCGCACCTCCACCAAATATGTTGCGGGAAAGAATATATTTACAAATATTTACAAATAGACAAGAACAGCTGCGAGCGGCACCGAGAACACAGTCCGAACTTCGTTGTCGTCTTCTACTCTTCCCACGCTCTTGGTCGTCGTCGTCGTCTATCCGCTTCAGTATGCCAACTATTCAACCTTCAAGACTTTTTTTTTTTCGCCGAAATCTGACTCTTCGGCAGGCCACCACTGACTCTTAAGCGAGGACCAAAGCAGACTTTTAAGACTTATCGGCAGAGTTTATTTTAAATAGAGTGGCGAAAAGAATGTTTCCTTTATAATCCAAATTATCAGCACTGAATTACACTAAATTGTGATTACAGTAATTGTAAATTACAGGCACACAAAATTATTGTGTGAGGGCGAAAACCTTGCTTTGCCTGAGATCGCAGAATTTTTGCATATAGGCTATAAAGAAAGCTCCTCACGATAACTGCATGCTGAGCAATGTGATAACAGTTAGTAACATTTTAAAAAATTGCACGCAAGAAGCGGTATTTAACAGAAACTAACCGTAAGGAAAGATCAGTTCTATTCATTAAAAGACAATAATTACAGTAATGTAATTCGCAATGCAGATAAGATAAAGGTGTCGAAGCTTCTTCGCCAATCCACAGTAGCTAACGTAAGCAGGACGGTAATGAGAGAGGGAGGAGTGCACAGGAATGAGGCATCCGGCCAGTAACGAAAGAGCATGTAGAAAGGCTTAGGAGCAATGGAAAGGGGGAAAGCAGATCTTGACAAAAAGGTAACTGTAGATCTTTCTAAGGACGGCAAACAGATCCTTCTCCTATCTTCCTTTTCTCCTGTCGTCATTTTAATTCTGCTCACCCGGCATGTCCCAAGCGTTCTGTTCCTTCTTTTCTCATCCGATGTACTGACAAAATATTCTCGAGTCCTGCAGATCGAGCTTCTGGCCTATGCCAGAACACCGACACCTCAGCGGATGCGGCTACCACAAGCAGTTCGTGGATTACATTCTCCGATGGTCATCACGCCCACCAGTACCGGCTGGTCCTCCTTTCTGAGGCCGGGCCGCCATCATTTATAGGCAGGGCATGCGTGAGTCGTTCGCTCGTGTTCTCGCACTTGAAATTTCAACGTCGCTTACGTACCAGCATGCAGGCTCCGGCCCGAGTTGGTTGTTGTTAAGGAGCAGCTCAAGAAAGAAAATTTTCCTTCTTAATATATGAAATTCTGCGAGAAATGTGATCCTGCTCTTACAAAGGCGAGAGCGTGAACTTCGAAAGATGATCTAGGTATCCCAAGTAGGGTGTGAAAAATACGCAGCCTCAATCCAACACACTTTCGGCACACGTAAATCTGTCACGTTCAAGATCGCCCGGGAAGTAGGACAACTTATCGGAAGCGAAAGCAGTTGACTGTCCCACGGATATCTGGACTCCCTGATAATGCAGCTATCATAAAACAAAATTGCAACAGTAATCTTTCGCCTATTTTATTTATTTATTTATTTGTACATACTGCAGCGCAATTATATGCGCTATGGCAGGAGTGGGAAAAAACAAAAAGCAAAATACTAAAGGTAACAGAATACAACAAAATGTACAAAGTGAGCACAATGAAGTTCAAAACACACAAAAAGTAACAAACAAAAAAGGAACTGTTAATGGCACGGTAGGAATATTCAGGTGTTATGTGTCTTCGATGGCAGTTATAAAACTTTGAATTGGAGATGAACGAATGGATCAGGTAGAGAATTCCAGGCTTCTATTGAACGGGGAAAAAAACTGAATTTGAACAAATTAGTACGTGCAAAATACGGTATTAAATTTAGCTCGTGATGACTTCTTGTAGATGATAATGGTGCAAAGTTAATGTAGTGGTTAACTGAGAGCCTTACCGAGGAATTGACGATACAATGTAAGAATTTTAGTGAGTCAGTGTGGCGACGGGCGGAGAGCGTGGTTAAGTTCAATGAGAGAAGTGTAGAAGAGGGTGAGAAATCACGATCATAACGATGACATATAAAACGCACAGCTTTTTTCTGAACTGCTTCTAACATGTTAATTTCAAACTGCTTGTACGGGTTCCACACTACAGCTGCGTAATCAAGAACAGGGCGGATTAGAGATTTATACAACAGTAGCTTTGTGTCTTTTGGTGAATTGGGTAGCGTGCGTCGTAGATAACCTAGTTTTTTTAGTGCTTTATTACATACGTAATCAATGTGTTTAGACCAAGACATGTTATGCGTGAATATGACACCAAGATATTTATACTGAGAGACCCTATCTACCACACGGCCATTGAACGAGTAACTAAAATGGGAAACGGATGATTTGTTACAAAAAGACATGAGGACAGTTTTGTCGAAATTAATTCTGATTTGCCAGGTACTACACCAACTACAAAACATAGCAAATGACTCTTGGAGGTGACGATGATCATTAGGGCCATTAATTACTTCGTATAAAACGCAGTCATCAGCGTAAAGACGAATGTTAGAAGAAATGTTATGTGGCAAGTCATTTATATATATTAAAAAGAGTAGCGGTCCAAGGACAGAACCCTGAGGCACTCCTGACGTCACATCAACAGCAGCGGAATGAGAAGAATTATAAGATACGAACTGGGAACGGGATGAGAGAAAGCTAGAAATCCAATCAACCAAGTGAGGATTGTTTAGTACAGCATTTTGTTTAGCAAGAAGTTTGGAATGTAGAACAGTATCGAACGCTTTCGAGAAATCTATAAAAATGGCATCAACTTGGTTGCCGATATCGAGGTTAAGTAATATATCATCAGTGAATTCTGTTAATTGTGTTACCGTACTAAAACCGCGCCTAAAGCCATGCTGAAAGTTAGATAGTAAATTACTGGATTCAAGAAAAAGCATGATGTGTTTATGAATGACGTGTTCCAACATTTTGCATGATTGTGATGTCAAAGAAATCGGTCTATAGTTAGACAAGCATTGCCTATCACCGGATTTATAAAGAGGGAGCACTTTGGCTAATTTCCATGAAGAAGGGACAGTAGCAGATGATAAGGACTTGTTGAATATGATGGACAGGTATTTCGATGACCACATGGAGTAACGAACCAGGAACACATTGTATATTCCATCTGGACCGGTACATTTCTTAACATCGAGGTTTAGTACAAGATTTAGGATGCCATCAGGGTTTACCACAACATCACTGATTGCTGAAGAAGAAATTATATTGGTGAGCGGTGGAATGACATTGTTATCGGGAACGAACACTGAGTGAAAATATTTGTTGAAAGCATCTGATATTACTGCCGGCTCACTGATGACGTCATTATCTAATCTGAACGAAGTGGATGAAGTATCGCGAGGTAAGATGGATGACCAAAATTTTCGGGGGTTAGTTCTTAACAGATCGCGCAGGTGGACACGAAAAAAGAAATCTTTGGCCGTATGCAACTTAAGATTAAATTCTTCTTTCGCCTTGTGAAATCTGTCCAAAGTTATGGGATCGTTGCATCTTCTAGAACGCCTTAGCCTTCGAACGCGACGAGATAAATGCAAGATGTCTCGAGTCATCCAAGGAACATTAGTATTATTTTTCTTAGTTTTAAAAGGAACAAAGCGTTGGGCACAATCGTTGACAAGACATTCAGAGTAATTAACAAGAAAATTTACGTCTTGGCTTGCTGAGAAAGCAAAGAACGTATCGAATTGATCAGCTAAAACATCAATGATGGAATTGTCGTCAGCACGAGTGAAGTCAGGAAAGTAGTAAACAAATAGGGTGATTTGGAGACTGGACAAGAGAGTGAAACTAACACGCCTTTATGGTCTGAGAGCCCATCAATTACTTCGCAAGAGAAGGAATTATGGGCCAAAGAAGCGCTTAGAAAAACTAAGTCGAGAATGGAATTCAGCCTAGTAGCATTAGATACAACCTGAGTTAGTCCAAACAATAAGGAGATGTTTATTAGTTCTCTACAAATTGCTATGTCACGACCAAATGCAGACTACGAAGGCCAGTGGATGCCAGGAGTGTTGAAGTCTCCCATGCAGATAAATCTTGATGAAGCAATGTCGATCTCGCTCATGAAATTTGCGACAGCATGAAGGATATGGACGGAAGAGCCAGGTGGACGATAAATAACACCGATTATAATACTATAATTGTTTAGATAAACTTTACACCACAAGGATTCTGTGTCAGGGGGAGAAGGTAACACTGAGAATCGCAAATCCGATCTGATCAGCAATGCCACACCTCCACCAGTACTGCAACTTCTGTCTAAGCGCACGGCAACAAATCCTGGTGGAGTGAATTCGGAGTCGTAAATTCCACTATGCAGCCAGGTCTCCGTTATGCCAATAATATGGGGAGAGTGAATAGAGATAAGGGAAAGTAAATCAGGAAATTTCTTAACAATGCTGCGAGCGTTAATATTTAAGACGACAAACTTATCAGGACGGCCAGAGCTAAGTCAGGGAGATGATGATGCGGCAGTCAAGGACGCAGGCCCAGAACAAAGAGGATCATGATACGCTTTTACCAATGAATTAGAACTTTCATCCCAATTATAACGAACCTTGTCAATGAAGGCATGATCAAAACTTAACTTCACGACAGAACCGTTGTCACGAAAAGACACCGATGCGTCCCATATCTTTTTCCGAATGGACCTAACCCTTGCAGAAAAATCCTCTGTAATGAAGAAGGCAGAGCCCTTGAGTTTAGACACGTTTTTGAAAACCACACTTTTGTCGGTGAAGCTATAAAGATTTAGAATAACTGGACGAATATAACCCATGCGAGCTACACCGAGCCTGTGGAAGCGCTCAATACTGGGGCAGCTAATCTTCAACTTATCAGTAAATACAGATGAGATGCTAGTCAGCAATGTGTTAGCGGTTTCGTTCGGATCTTCTGAAATGCCGTGTATGATAATGTTATTTCTCCGAGAGCGGTTTTCTAGGTCATCGTTTTTTTGCACCAGCTGTGTTACTTTGGAATTTAAAGAGTTAATTTCAGCCTGTAAATCACAAATTAAATTGGTATTTTCGGGCGTGGGTGAAGATTCTAATGCAGCCACACGCGACTCCAAAGCATCAAAGCGACTGGCAAAAGATTGCTTAATGTCCGCAATGTCACGGGCCAACTGATCCTGACCTGCCAGTATTCTAGAGAACATGTCAAACACTGACGAATTTGAAGAGATTTCACTGTCAAGATTTACAGTGGAAGCACTCGTATCGTCACCCTCCCCGAGAGTGAGACTGGAACCACTCACAGACCGGGTTAAAGGTCTGCTACCAGATTGACTGTTTTTACTGGAGCTCGCTGGCTTTGATGGGGGGCCTGGATTGAGTTCCACGTCACCACTCAGGAGGAGATGACTTGCACAATAAAACGCGTGTATGCACCAGGACACAAGAGTACGTGGGAAAGGGTACAGCAGCAAATATCGATCATCAGATCGAATACACTCAGCTCCAGAATAGTAAAATACCTGCATGAAGAGCAAGCAGCGGTTAAACATGATGCCGGTGCCGCTGCAGCCTAGCCCACTGAAGAGTCGGTCCATGCACATGGCTTTTATATCCTTGGCAGGTGACGTCATAGACCAGCAGTGCAGCGAGATTGGCTGGTCCAACGAGAAGTTGGCGAGATGACTGGATTGCAGACATTTGAAGAAAGCGGGAAGCCCGACGCTATCACGCAGGGTATCAGCAGGCAAGTCCAAGGGCAAGCACACGGTGGTATCCACGTGCCCATTCAGAAGCGAAGAAGCCAAACCCGACGAGACGATTCCGCAGGGGCCGTAGTCAGCAAAACAAGCGATGAACTGCATGAAGAGCAAGCAGCGGTTAAACATGATGCCGGCGCCGCTGCAGCCTAGCCCACTGAAGAGTCGGTCCATGCACATGGCTTTTATATCCTTGGCAGGTGACGTCATAGACCAGCAGTGCAGCGAGATGGTCCATGCACATGGCTTTTATATCCTTGGCAGGTGACGTCATAGACCAGCAGTGCAGCGAGATTGGCTGGTCCAACGAGAAGTTGGCGAGATGACTGGATTGCAGACATTTGAAGAAAGCGGGAAGCCCGAAGCTATCACGCAGGGTATCAGCAGGCAAGTCCAAGGGCAAGCACACGGTGGTATCCACGTGCCCATTCAGAACCGAAGAAGCCAAACCCGACGAGACGATTCCGCAGGGGCCGTAGTCAGCAAAACAAGCGATGAACTGCATGAAGAGCAAGCAGCGGTTAAACATGATGCCGGCGCCGCTGCAGCCTAGCCCACTGAAGAGTCGGTCCATGCACATGGCTTTTATATCCTTGGCAGGTGACATCATAGACCAGCAGTGCAGCGAGATGGTCCATGCACATGGCTTTTATATCCTTGGCAGGTGACGTCATAGACCAGCAGTGCAGCGAGATTGGCTGGTCCAACGAGAAGTTGGCGAGATGACTGGATTGCAGACATTTGAAGAAAGCGCGAAGCCCGAAGCTATCACGCAGGGTATCAGCAGGCAAGTCCAAGGGCAAGCACACGGTGGTATCCACGTGCCCATTCAGAACCGAAGAAGCCAAACCCGACGAGACGATTCCGCAGGGGCCGTAGTCAGCAAAACAAGCGATGAACTGCATGAAGAGCAAGCAGCGGCTAAACATGATGCCGGCGCCGCTGCAGCCTAGCCCACTGAAGAGTCGGTCCATGCACATGGCTTTTATATCCTTGGCAGGTGACGTCATAGACCAGCAGTGCAGCGAGATGGTCCATGCACATGGCTTTTATATCCTTGGCAGGTGACGTCATAGACCAGCAGTGCAGCGAGATTGGCTGGTCCAACGAGAAGTTGGCGAGATGACTGGATTGCAGACATTTGAAGAAAGCGGGAAGCCCGAAGCTATCACGCAGGGTATCAGCAGGCAAGTCCAAGGGCAAGCACACGGTTGTATCCACGTGCCCATTCAGAACCGAAGAAGCCAAACCCGACGAGACGATTCCGCAGGGGCCGTAGTCAGCAAAACAAGCGATGAACTGCATGAAGAGCAAGCAGCGGTTAAACATGATGCCGGTGCCGCTGCAGCCTAGCCCACTATATAATTGAGATGCCTGGGGCGATTAGTGCGACACAGTTAAGCTTTGTGCTTTCTACATGCCTTGAGAGAGCAAGCATTTCTTGCTTAAGCTGGAGCATCTAATATCTTCAACAACATTTGGTAGGTGTTTCGTTTTTTTTTTTCTACGTGATCCTACTACCGGACCAGGCGATGGCTTCAAACCCCAGACTATTTTCAGCACTCTCTCGTCTTAAGGTGCAGTGATATTCGTGCCTGCCGTGAGTGTGCAGAGTGTGAGGCGTACTGTTTACTGCTGCGGCAATAATCTTTGACTTTTTTTGGACTCATGGTTTTTGTGGCCTTATATTTTGAAAAACGCAGCAATGGTTTCAAGCTTTGTCAAGCGCCTGAAAATTTGACTCATAGTATCAAGAGAACGGCGGAGCGTTCATCTATTTTTCACATTGCTGTTCTCAGCACGAAAAATTTATTCAGCAAACTGAGCCGATGCGTAGTATCCCGAAGATGTCCGAAAATTTCGAAGCTGCGCGTATGATCGAGCCTTCACCTCTTAGGAAGCTCGAAGGCGGCCGACAATGGCGGCGGCGAGCATCAGGGGAGAATCAGCAATTGTGCCTTCAAAGGAATGTTACTGCTGGACTTCCTTGTGGACCGTCTCGACATCGCCGCGGTCTGCGTTGTAAAATGTTTGGAAGCGGCATAGCGTCAGCTCGCTTTCTGCCATTTTTATTTTCAAAAGGTTCCTTATCAGTTAATAAGGACTCTTTTTCGTTAAAGGCCGTTAATTTGACAATACAGGGTAACCTCTCTTTATCCTCGGTGTCCATTCAAAAGAACAGAAAGTTTGTCAATGCGTAAACCGCAGCGGTGGCTTAGCGGCAGGTGCCGGGTTAAAAAGCTGTATAGAAAACAAATTTATACGCAAACTACCTCTGGATTTCAGGTGTTTGCGCACCATACGAGAGCATGGCCTAGTCATGAGACATCCTCTTTAAACGAGGTCCTCTTTTTTTCTTCTTTTTTTTTGGCCGCCGCGGTGGCTCAGTGGCTATGGTGCTCGGCTGCTGGCCCGAAAGACGCGGGTTCGATCCAGGCCGCGGCGGCTGAATTTCTTTGGAGGAGAAATTCGAGGCCTGCGTACTGTGCAATGTCAGTGCACGTTAAAGAACCCCAGGTGGTTGAAATTTCCGGAGCCCTCCACTACGGCGTCTCTCATAGCCTTAGTCGCTTTGGGACGTTAAACCCCATAAGTCAAACCAAACCAAACCTTTTTTTTTGTAGAACTCTAGTGTTAAGTGTTTCGTCGAACAGGGCCTGCATAAAATAACCCTGCATAAAAAGACACAGCCTGTTTTACGCACGTGGATTGATTGATTGAAAACATCTTTATTTATTCAGTATTTTCAGAACATGTGGGTGGGCCGCCTAGTCCGGTAGTCCATTGGCTGCTGCTGCTGCGGTGGCCCTCCCCACCAGCCAGTGCTGACGGTCAGGATCATCGCTGAGCAGAATAGCCTCCCACTGCTCCTCCGAGGGGTTGGGAATGGGGTCAAGTAAGGGATTAAATTGGCATGCCCACACCATATGGTAGAGGTTAGCTACCTCTCCACAGTGTGGGCACTGCGGAGAGTATAGTGTAGGGTACCACAGGTGTAATTTAGCTGGTGTTGGGTATGTGTTGGTTTGTAGTCTCCTAAGGGTGTTCTCTTCTAACTTATTGAGGGATTTGTGTGGTGTTGGGTACTCCTTTCTGGCTGTTCTGTACGGCGCGAGATTGTCAGTATACACTGCTAAACCTATCAGGTCACGGCACCCTTCATGGTCATCAGGGGGAGACGCCCGGTATAGAAGAGCTCGGGCATGCCTGTGAGCGGCTTCGTTTCCTCCTGGTAGTTCCAGGTGACCGGGAAACCAGATGATTGAGGCTTGGTTGGGTGGATGCTTAGTCAGCAATGACAACCCTGACTTATGAATTAATCCGGAATTGAAGTTGCGACAGGCGTTCTGGGAATCAGTGAGCACAACGGCGTTGGGGTTATATGCTACAGCTAATGCAATAGCTGCCTCCTCTGCGTGAGTGGGGTTAGATGTTTTCACCGAGGCGCAGTTCACCATCGACCCTGAAGGCGTTGAGACTACAATAGTCATGACTCCATTCTGTGGTCCTGCTGCGTCCACGTAAAGGGTGTTAGTCTGCTTGTCCCATTTCTTCTGCAGGGCTTCCCCTCTTGCCTTCCTCCTCTCGATGTTATATGCGGGATGCATATTCCGCGGAATGGGGTGCACGTTGATGCGTCTTCTTACATCGCGTGGGACCTCTTCCCTTTGGTCAATTGTATAGGGCTGATTAACATGGATCTTCTCGAGCAGTTCTCTGCCGGGTGTTGTGAGTGCGAGCCTATTGAGTTGTGAGAGCCATTGTGCTTCCCACATCTCTTTGAGGGTATTATGTATTCCTAGAGCCATGAGCTTGGCCGTTGGCGTGGAGTTCGGTAGCCCCAGTGCCGTCTTGTAGGCTTTCCTGATGAGTGTCTCCAACTTTTCAATTTCCGACCTGGAGAGGTTAAGGAATGCCGTCCCGTACATTATCCGCGAGATCACGAAAGCTTGCACTAAGCGGATGGCGTCCCTTTCCTTCATGCCATGGTGTTTATTTCTGATACGATGTATCATCCGGAGGATTTGCTCGGTGGATGTTGTAAGCTTCTTCATTGTGGTGGTGTTCTGTCGCCCCTGCGGGATATACTGCCCTAGGATCTTGATCTCCGTGGGTTTCTGTACTGGGTGGCTCTCTATATACACCGAGATGTTCTGCGCTAGGGGTGTACTCGGGTTCTTCAGAATTAGCAACTCGGACTTTTCCGGCGCACACTGGAGGCCTCTCTCTCTGGCGTACCGGGCCACCGTGTCCGCTGCTGCTTGAAGACGCTCCTCGATCTCGGCGTCACTCCCCGAGTTGCACCAGACAGTGATATCATCCGCATACAATGTGTGTTTGATGCCGGGAATTTCGAAAAGAAGGCCTGGTAGATCTTTCATAGCCAAGTTGAACAAGAGGGGTGACAATACCGCCCCTTGCGGAGTTCCCCTCGGGCCTAGAGTGATGGGATCTGATTTTATTCCACCGAAGTTTATAGTGGCTTGCCTGGCTGATAAGAAGTTTTTGATATAGTTGTAGGTTCTTGCGCCACAGTTGGTATCGGCGAGGCTTTGCAGGATATTTTTATGTAGAACGTTATCGAACGCTCCTTTCAAATCTAGTGCCAGGATGGCCCTTGTCTGTGACTTGGGAGGTGTCTCAAGGAGGTCTTTGTACAAATACAATAGGGCGTCCTGTGTTGATAGGTGAGGGCGAAAGCCGAATTGAGTGTTAGGTAGGAGGTTGTTATCTTCTAAGTATCTACTCAGTCTCGTGTTGATGACCCTCTCTATGAGTTTCCCCAAACACGAGGTCAGCGATATCGGCCTTAGATTATCCAGTTTAAGGGGTTTGTTCGGCTTCGGAATGAACCGAACCTCGGCTGTCTTCCAGGATATTGGTAACGTTCCAGTAGCCCAATGCTGCTCGTTGAAGCATTCCACCAGCGAGGTGATGGTGTCATCGCTGAGGTTAAATAAGAGCTTCGCTGTTATCTGATCTGGACCTGGAGCTGCATTTTTTCTCATGGCCGCGATTTCTGCTTTGATTTCTTCTTTCGTGAGTGGGATGTCCAGCTCGGGATTCGGCAGCCCAGAATACTCCGGCTGTTCCACGACTTGGTCCGTGCACAGATACCTGGTCTTGAGCTTTTCCATCAACTCTGTGTCCGTACCAGGGGTGGCGTGTACGATCTTCGTGAGCCTGTCTTTAGTGGCCGACTTGCTGCTGCTGGGGTCGATTAGGACACGTAGGAGCTTCCAAGTCTTTGACACCCCTAACTTCCCCTGAATACCATCACAGAGCGAATTCCAGTTCTGTCTGGTTAAGGATATGGCATAGGCTTCTGCCTTTTTGTTTATCTCCTCTATTTTTTTCTTGAGTTTGCGGTTAAGCCGTTGTCTGCGCCATCTCTTTGTCAATGAGTGCCTCGCTTCCCATAAATGTAGAAGGTGCGGATCGACCGCTGGGCAGTCCTCTGTCGTCCAGACCTCTTTTGTAAAGGCTTTCAAAGTGTGCACCTCATCTTTAACCCATTCCTCTAGGTCGGTAATAGGGTTTGCAGTAGATGTGTGGGCCTTTCTTCACCTGTCCCAGTTCGTAACTCTTGCGATGCCTATTTTGCGCTTGCACGCATTTGTGCTTATCTCCAGAGAGAGTATGAAGTGATCGCTTCCCAGGTGCTGTTCGGTATTCTTCCAAATGGCGCTTTGTATGTTCTTGGTGAACGTCAGGTCAGGACACGTATCTCTACTGAGACTGTTTCCCAGCCTCGTAGGGTAAGTGGGATCGGTGAGGGTCGATAACCCTTCTTGCGTCACTACTTCTTCCAGTTTTCTGCCTTTTGGTGTCGCTGCCGGGTAGCCCCATGAAGGGTGTGGTGCGTTGAAGTCGCCCCCAATCACGCAGGGGGAATGGCCCGCTAAGGTCAGAAATTTCTTTATGAGGGAACCCAATTTTGCGTGCCTGTCTTTAGGAGGGCTGTATACGTTCAATACATGCGTGCTTGCCGCTCCTCTTTGGAGAGAAAGAATAGTTATATAGCAGTGCGCAATATCCGGCTCGAAAGGGTCGTGCAATATGGCAGTGTAGAATTTGTGCACTAACGTGGCAGTTAACTGGTCGTGCTGGTAAGTCACATAGTCTTGGAGTTTAATAGGTATTAGGTGGGGTTCTTGAATTAGGATAGCTGCCGGTGGGTCAGATTCCTGAGATATAAGGAAGGCCCGACACAAAGAACCCTTTATTGAAACCGGGCTATTCATTTCACAGTTCAGTCTCTACCACTACCACCGGACGGTTTTTCGGCCAGATTAACTTAAGTGCAAGCGTCACTTTCCATATCGAGAAACTTTTCAGTGTTTCTTGGTATCGCACTTAATAAATTTGTTTCTGTTCTACGCAAGCACCATCATCCCAACTACCCTTTGTCCGCTCTGTGCCGTGATAGTTCCCAATTGCACACCCTCTTTGTCTAGTTACCTTGAATTCGTTCACAATGGGCTCAGGGATCTACGACCGGCCTGGGACGCAAACAATGTACGGGATCCAACAAGGCTTTTCGCAGAATTTGTGACAGCCGCCTCTGTTGCAACTATTGTTATACCGTTCGGGCTCTCTGGCTTTTGTCCGCAAACTTAGGACACAATGCGTCAGTGGTTAGCATATGGAACCACCTACGCTCGTCTATGCTTGCTTAGTGAAAAACGGGTAAGAACGTGGCGTCACACGGGTGGCTGTATTGAATATATACAGCACCAAATTAACAAGATGTTCCACTTCGAAACCAAAAAGAAATTATGGCACGAATGGAACATAGGCATTAGGCGATGCAATTGTTGTGGGTTTTTATGTGTATACCTACTCCGGCACTAAGGACAAAAAATATTATCTTTCATACAGTCTATTAGACGAAATTTTCAAAACGGGTGAACGGAAGTCGGGATCCATGGCGCATAATCAACTTTTTTTTTATTAGCCAGAGGTGTATTGGAAAACTGTAAAGCTATATATGCATAGTTTTTTGCGCACTGACGGGAGCAACACATGAGTATCTCTCGTGCTGTTAGCCTTCTTCGGGTCGGGTGCGCTAACCCATGTTGAAGTGACCACTCCGTGAACTTAAACCGTGCTATTTTCTTTAATGCTTAAGCATTATGAATGAGGCCCTGTGCAACCGGATATAGCGACAAGCACCACGTGTGACCCATGACGTGGTCCAACCTTCGTGGCGTAATCACATTCTGCCCATAGAATTGGTAGGAAACTGCCCACGATGGAAATTTACAATTTTTTAATCATTGGTCGCGAGTGGCTGCTCGGGAACAGCAATTTCGGCCTCAAAAACATCACGGGCGGTTGTGGTGTTAAAACAGCGACCTGAGCTACGCTCCGAGTGCTATGAGGACTTCCGGCGACCTGAAAATGTAAAATAGAGAATGAGCAATTACGCTTGTAAGAGTATTAACCCATTAACGTTATCGCGCCGCACCCTTAAGGCGCAGCTGCAACAAAAGCAGAATCAACACAAAAGGACAGCGCATTCGAACGTTTCGTAGAGGAACCCCTAAGAGCTTTTCTTTTTAAATTTCCCAATGCTGCAGCCCACATTGTCCCAAACAGGATGGGCATGAAATCAAATTACAAACCCACGTGCCAAGAAACATTGCATTACATGTGAACGCTCCGCTTCGCTACTTACTCCGCACAGCGTAAACTAAGTGAATTTTTTTCTTAATGTGTTTTGATTGAAACTCTTAAATGCATGTCATCCAACAACACGCCTATGTTGTGCGCGTGCGCGTGTGCGCGTGTGCGCGTGTGCATACGTGCGTGCGCATGCGTGTGCTTGTGCGTGCGTGTGCATGTGTGTGTATGTGTGGTGTTAAAGTAGACGTCTTCAAGAAGCGGGCGCGGCCAAATTCAAATACGGCCAATGCTAACGTGATGACATGAAATCAGTTAATCTAGGTGTATCAAAAAATCGAAAGCTCTACTTAGCAAGGGCAGGGTGACGGAAACAATGTGCATGGCTAGTGCTTAAGAACAGATATGCTTCTCTGTTGCAAGAGATCTTGGATGATGCATCTCAGAAACAGCCTCTCACGGAGAATCCACACAGCAGGACATCTTTTGCTTCATCGCAGAAGATTAGGAAATGCAGAAAACGCAGGACGCTGGCATTTACTACCGAGGATTTTTCCGCATCCTGAGGTATGTACACACCGGCACGATGCAATTGACAAGGATATTGCGAAGCCAGCAACACGAACTGCACAGTTGCGCCTGAAGTAATCGCGTGTAGCCAAATGGTACAATAAAAGCTAATAAAAACAGAGAGACGCCTGCAGGGAGTGAGACCGCAAGGTCAGCGGATGCTCCAAAATTTAAACCTGGCGATAGCACACCACTAGATAGGTGGTTCTAGAAAATCTTTGGCAATCAATAGAACTCATTTATAGCAATACACATCATGGATAAAAATAGCCGAAAAAAATCGCCAAGAGATTATACAATGAAACTGCGGAAAGCTCTCTATTAAGTTTCGGGAAATTAAGAAAAAATGAAAACATGGCAAGCAGCATTCGTGGGCGTTCTTGTTACAGGAATGTAATCGGTTGTGCCGAATAAAAAATTATATAGGGTACCAATGCCCTTCCACTGCTGTTAAAAGAGGAAGAGCAGATACAAAAATACCTCGAAGAGCTGTCGCGTATATAAGGCCAATATTACCCAAACGCCACTCGATTTGAGCAGGTGGTACAGCACTGAGCAGGAAGTAGTTGCGGTACTCATGTGACCAAAGAAAACGCTTCTGATACTAGTGTCCGTGTACGTTCGTCTCAGAAATACGGCAGTTATTCTTAGATGATGTAAACTTACTTGTAATTCACGCCATGGAACCCCAATACTACTATGTGGAAATGTTAACGCTGGGCAAACTATGAAACATGAAATGCTGTTAGCTCCCACTGTCAGCAGTGTGGTGACGTCACGCCGAGACCGAGAGCCAACATCCGGGCACTGAATTCTGCTCATCCGGGCACTGAAACAAGAGCATCCGGGCACCGCACGAGATTTAACGAGACTCTCTAAGCCCTCCTACAGGACCGGCATACAAGCGACGGTAGCTTCGCGCCGAACGAGTGGTGGCGTTCCTACCTTCCTGTACGGTGCGGCTCCGGTGTCCAGCAAGATGACAGAGAATTACTGCGCCATTTACTTTCCTCAAAATGCCTTGCGTTCAAAGGGCAAAGCAGTGCGCCGAACCGGTGGTGGCGTTCCTCCCTTCCTGCACGCTGCGGTTCGGGTGTCCACCGAGATGACAGACAATTATTGCGCAATTTCCTTTCCTCAAAAAGAGTGGCGTTTAAAGGGCAAGGCATCGCGCCGGACGGGTGGTGGTGTTCCGTGGACTGCCTGGCAGCGCTACAACAGGCTTTCGCGTTCCACTCCTAAAGGCGAAGCTTGAGCGTCATTAATTAGCAATTAATTAGTATTTAGTTGTTAATCAGTAATTAGTCACTAATTAGTAATTTGTCATTACTTCGTCATCAATTGTGTGTGACGTAATCCAGTGGTGACGAAACCAGTGCCACATAGGCAAAGTGGTGCGGAAAACGCTTTCGCCTGTTCGGACTTCAGACAGTTTCGAACGCGCTGCATATACATTCTTGTCAGGCCTACGCCTCGTCGTGTCCGCGTACGCTCCGTGTTACGCCCGTAAATATTTCATGCTTACTCTACTCTCGGTTACGGGCGAGGAAGAGTTGGAGGGCTGTAGGTTTTTGACTCCAGAGTGTGACGAAGCTCACATGGCGATTGCTCTCGCTGCAACACACACTAGCTCAGAATACATTCTCACAGATTCACAGACAGCGTATCGCAATTACCTCAGGGGCAGGGTCGCATCGCTACCAGCTAAAATCCTGCAAGATAGCTACACCCGTGGCTACCAACCCACACACAAACACTTAATATGGGTACCAGGTCACCAGGGCATCCCAGGAAACGAGGGCGCACATGCCACAGCCCGAGCATTTCTCCCCTGGGCACCCAGAGCATTTCTCTCCTGGGCCAAGAAACCTCCTACCCCACTACTAACTTACAATGACATACTTCAAGCAAACAAGGGAAGGGGTATGAGGGGCTCGTTATAAATATGACAGAAGCCAACAGCCACAGAAACCAAAGGGCACAGGGGATTTTTTTTTTAAAAGAATTTATTTATTTTGTGGTGTTGATCAATTTAGAATAATACTGAATATGTTATCGCTTAAAGCTAATTGATTAGAAAAGCAGAAGAAAAGACAACCACATGTCGCCGGTGGGATCCGAACCCACGACCTCCGAATTACTCGTCCGGTGCTCTACCTCTGAGCTACGGCGACGGCTGTCAAACCTTCTGCTTTCGGGGGTATTTATGTTTACAAGTACCCTAACATTGAGAGTGTTCATCAGCGCCATCCACGTTCATAGGCGGCGGACGTAGAACGTCCTGAGTTACCGCAGGTGTGACGTAGAACGCCATCGAACGGAGAGGGTGGAAGATGCGTGATAACCCTCTTATGCTTCCTATGGCGTCAAGGCTGCCAGAACCGAGGCCCTCGCTAAGCAATTAAGCAAACAAGGGAAGGGGTATGAGGGGCTCGTTATAAATATGACAAGCCAACAGCCACAGAAACCAAAGGGCACAGGGGATTTTTTTTAAAAATGAATTTATTTATTTTGTGGTGTTGATCAATTTAGAATAATACTGAGTATGTTATCGCTTAAAGCTAATTGATTAGAAAAGCAGAAGAAAAGACAACCACATGCCGCCGGTGGGATCCGAACCCACGACCTCCGAATTACGCGTCCGGTGCTCTACCTCTGAGCTACGGCGACGGCTGTCAAACCTTCTGCTTTCGGGGGTATTTATGTTTACAAGTACCCTAACCTTGAGAGTGTTCATCAGCGCCATCCACGTTCATAGGCGGCGGACGTAGAACGTCCTGAGTTACCGCAGGTTTGACGTAGAACGCCATCGAACGGAGAGGGTGGAAGCTGCGTGAGAACCCTCTTATGCTTCCTATGGCGTTCATCCATACTTCAGCACTTAAGTTCATCCCGTCGGGTGTACCCTCCGCCGGCTAAGACACTAGATAAAGGGGAGGAACAACACCTCCGAAAGCTACAGACAACACTTACAACAACCAACGAAGACTACATGCCATAGACCCGGAGTCGTTTGACTCACACTGCAAATTCTGCGGGGAGAAGGCGGAACTCTTCCATGAGGTAGGGGTGAAAACATTTATTAAGAAAGGAGAGGAGGTATGCTTGGATCAGCCCGTAAGGAACCGATGCTTACAAACACTAGGTGAAGGTCCCTAGTATGGGACCCCAGTGGCGGTGGCCGCCGCCCGGGCGCGTCCGACTAAGGCTTGTTGGGCCTGCAAGTCGTGGCAGCCGAGCAGGGTCGCCTCCCAGTCCTGCCGGGTTGGGTTGGGGAGGGGGGAAATGGCGGGATTGGAGGGGCAGGCTCAGACCATGTGATAGGTGTCAGAAGACACTGCACTACAGTGTGGGCAGCTGCCGCTAAATGAGGGGTCAAAATGTTTTAGTGCTGCTGGGCACATCAATGTATTTGTGAGAACACGGGGCAGGAGCAGCCCATTCGCCTTTTTCAGGCCTTTACATGGGCTAGGGTAAAGGTGATGACTATTTTGATTGTAGCTTGCAACATCTTTGAATGTATAGACCGGATTAAAATCGGGTTCCTGATCGGGTGGGGAGGAGAAAACAGCCCGGTAGAGACCGCGCGGGCGGCTGCGTCTGCTGCCTCGTTTCCTGCCAACCCCTGATGAGCAGAGGCTCATATAAGGTAACGGTGTGCGGGGTCCGTATTCCGTATCACTTTTGGCAGATTCGATAGGCTAGCAAGGGAGTGCAGCATTGTTAGACGTTCCAACAGGCCCCTCGCGAGTCGGTGAGTATGCATTTTGAATCGGAATGTGAGGCCAGGAGAGCAATCGCGACCTCTTTTGCTTGTGTTGCACTGCTGGCTCTGAAGGAGAGGCCGTTAACTGTGTTGCTGTTGTGAACCACTGCGACCGTGTACCATCCCCCGTGATGAGGACCAGAGGTGTCCACGTAGTATACACCTGTTTTGTTGCCATAATATCGGGCTAGCGCTTCCGCTCTTGCCAGGCGCCAACCATTATAGTCTCCGTGTGGCAAGTTTGCTGGAAGAGGCCGCACGTGGAGGACACGTCTCCACAGTTCTGGGATGCGAACCCTGTCTTCCATTGGAGGGGTCATCTTCCCCTCAACACACCCACAGACATATTACTAGGCCTGGGGCTCCACAACACGATCGGAGAACTGGTGGAGGCCCACCGACAGGCCCAATTCATGAGGCTCACACAAACCTCCACGGTTCGGTATATCCTGAACTCCCTCGGAATCAGAATACCGGCGAACGACCGAACCCTCCTCGCCATCCCACGATCCCTTCACTGGGAGCTCCTAATCAGGTCGCTCCCGATGAATATGCACCCGTCCCACCATGAACAGCGCCGCAGAGTTAGTGCGAAGGCACTCAATCGAGCGTACGGCTCTGAGCCGGACGCCGTATGTGTGGACGCTGCCTGTGCGGGTGATGAAGCGACAGCAGCTGCGGTGGACTCCTCTTTATCCGCCTTCCTCATAGCACCTCTCCCTCCAGACAGATCTCCAAAGGCTGCAGAGGATGCCGCCATTGCACTTGCTATCACCCGCACGGAAGCCCGGTACATTTTAAGTGACTCTAAAACTGCGATTCTAAATTTTGCTCGAGGCCGACTCCATGTCCCTGCTTTTGGCATACTGGACACCCCCACCCCGCCAAGTGGAGCTGATATGGGTGCCTGTGCACTCCGGGAATCTCGGAAACGAGGCCGCCAACCTTTTAACCCGCGGTTCCTTAAACCGGGCTCAGGTGGCCTCGGATCGGGGATTCACCAAGTAGCGCATGCACTCATTAAGCGAGCTGACGCAGGCCTATAGAGCCTCACGCCAGCTCTATCCCCCGCCACACCCCTCCCTAGATACCACACAAGAAACATTATGGCGCAGACTACAGACACACTCTCTCCCCTCACCCCTTACCCTAGCCCACTATCATCCCTCCTTCCCCAATCTGACATGCGCCCTATGTCCAGAACCCTTCGCCTTTTCCCTCCACATCCTTTCCCTCTGCCCCGCCGACCCTACCCCGCGGGACCTAGAGAACCTCAATAGCTGGGAGGACTAGGAGCCCCTGCTGCGCTCGGAGGACCCGGCCGTGCAGACTATCGGCACCGGCCGGGCTGCCAGTGTTATGGTCCTTAGGAACATAAACACTTGAGTGCGGTGGGGTCTTGCGGTGACCCTGGGGCGTGCCCCGAATTTCCTTGTACAATAAACTTTTTTCTCTCTCTCTCTTGGAGGGGTGTGCTGAATATGGAGTCGAGCAAGAAGGCGGCGACCCGACTCCGTCAGCGACAAGCGCGTGTACTGGTTTGTAAGGTGCGCCTCCCGGAGCTCCCGGAAAGTATTCACCACCCCAAAAGCCATAAGCCGGCTGTTTGAAATAGTGATGGGGAGGTGGAACGGCTGGTGCAGTCGTTTAGTCTCAGGAACGACAAACAGGGCCCTCTGGAGGACTTTCCGCGGCATGACTACGGGGCGGCTGATCAATGAATGACACTTTGCATTTGGCAGACGTCTCGTTGCAGTCGAGTGAGTGAGACGCATGGCTCCGAATCGGCCCAGGGATTCCGCGCAAAGCGGTTCGGGGAAGCGGCAGTGGGTTGACCACAAAGCTTTCGCCACGCACACTTTAGAACTTCGAATGTGCCTTCAGTATATTTTTGAGGAAAGGAAATGCGCAGTATCTATCTCCCACAGCTGCGAAACCAAGAGATCGGAGGCTTGTTGGTTGGTTCGTTCATGGGGTTTAACGTCCCAAAGCGACTAAAGCTATGAGAGACGCCTTAGTGGAGGGCCCCGGAAATTTCGACCACCTGGGGTTCTTTAACGGGCACTGACATCGGACAATACACGTTCCTCTATAATCTCTCCTCCAAACAAATTCTGCCGCCGCGGCCGGGATCGAACCCGCGTCTATCGGGTCAGCAGCCGAGCATCATAACCACTGATCCACAGCGGAAGCTTGTAAAGCAGTGGATAAAATTTGTAAATTGGTGTTTGAGGAAAGGCAATGCGCAGTATCTGTCTCACACATCTCGGTGGACACCTGAACCAGAGGGAAGGCGCATAACTGCCCTATTGGACATTGGACACCTCAATTGTGCTTTAAGCTACCTGGCGATAGTGACAGATGTGGGCCGCTTGTACTGGCATTGACAACATTGTGCCAGAAACTCTGCCACCTGCCAGGCTGGCAGGGTGGGTGACCACTTTAATGTAGATTTAAAACAAGCGGGGATTCGTCACCACTTCTGCGGGAGAACATGCCGTTCCTCTCGCTCGTAATGACTCTCACACCTGCGTCAACTTCGCGAAATAGTTGCGAAGACGTCGTCTTTTAAGATCAGGCATGAGCTGAGCTCAAATTTCGGATTAGGAAGTAACGTCATCATCGTCGTCGTCATTATCTTCAGCCTGATTACGCCCACTGCCGGGCAAAGGCCTCTCTCATGTCTATCCACTTATTCCTCTCCTTGGCCAGTTGTGGCCACCATATGGCCGCAAATTTCTTAATCTCATCCGCCCACGTAACTTTCAGCCGCCCCCTGCAACGCTTGCCTTCTCTTGGATTCCATTCTGTTACACATAAGGGCCAGCGGTTATCCTGCCTTCGCATTACACGCCCTGCGCAAGCCTACTTCCTCTTCACTTCGACCAGGATGTCATTAACCCGCGTTTGTTCTCTCGCCCCTCACCTCCTCCCCCTCCTCGTGAACCTTCCTGGATTAGTATGTTCTGATTTGTCACAATTGTTATTGAACCACAACACCGAAAACAACTTTCTAATTTCATGCGTAACACTAGGATTATCTCCTTATTTCTGAACCAACTAGACAGACCGACCGTTCGTCTGATATCCTTGATTTGTTGCCCACGTCGCACCACGATCCCCTTGCATTCACCCCTTACTGTGCGACTGCCCTGCTCTCAAGCGTGCAAGGATCAGGCATATGAAGGCAGCTGGTCTTTCACCGCGCAACCCTCCTTGGTTGGTTGGTTTAAGGCGTTTAACGTCCCAAACCGACTAAGGCTATGAGAGACGCCATAGTGGAGGGCTCCGGAAATTTCGACCACCTGGGGTTCTTTAACGTGCACTGACATCGCACAGTACACGGGCCTCGAATTTCTCCTCCAAAGAAATTCAGCCGCCGCGGCCGGGATCGAACCCGCGTCTTTCGGGCCAGCAGCCGAGCACCATAGCCACTAAGCCACCGCGGCGGCGCAACCCTCCTTCACGTAGCACATATGTCTGTCTGTTCTTCTTCCGTTCCGTCCGTCAGCGCTGTTTTGTCGTACCATTCACAAATTACCTTGGCGGAGGGACCATACTATCGCTCACTTCTGCACTTCATAAAGTAAGCTAACCTCTTCCTATTACTTTAATCATTAATGCATCCTTCATATCTCTTTCTCCCAATTGTGACCCTAAGCAATAAAAGTCGTTAAAAAAGACAGTGAAGAAAACTCTTAGACAAAGGCAACTACAACGCTATTAAAGGAAAACTAGCGAATTTTCTTGAAAATTTTTTACTTGGCTTTTCACAAGGAGGTATGAAGCGAACGGGATTCTACTTCAAAATTAGATGCATAGCCTGAGGATGTATACACATGCATCCTCAGCTTCACTGTAACTAAACCAGACCACTCACCATTGTTCAGCATAAAATTAAAGTTCCGTAAGAACAAAAAAGTGACAGTTCCGGATTGCTAAGCACGTTACTACACTAAGTAATTGGCAAAAATACCGCAACAAAGAAAGCAGTTTCAAACCCCTGCAAGAAAATTAGCATTCACTTTGCCCCTCGACTTTACCTATTATGTTTCGCACTAGCTCCAGGCAGCTCTTTGAGACTATTAGCCCCAAACCCCATGAATATTTATCGTTACGAGACAACCATGACAATCCTATCTCCGACAAGAAAATCGGAATGTTATTAACACTCTTTTCTGTTACGTATTTACCTCACAGCCGGAAAATCAACTTGCTCACTTTCCGCCCTCCGAATACTCACCTGTCTGCAATATCGTTTAACGTTAGCGCATTGCAAAACTAATTGACTGAAGTTAACATCCTCTTCTCGTACAGAGAGTATTAACTTGAAATCTTTGAAAAGCATTAAACTAAGACCATTTTGCCGTGCTTTTTTCAGCAGTCGCTCTCATTGCGTGTTGCTTCGAAAGACTGGAAACAGGAAAAGGTCATTATTGTTTCAAAAAGGGCTGATCCGTTTTCTGCTTATAATTACAGCCCCGTTTCCCTCAAAATTAATGGAGCACGTAGGATAGTCTTAAATAGCAAAAGTACTTCATGTTTCAAGCTTTTTTGTCTAAACGAGAGTGGTTTCTCCATGGGACTCTCTTGCGACGCTTAACTAGCGCTCTTCATAAATCATATCAGCGCTAACATTGACATCAACACCCCGATCGACGCCAGATTCTGGATGCCGAAACAGCATTCGATAAAGTAACCCACAAACGTCTATCTCCAAAACTTTCGTCTTTGTCCCTTAATGAAGTAGCGCTTAATTTTTAACCAACCGTTATCAATTCGAACAAACTAACAATGGCTCCTCACTCTTGTCCCCCGTTATTTTAGGTGTGCCACAAGACACAGTGCTCGCTCTTTTTTAATATTTATTTATATTAATGATCTTGCAAATAACATCTCCAAAATCACCTTATTCACAGAAGAATGTGGGATCTATAGCCCTATTAGCAAGATAACCTATGTTAATGCACTTCACGCCGATCATGGCAACATCGAAATTTGCTCCGAAAAATGGCTTATATGTTTAAATATTGCGAGTATGGGGACGCCCGGTGCAGGCTTTATTGCCACCTTCAGTACGGCAGCGACAATCCTGGAGGCGAGTTAGAGGGAGGACGGGCGACGGGCAAAGGGCTTGAGGCGCAGCACGTGGACGATCTGGACGCCGCTACAGGGACGGTCCTTAACAGGTAATGCGGGACGGCCACGATAGTTAACGGGGGTCGTTTGTTAAAGCACTGTATAGTGACTATTATAGCTTCTCATAAGTTTTTCAACACATCCTTGGACTGCGCACCGGTGTCCAGGGCAGTACCTCATCACCAGGAACAAAAAAAAAACAGCATGGTGGGTAAGGCCTTTGCGGTGCTTGCAGGGGGCCTGGGAAGCTTCTGTGTTAAATCGAGCATGTTAACAGGACTGGGCGAGGCGGGAAGTCAATTGTTCGTGGAATGGTGCTGAAGAGGGGAAGAGGACAGAAAAAAAAGGTGCCTTCAAGACGAAGGCATGGGTCCGGCCTAAAACAAGGGAATAGGGCGAGTAACGGGTTCTTCGTTGTAGCGCAGTATTTTAGACAAAGGTAACAAATATAACCACTTAGTCCCAGTCCGTACGGTAGGTTGAATATTAGTGGAAAGCATGTTCGAAAACGTTCGATGGAAGCGTTATGTGATGCCACTGGTTTCAGAGTAGTAGTTGATGTTTTTTCGTGGGTGGTATTCGAGGCATGAAGAACTTGGTCCAAGATTGCGTAGAGGAAAGCCTGCCACGGTCGCTAAAGAGAACGATGGGGAACGGGGGATGTGGCGCAGAAGAATGGCGTGCAGAAAAAAATGGCCTATCTCTGCAGCACAGACTGAAGGAAAGGTAACAAATGGAAGGAAGGAGTCGCAGTCGGTATGGTTAGGTTGAATTCAGCATTCAGTACCTTTCCTTGACGTTAATAGACGTTTCATCAAAAATATTCATGACTCAAAACTTCTATCGGGTGCCGTGACCACTCTCTGATAGGATAACTGACCCGTTACTCGTCTCTCACGCTGCAAGCTCAATAAAAGATTTCAGTAAGAATAAAAGAGAATTACGAGGGGGTACCCAAAAGAAACCGGACTTATTTTTGTTTCAACTTATCTGGTCACATTTTAAGCACAGACCTTCAATCTCCTTCAAAGTATTCCCCACTTGCAATGTTACGCTTGTCGAATCTTTCATTCCATTTTTCAAAACATTGTTTAAATTCATCTTTTGTGATGCTTGACAGTGCCTCCGTCGTTTTTTTTTTCACCTCTGCAACATCAGCGAAACGCTTTCCATTCACCTATTTTTTTTTTCATTCTAGGAAACAAAGAAAGTAGCACGGGGCAAGGTCGGGAGAGTATGAGGGTTGAGGAATAGGGGACATGCCATTTTTGGTCCAAAATTGTCGTAGAGACAGGGCTGTGTGAGCAGGGGCATTGCCATGATGGAAAAACTAGTCACCCAACCGCCACAAATCTGGCCGCTTCCACCGCACACTGTTGCCCAATCTTTTCAAAACATCCAAGTAGAAAGCCTGGCTAACTGTACGACCCTGCGGAACAAATTCTCAATGGACGACTCCTCTCAAGTCGAAAAAAACAAATCAGCATTGTTTTGAGGTTTGGTTTCACCTGACGAGCTTTCTTGAGGCGAGGTGATTTTGAAGTTTTCCATTGGCATGATTGTTGCTTTGATTCAGGATTAGATTCAGGAACACTTGAGTTGTCCCCATAGCATCGTCCTTGTACGTCTTTCTTAATATTTCAAGAGTTTCCATTCAACTTTTTTCGAGCAAAAATCAGAATTTCACCGGCGCACGCTGTTCACGAAAATCAGCCATTGCAAAAACGACATTCACACAAAACAGTCGTCACTATAAAACTCTGCTTAAACTAGTCTGACCTCCTTCAACGACGGCACTCGGCTTACTGACTATGGAGTGTTCGTTCTATGCGTTCCTAGTGGCAAAACGCGGTACCACAGAAGCATTGCCGACCAAAACATTTAGTCCGGTTTCTTTTGGGTACCCCCTCGTATTTCAGTCTAGATGCGCACATGCACATACAGTCTAGATTCGCTCTCAATCAGTACTCATGGTTCAAGCTGTGCGCAATATTTAGGTCCAATGACACTTGAGGCGCGTTTTCAGCGCTAAGTTTTTAGAACTTTCGAGAGAGAAACTTTTGTAACATTGATGGGCTTGAGATACGACCGATCAAGCAAGTTTTAGAGCTGATCTTCACTGGACTTGATCTTACCTTGGTCTTAATTTTCCGCATCGAAATTTTTCGAGACCCTTACAAGTTGTAATGGTAAAGGATTCGCATGAAGGCAATGACAGAGGGGAGCTCCCTAGTTACAGAGATATTTCAATTTTACAAGTTTTTTTCTAAAGGAGCGAAAACTTATTCCTTTCTTAAGGAAAGAACACCAAGTAATCACACATGCGAAATTTGCGTTTGCAAAAGGGCTCTCTACCGAGACTGCCCTCGTAATGCAGAATGAAATAACATGAGACGTGTTTGAACGAGATATGTGGGCCATGGGGCAATAGACTCTTCCGAGGCCTTACATAACACTAAGAGTAACACTCTTATTAAATTTGAATCGTTAAGTTTTCCGGTTGTGTTTTTCTTCAGTTGTCAAAATCCTAACTTTAAAACTGCTAGCAATATCTTATCAATAATCAATCATCCGATGTGATGAAAGTTTGCGCAAGGCGAGTACCTCGGCCATGAGACGTTGTGTGTCAACGAAGTTTTTTTTTTATACTCCAATGTAAAGTATTTCTCCTAATTGAGAGGACATGGTAGTAGCGCTAAGAAACAAGGACGACGGGGTAGACAAAGAAAACACAAGCGCTAGACATCAACTGACTTTATTCTAAAGATTTGAGGTTCCTGTTTCGGGAAGTGCCGTCACGCATGCTATTCAATTGTTGATTTTTTTATTCTCCTAATTGTCGCCTATAAATTAGTTGTTGTTCTTGAGAATAAAGTCAGTTGATGTCCAGCGCCTGTGTTGTCTTTGACTACCCCGTCGTCCTTGTTTTTTTAGTGCTACGACTATGTCCTCTCAATCCATGCACCAACTAGCCCAGCTTTCTGCCTTAAATTTCTCCTAAAAAGGTCTTTCCAAGAAAACAATGCAAGAAAAGCCGTAGTTTCGACTACCTCTGTTTTCTCCACTCCCACTTAAACCTTACTTTTGTAACCAATCCTCAGATAAGATTCCGGCAAAAAGAACCCTTTATTGAAGCAAGACACTCCGTTTCGTTGGTTCGTTTCTAAGAACTAAGAATGGTTTTTCAGAGACATTTAGGTAGCTACAAGCGTCACTACTGATACAAGGAAGACTTCTAGTGTTCGGTTGTATTGCAGTTAACAAGTGCGCTTTTATTCTTGTGACGCACATCCACAGCAGGTACTCTTTGTTCATTATGTGTACTGGCGCTTCCAAATATCAGAGCCTCTTTATATAATTCTGTTGAATTTGTTTTCATTGCGACACGTGGGATTTCACCGGTCTGCGAATAAACAATCCACGCGATCCATCGTAGCTTTTCGCATATTTCTTTTTATTGTTGGGCCTGTTGCAATTTATTTTGATGCCATTGCTGTGTTTTGTCCATCAGCAAAGAACATCAAGCTTCCAGTTTGGTATATGCGGCCAACAGCATTCCTTTATGCTTGCTTAGTGAAAGGCGGGTGAGAACGGTTGCTTGTGATGGGTGGTTCAAACTCGAAAATGTAATTTTCACAATTACCAAGATGCTCCTCTTCGGATCTAAAACTAAGCCATGCCCTTAAATCCATATCTCCAGGCCTTAGGCGCTGGAATTGTTGCGGATCTTGATTTGTGTGTCGAGTGCTGCAGTAACGCACTAAACACAAATTAAAAAAAAATGACGTCGAAAGAAGCATTGACGGATTATAAATAACGTCGCTTTCTGAAGACGGGACTGAGGGCGAGACAGACTCCTACGCCTCCTTCTCTGTCGCGTTTTCAAATAGCGCAGTGATTTCTTTTAAGTGAATAGGTACCAGCCATCCGTACTATCCCTCTTCTGATAAAAACTCTCCGCAACACTCCCTTATTGTTCACTTAAGAGCGTTAGGTGCGGGAGCTTGAAGTGCTGACACCGGTGTGCCCTGTAAACGTGTAGATAATGATGATGATTATCAAATTACTTTATTTGCATGCGTCATGGAATCACAGGGCGAAGAATAGTTGAATCCTGACTACCGTCATATTCCTTCCCGTTCCGCAGGTTGAGATCCCTTGGTATACAGCGGT
Source organism: Amblyomma mixtum (assembly GCF_055824585.1). NCBI lineage: Eukaryota > Metazoa > Arthropoda > Arachnida > Ixodida > Ixodidae > Amblyomma > Amblyomma mixtum. Next base: position 154,086,322 of record NC_143021.1, on the reverse strand, counting down.
GTCCAGGGGCAGATGGATGACTTTCTTTTCGTCTTCTTCTTTCTGGCTGGCCGTTTCTGGCTAGCATTCGGGACTCTATATTCCTCTCTGGTTTGTCCACACCATGTCCAAATCACGTGGACGAGATCTGCAATATTGTTGCAGGATTTACACCTCGGATCATGGATCGCCGGGTGCCCCTCTGCTTAGTGCTAGTAGGTTAGAAAAACCTCCCCGCCTGTAACTTTCTCCATATGACCTCTTCCTTTTCCTGATGTCTTTGCCTGTTTGAGGTAGTGTCTGTCTTCCTAATTTGTGATTACTGAGAATATCATGGTATGCCTTCAGCTCCGCTCTCGCCTGAAGGGGCTCTCTCCTCGACGAGACCGCACTGTGTGTGTCTTCGGCCCAACGTGTGCGCGATGTCGTTTTATCGGAGGCCCTCGTGGGCCTTAGTCCAGATTAGGTTAATTATCTCGGACATTGTCGGACCAGCAGCCACAATTCTCACCGCTTCGAGAGGTACCCTGCCTGCGTTTTAGTTTCGGATAGCTGATTTGGGAATCCGGTATAATCACCCTCGCATTAGCCACAGCGCTGCACCTAACTCAACAAACAGGTAAAAGTCCAAACCTTCCTTCCTTCCTTCCTTCCTTCCTTCCTTCCTTCCTTCCTTCCTTCCTTCCTTCCTTCCTTCCTTCCTTCCTTCCTTCCTTCCTTCCTTCCTTCCTTCCTTCCTTTCTTCCTTCCTTCCTTCCTTCCTTCCTTCATTCCTTCGTTCCTTCGATCGTTCCTTCCTTCCTTCCTTCCTTCCTTCCTTCCTTCCTTTCTTTCTTTCTTTCTCTCTTTCTTTCTTTCCTTCTTTCTTTCTTACTTTCTTTCTTTCTTTCCTTCCTTCTTTCCTTCTTCCTTTCTTTTTCTTCTTTCTTCCTTTCTTCCCTTCCTTCCTTCTTCCTTTCTTTCTTTCTTTCCTTCTTTCTTTCTTTCTTTCTTTTAATCCTTGCTGACACGTTTGTCTATGAAGGAGCTTAGGCTAAAGGCATATTGTTGCCTGACAGGGCCTCAGCCCACTACGATATGACAAACAAACATGTAAATTACAAAATTCCGGCGGGGCGGTACAAAACAGAACTGTTGATAAGGACGTAAAACGAAATCAAAGAAAACTAGGCACAAAACTAAGCATTATACAGAGCAAAATGCATACACACTCAGCAAAAAAAGACCGAAGAGCTTGACGAGACTTTGCATCGTAAATGTACTATGAGTATACAAATAAGAAATAGAGATCAATACTTATATATGAAATACTACATCATTTAACGAAGTTCTACTTAAGGCTTATTCTATCCTGCTTAAAAACAAGGCATTGTGGACATATATACACAAAAAGAGTACACAGACGTGAACTCAAAATCACTAATTGTGAAAAAAAAAATGGAAAACACCATGCTTGCATGAGAAATTTTAGTGACCAGTAGAGGCGACATCTCTACAGAGAAGAACACCCTTACATTCATTTTTGAAAGTGGAGAAGAGTTTACCGTAGTTTATATTTATATCTCTTCTTTTGAGAATTTCGGTAACCTGAAAAGACAGTGCTTGACGACCAAAATTTGTCCTGATCTTCGGCATTTTTATTTTAGAGAACAGAATCGCTGGCTTTGTGACACTTCTGATATTCCCACAGGGTGGAGCGCTCAGCCAACGCTGTTCAACCTTACATCTGTCGGGCTTGCCGATATTCTACCACAGTAGGCGCAACTCTCAATCCATGCGGATGACATCTGCATCTGGGCATCCGGAGTTACGCGCCCACAAGTTCGAGCGAGACTCCAAAATGTGTCAAGTATTCTTGCGGGCTACCTTTGCCAGCAAGGCCTACAGATTTCAACCGAAAAGTTTTCGCTGGCTGCCTTTAGACGAAAGAACATGTCTCCTTATACCGTATGCATAAAGGGCACAGCAATATCCTACGTAAAGAGCCATCGGTTTCTGGGAGTAATCGTCGACGGAAATCTGTCAAGGACCCCACATATCTCAAACATGAAAAAGAGACTGACAGCGATTTCTCACGTTCTCGCCTTTCATTGGGGCACGTCGTGGGAAGCGTCGGTGCGGTCGATGATGCACCTCTACAACGCCTTATTCATGGGATTTCTCCTCTACAGCCTCCATGCACTTGGAAACATTCGAAAAACAACCATACGAAGTCTGCAAAGCGCTCAAGCTCAAGCGCACCGGACTTGCATTGGATTGCCGAAATGTGTCTCTACGGCCGCATCTGTACTCATCGCCCAGGAGCATCCAATCCCTACCTACTTAACAGTTGACGCTCTGAGGGCACATTTCCTACACATCTCCCGGGTTCCCTCTCACCATCTTAACAGTCTTCCTATTACCAGGCCGCGCACATCGTTTACAGACATCATTGACGCACATCGCGCCATTTTGCCGTCCCAGTTTACACCCGCCTCTAGACCGTCCTCGCCACTTTGGAGCTTGCACAATCCCCGTGTTCTTATTTCGATACCTGGCATCAGGAAGAAGATCGACTTATCGCCGATAGAACTGAAACAAGTCACTCTTGAATATTTTCACGACCACCATGCAAACATTGTACATGTTTACACCGACGGCTCAGTGAACCCCATCACTTCTTCTGGCTCCGTGGTCATCCCCGCAAGGACTGCAGAAATTAGAGTTAGGATAGCTCACCACACTTCTTCGACGGGTGCATAACTGACCGCTCTTCGTGTCGCCTTTGCACACATCAGTCATCAGCGCTCAGCGGTGGTCTATTTTCACCGATTCCAAAGCTGCCCTCCAAGGCTTACAAGCTGCTCTTCGCCGTGGAGCCCATGAACAACTGGTCGCAGAAATTCGAAAACTACATTACTGTGCCATAAACAAGGGCATGACATTTTCTACCAATGCCTACCGGGGCACATCTGCATAGCAGGCAACAACCGCGCGGATGAGGTCGCGCGAACTGCTCACGACGACGGCGATTTTGTGTCCATCCCCCTTTCGAGATCAGACGCTGCGGGCAGGCTTACGGCACTTGCGCGGGACATCACGCTAGCCGCGTGGAATTCCGGCCAATTATCCAATTCACGTTTAAAATCCGTGGACCCAGATCTGAAGCTCCGGCTTCCATCAGGCCTACTGCGAAGAAAAGAAACTTTGCTGTGTCGCCTCTGGCTTTGTGTAGCTTTCAGTAACGAACACTAATTTTTAATCGGTATGGCTGATAGCCCTGCATGTGCTATCTGCGGGCATGACGAGACTATAACCCACATTCTTTGTGACTGTCCTGCCTACAGCGCCGAAAGGCAGACTCTGAGCCGTGCGCTGGAGCGTCTATATCCGCGCCCACTGACGGAAGTGAAGATTCTCGGCCACTGGCCGCGGCGATGGCCAGCGGTGAAGGCCTGGAAGGCACTGCTCCGCTTCTTGCGAACTTCTGGCCTGCATGATAGGCTGCGGCATCAACGAACACTGACTTTTTAGAGTGACGTCGATTTTCTGCTACTCTCCTTTCCCTTTCTTTTTATCCCCTCACTTCTTTCCCCGCGTGTATGGTAGCAAACCTATTATTCTTTCGGTTAACCTCCCTGCATTTCATCTTCTACCTCCTCCTCCAACCAATCAAAGTGTGTCCTAATTTAGGACAGCAGACCAAGATCAAAATGATGACAGCATTCTTTTGCGAGTTTTGCCTGAGATAGCAGATATTTTGCATAAAGGCTATGAAGAAAGCTCCTCACAATAGCTCCATGCTGAGCAATGCGATCACACTTAGTAAGAATTCAAAAAGTTGCAGGCAAGAAGCGGTGTATAGAAGACACTAACCTAAGGAAAATTCAGTTTTATGCGTTAACACATAAATATGGCAATGTCATTAGGAATATCGAAAAGATAGTTAAGGTTGCCGAAGTTTCTATACCAATCTACGCAGTAGCTAATGTAAGCAGGACATTAATGAGAGAGGCAGGAGCGCACAGGAATGAGGCATCGTGCAAGTAACGAAAGAGCGTGTAAAATGGCTTGGGAGCAATGAAAAGGAGGAAAGCAGATCTTGACAATAACGCAACTGTACATATTTTCAAGGAAGGTAGACAGATCGCGCTCTTATCTTCCTTTTCTGCTGTCTTCATTTTAATTCTGTTCACCCGGCATGTCCCGTGCGTTTTGTCCCTTCTTTCCTCATCCGACGTGCTCACAAAATCTTGTCGAGACCAGAAGATCGAGCTTCTGGCCTATACCAGAACCCTGACACATAAACGGGTGCGGCTACGACAAGCAGTTTGTCGATTCCATTCTCCGATGGTCACCACGCCCATCAATACCAGGTGGGCCTCCTTGCTGAGGCCCATCCGCCATCTCTTATGTGCAGGGCGTGAGTCAGTCGTTGGCTCGTGTTCTACGCACTTGAAATTTCAACATCGCTTACGTACTAGCGTGCAGGCTGCGACCCGAGTTGGTTGCTGTTAAGGACCAGCTCTAGAAAAACAAATTTTCCGGCTTCATATATAAAGTTCTGCGAGTAATCTGCGACTGCTCTTACAAAGGCGAGAGCGTGAATCTCGAAAGATGATCTAGGTATGACAAGTACGGTGTGAAAAATAAGCACACTGCATCCAACACACTTGCCCGGGAAGTAGGATAATTTATCGGAAGCGAAAGCAGTTGACTGTCGCGGGGATATCTGGAGTCCCTGATAATGCAGCAATCATAAAACTCAATTGCAACGACAATAATCTTTCGCCTACATAATTGAGATGCCTGGGACGATTAGTGCGACACAGTTAAGCTTTGTGCTTTCGACATGCCTTCAGAGAGCATGGGTTTCTTGTTGAAGCTGAAACGTCTAATATTGTTAACAACCTTTGGTGCTTGTTCAGTTTCTATTCTCCATGATCCTACTGCTGGAGCAGGTGATGGCTTCAAAAGCCTAGATTTTTGCGGCGGTCTCCCGTCGAAAGGAGACAGTGAAATCCGTGCCTGCCGTGAGTGTGCAGTGTATTAGGCATACTAGTGACAGCTACGGCCATTATCTTTGACTTTTCTTGGACTCTTAGTTTCTATCGCCTTATGTTTTCAAAAATGCAGCAGTGGTTTCAAGCTTCGTCAAGGGCCTGAAAGTTTAATCCATGCTAGAGCATCACGAGAATGGCAGAGCAGTCATCTATATAACAAACTGCTCACCTCTGCACGCAACATTTATTCTCCAAATTGAGCTGAGGAGTAGTATCCCTAAGATGTCCAAAAATTTCAGCGCTGCGCGCGCGATCGAGCCTTGACTTAGAAAGCTCGAAGGCGACCGACAATGATGCCGGCGAGCATCAGGGGAGCATCACCAAATGTGCCTTCAAAGGAATCTTACTGCTGGACTTCCTTCCGGACTGTCTCGGCATCACCGCGGTCTGCGTTGTAAAATGTTTGGAAGTGGCCATTGCGTCAGATCGCTTTCTGACATTTTTGTGCTCAAAAGGCTCCTTATCAGTTAACACAGAATCTTTTTCGTTAAAGGCCGTTAATTACACAATACAGGGTAACCTCTTTTTGTCCTCGGTGTCCATTCAAAAGAACAGGAAATTTGTCAATGCGTAAACCGCAGGAGTGGCTTAGCTGCTGGTGCAGGGTTAAAAACGTGCATAGAGAACGAATTTATACCCAAGCTACCTCTGGATTTCAAGTGCTTGCGCACCATACGAGAGCATGGCTTAGTCATGAGATATCCTCTTTAAACGAGGTCCTTTTTTTTTTGTCGAACAGCGCCTGCATAAAAAAAACCTGCATAAAAAGACACAGACCGTCTTGCGCACCTGGCAGGCACGACACAAAGAACCCTTTATTGTTACAGGGCTATTCATTCCATAGTTTAGTCGCTACCCCAAGCACCGAATGGTTTTTCGACCAGATTAACTTAAGCACAAGCGTCACTTTCCATATTGAGAGACTTTTCAGTGTTTTTTAGTATCGCACTTAATAAACGTGTTTCTATGCAACGCACGCACCATCATCCCAACTACCCTTTGTCCGCTCTGCGCCGTGATAGTTCCGAATTGCACACCCTCTTTGTCTAGTTACCTTGAATTCGTTCATAATGGGCTCAGGGATCTACGACCGGCCCGCGACGCAAACAATGTACGCGATCCAACAAGGCTCTTCGCAGAATTTGTCACAGCCGCCTCTGTTGCAACTATTTTTTTATACCGTTCTGGCTTTCTGGCTTTTGTCCGCAAACTTAGGACACAATGCGTCAGTGGTTAGCATATGCAACCAGCTACGTTCGTCTACGCTTGCTTAGTGAAAAACGGGTAAGAACGTGGCGTCACACGGGTGGCTGTATTGAATCTATACAGCACCAAATTAATAAGATACTCCGCTTCGAAACCAAAAAGAAATTATGCCACGAATGGAACATAGGCTTTAGGCGTTGCAACTGTGGATTTTTATGTGTATGCCTACTCCAGCACTAAGGACCAAAAATATTATCTTTCATACAGTCTATTAGACGAAATTTTCAAAACGGGTGAACGGAAGTCGGAATCCATGGCGCATAATCAGCTCTTTTTCATGCGAAGCATACTACTTTAGCTACCACTTCAGCCCTTCACCGTGGTTATGCGCCTCCAAGTCACGTGATACATGACGTCACACCACGTGACACGATTACGTCACGACAGTAGAGAAACGGGGGCCCACCTCGCGCCGTGGCTGTGGTTGTGCGTCTCCAAATCACGTGATACATGACGTCACACCACGTGACACGATGATGTCACGACAGTGGAGAAACGGGGGCCCACCTCGCGCCGTCGCTGTGGTTGTGCGTCTCCAAATCACGTGATACATGACGTCACACCACCTGACTTGATGACGTCACGACAGTGGAGAAACGGGCGCCCACCTCGCGCCGTCGCTGTGGTTGTGCGCCTCCAAATTACGCGACACGATGATGCTTCGCATTCTCCAGGCTTAACCAAGTTAAGCCTCAGCCATTTTTTTTTGTAGCCAGAGGTGCATTGGAAAACTGTAAAGCTATATATGCGTAGTTTTTTGCACACTGACGGGAGCAACACCTGTGTATCTCTCGCGCTGTTATAGCCTTCTTCGGGTCGGGTGCGCTTACCCATACTGAAGTGACCACTCCGTGAACTTAAACGGCGCTATTTTCTTTAATGCTTAAGCATTATGAGGCCCTGTGCAACCGGATATAGCGACAAGCACCACGCGTGACCCGTGACGTGGTCCAACCTTCGTGGCGTCATCACATTCTGCCCATAGAATTAGTAGGAAACTGCCCACCATGGAAATTTACAATTTTTTAATCATTGGTCGCGAGTGGCTGCTCGGGAACAGCAATTTCGACCTCAAAAACCTCACCGGTGGCTGTGATTAAAACAGCGACGTGCGCTGCGCTCCGAGTGTTATGAGGACTTCCGGCGACCTGAAAATGTAAAATAGAGAATGAGCAATTACGCTTATAAGGGTATTAACCCATTAACGTTATCGCGCCGCACCCTTAAGGCGCAGCTACAACCGAAGCAGAACCAACACAAAAGGACAGCGCATTCAAACGTTTCAGAGAGGAACCCCGAAGAGCTTTTCTTTTTAAATTTCCCATTGGTGCAGCCCACATTGTCCCAAAGAGGACGGGCATGAAACCAAATTACAAACCGACGTGCCAAGAAACATTGCATTACATCTGAACTCTCCGCTTCGCTACTTACTCAGCACAGCGTAAACTAAATGAATTTTTTTCTTAGTGTGTTTTGATTGAAACTCTTAAATGCGTGTCACCTAACAACACGCCTATGTTGTGTGCGTGCGCATGCGTGCGGGCGCATGCGTGTGCGTGTGCTTGTGCGCGCGTGTAGGTTTGTGTGTGTGTGTGTGTAGTGTTAATGTAGACGCCTTCACAGAAGCGGGCGCGGCCATATTTAAATGCGGCCTATGCTAACGTAATGACATGAAATCAGTTCCTCTAGATGTCTAAAAAAATCGAAAGCTCTACTTAGCAAGGGTAGGGTGACGGAAACAATGTGCATGGCTAGTGGTTAAGAATAGATATGCTTCTCTGTTGCAAGAGCTCTTTGATGATGCATCTGAGAAACAGCCTCTCACGGAGAATCCACACAGCAGGACATCTTTTGCTTCATCGCTGAAGATTGGGAAATGCAGAAAACGAAGGAGGCTGGCATTTACTACCGAGGACTTTCCGCATCCTGGGGTATGTACACGCTGGCACGATGCAATTGACAAGGATACTGCGAAGCCAGCAACACGAACTGCACAGTTGCGCCTGAAGAAAGCGCGTGTAGCCAAACGGTGCAAGGAAAGCTAACAAACACACAGAGACGCCTGCAGGGAGTAAGGCAGCAAGGTCAGCGGATGGTCCGAAATTTAAACCTGGCGATAGCACACCACTAGATAGGTGGTTCTAGAAACTCTTTGGCAATCAATAGAACTCATTTATAGCAGTACACATCATGGATAGAAATACCAGAAAAAAACCGCCAAGAGATTATACAATTAAACTGTAGAAAGCTCTGTAATAAGTTTAAAGAAATTAAGAAAAAATGAAAACATGGCAAGCAGCATTCATGGGCGTTCTTGTTACAGGTTTGTATTCGGTTGTGCCGAATAAAAAGTTATATAGGGTACCAATGCCCTTCCACCGCAGTTAAAAGAGGAAGAGCAGATACAAAAATACCACGAAGAGCTGTCGCGTATATAAGGCCAAAATTACCCAAACGCCACTCGATTTGAGCAGGTGGTACTGCACTGAGGAGGAAGTAGTTGCGGTACTCATGTGACCGAAGAAAACGCTGCTGATACTAGTGACCGTGTACGCTCGCCCCAGAAATATGGCAGTTATTTTTAGATGATTTAAACATACTTGTAATTCGCGCCATGGAACCTCGATACTACTAGTTGGAAATGTTGACGCTGGGCATACTATTAAACATGAAATGCTGTTAGCTCCCGTTGTCAGCGGTGTGGTGACGTCACGCTGAGACCGAGAGCCAAGATCCGGGCACTGAATTCTACTCATCCGTTCACTGAAACGAGAGCATCCGGGCACCGCACGAGATTTAACGAGACTCTCTAAGCCCTCCTACAGGACCGGCATACAAGCGACGGTAGATTCGCGCCGAACGAGTGCTGGCGTTCCTACCTTCCTGTACGGTGCGGTTGGGGTGTCCACCGAGATGACAGAGAATTACTGCGGCATTTCCTTTTCTCAAAAAGGCTTGCGTTCAAAGGGCGAGGCATCGCGCCGGACGGGTGGTAGTGTTCCGTGGACCGCCTGGCAGCGCTACAACACGCTGTCGCGTTCCACTCCTAAAGGCGAAGCTTAAGCGTCATTAATTAGCATTTAATTAGTATTTAGTCGTTAATCAGTAATTAGTCACTAATTAGTACTTTGTCTTTACTTCGTCATCAATTGTGTGTGACGTAATCTAGTGGTGACGTCACCAGTGCGACATAGGCAAAGTGGTGCGGAAAACGCTTTCGCCTCTTCGCACTTAAAGAGTTTTGAACGCGCTGCATATACATTCTTGTCAGTCCTGCGCCTCGTCGTGTCCACGTACGCTCCGTGTTACGCGCGTAAACATTTCATGCTTACTCTACTCTCGGTTACGGGAGAGGCAGAGTTGGAGGGCTGTAGGTTTTTGACTCCTGAGTGTGACGAAGTTCACATGGCGATTGCTCTACCTGCAACACGCACTAGCTCAGAATACATTCTCACAGATTCACAGACAGCGTATAGCAATTACCTCAGGGGCAGGGTCGCACCGCTACCAGCTAAAATCTTGCAAGGTATCTACGCCCGTGGCTACCAACCTACACACAAACACTTAATATGGGTACCAGATCACCAAGGCATCACAGGGAACGAGAGCGCACATGCCTGAGCCCGAGCATTTCTCCCCTGGGCACCCAGTGCGGATGCCGTGGAACCTCCTACCCCACTATTAACTTACAATTACATACTTCAGTACTTAAGATTATCCCGTCGGGTCTACCCTCCGCCGGGTAAGACACTAAAGGAGACGAACAACACCTCCGAAATCTACAGACCAACACTTACAACAACCCACGAAGACTACATGCCATAGACCCGGAGTCGTTTGACTCGCGCTGCACATTCTGCGGGGAGAAGGCGGAACTGTACCATATGGTAAGCGCCTGCCAACGAAATCGGCGATCACTGTTAATAACCAGCGAACGCAGGAGGGGTGGCAGGCAGCTCTGACCAGCTCAGACGAAAAGAGTCAAAAGCAACTCATCCAAAAGAGCCCGGACAGCAGCCTACGCCAATGGGGTTCCGGATTGAGAGCTCCAACCGCCGCTCCAACCTCCTAAACTATTTCATTAAAATATTTTCACCACCACATTGCGTTTACAGAAATGAAGCTTACACAGCTAAATTGCCCAGGGGTCGCAGCAGATCATGCTACAAAAACACACTGACTATATCTGACGTGGTGGAGGGCCGCGGTGCACTACAATGGCAGGCAGTATTCTATATGTGGAGTACATACCATGCTCTCATTAACATAGGTTGTAATTTGGGACAAATAGAGAAAGTGCGGAGAAATATTTCTCTAACACAATGGTGTGGTGGGGGGTAATATAATAGCACCCATGTCATCAGTCCTTGTGCCCACCCTTAAAACGCTTTTCATGAATAGCACCACTTCAAAGACAGTGAATGAGGATCAGCAAACTCCCAACCTCCTCTTTACAATTTTGGGCACGCCGCTGGGCCTGCTTTTTCTCTTCAAACAAGTGCGGCCTGCTTTTTCTCTTCAAAAAAAGTGGTTCCTTTCAATTGATTGCTCAATTTGTTACTAACGAAGACATGTAATCGACATTATTCTAAACACAGATCGTGCATGGAGACAAAGAAAGGTTTTAATAGGGATAATATCACAACACGCTTCACTTAACTGTGTAACTTGGTGCTCATACTGCGGAGATGTCAAAATGTGAGCATGTGGGCCAGTTATCAAGGGAGGATTAGTCGACAATGGATAGCTTCTTCTCCTGGAGGCAATGAGGACTAAGCCTATATAATTTAGACCAGTGTGGCATAAGCATCGTCCTTGATTTATCATCCTTTATCGCTACCTTTTTTTTGCAAATAGGATACTCAGTCGCAATATTCGTAGCTAACAAAAAGAGATAAACAAGAAATATTAGGGCCCTTGATTACGCTGCGGAACACACAGCCTGATGAAAGCTTCACTTTAAGGTGAAGAATTACCTTTGCAAAACTTCATTTTTTGCCCACTTTCCTGTCTTCCGCAGTGCCTCGTGAGAAACGCTCTGCCTGGCGCATCACAGAAAAAGGTCACCGCTCTGGTGTGTGACCTCGTCCAGCGCACTAACAGCACCGCACAATCGGGCGCCAGCATTGCGACTTCACTAAAGAACATCAACAATGCGCTGTGTAAGTCGTGCACGTGGTCAGCCACTGAATGGTTGTGGGTGAGGAGCTTTCCTTCAATCGGTCATAGACACTGGAAGCTGGTATCTATTTACCACCTTGATAAATCAAAATTCCAACAGGTTGAACAAGCCGCCGCGGTGGCTCAGCGGTTATGGTGCTCGGCTGCTGACCCGAAAGACGCGGTTTCGATCCCGGCCGCGGCGGCTAGAATTTCTTTGGAGGAGAAATTCTAGAGGCCCGTGTGCTGTGCGATGTCAGTGCACGTTAAAGAACCCCAGGTGGTCGAAATTTCCGGAGCCCTTCACTGCGGCGTCTCTCATAGCCTTAGTCGCTTTGGGACGTTAAACCCCATAAACCAAACCAAACCAAACCAACAAGTTGAACAAGGCAGAATAATTATTGCAGCTTTCAGTTTTGCTTGCAGTAGTAATCTGTTGGACGATTCAGGTATAGCAGTAATATTCCCGACTAACGTGCCGCAAAAGGCTCTCAGAGGCGTAAGGATAAGAGCAGCTCTAACTAGTAGACCGTCTTCATGTGCGGAGCTAAAGAACGTCAGGAATGTGCATAGGCGCCTAGAAGTAAATATGCCGATTTGCTCAAGATTTCAGATAAGAAGCGCGGGAAAGAATTTGATGACATCTTCCCCACGAACGTAAGAAGCTGAGGCGTTTCCGCAGCGTCGGCTGAGTAGCGGCCTTGTGCAGCTGCCGATTTCTGCACGGTTTTAAATCATTAGGATGCAAAGTAAACCAACTAGAGTAGGCACATAGCGCCGATGCTTTTCTGAACCACAGGATGTTGTTAACGAATGCGCTCTGTTGCTACAAGCTTGACGGATGATTGAAAATCAGTCGACGGATTGTTGCACATATCAGTCGTCATACCAGTCATCATAAGTTCCATATAGACCCTTGTGGTGAAATTAAAGTTTTGCCGCATAGACCTTGTTTCCTCTGTATATTTGCAGGCTGCTGAACGGGCTATCCGTATTTGTCGAAGCGACTTTGAGCAAGGCCAGCCTTTCTTAAATTATGCAATAAATGCATATTTGAAAACATCATACTTGTGTGCTGGATTCCATGGGCCATCTAGGAGCTGCGCTAAGACCAGCGTGGGTATAGGACTAAGTAGCAAAATGTGTACTTATTTCACGTGTAAATATTCACATCGTCGAGACGGGTGGACGGAAGATTGTTAAGTACTCACTTTCGTTGTATGAAGCAAGACAAATTTTTTGAGGGAATCACATACAGTCAGTATATTATGAAGTGTTTTAAACACAAAAATATTTGCCCAAAAAGGAAGGTTTAGCGGGCTGACTTCTCCCCCATGGTGTCAAAGAACAGCAAAAAGAAGGCAGCCAGAAACAAGTACAAGGGGAGAAAAATACAAGTGCGCCCGTTTTGCACACTCGTAATGGGTCTCTGTGTCCTTCGTCTTTTTGCGGTTCGCTCGTTAAAATATCTTCGCATAGCTAACAACCAATCCACAAACGCACCTCGACCTTACGCTCCACATCCACTCCAATCATCGCAGGAAACGGGCGCTTCTACACTGGAGGGACACTTGGGTTTGAAAAACGCCCGTCCTAATTTACTCGAACGACGACCTCCTTTCGAAACCTTCCAATACCGCGCAATACTCGAGGAGGCGTGTATGGTGTATGGCGATGAATTTAAAAAGAAAAGTTGGCCTCAAAATGGCGTGTCACTGTGTGCTACATGAATAATCATTCCACTTTTCTTTAAAGCAAACGGTGGCCACTTGGTCGCATTCGCGAGATGCCGGATTAGATTCTCAGTGGCGCCAGCTGCCCACCATCGACCAATGTACAGGTATAATATTTCGCCCGACCTGGTGCTCGGTTCTCATGGGGCAATTTTGCTTAGAAAAGGGCCCCTTGCCAACCTCACTCCCCCCCTTCCCCGTTTTCTCCTTTTTTTTTCAAACGATAATTGGTACCCGTGATTCACAAGGCCAATTTAAATGGATGCCAAAGTGAAATACAACCATCCTAAAACGGTGCAAACAAGCCAAGTACGACTGAAGAAAACGTACAACACGAGCTCTTTCCGTTGTCCTTGTCTTGTTTGCGCTGTTTTAGCATGAGTACCTACCAACTAGCCCAGGCTTCTACTTTGAAACACAGATTGGTGTTGAAATGCAGCTCTTCTGACTTGGTGTAGCGATGATAAATTTTTTTCTGACATGAGCGCGGCTCTACAGGTTCTTCCAAGTTTCCATGTTTTAAACTTTGTCGTGATTCAATGAGGCGCAGTATCATTTCGATGGGACACCAAAATGCTCGTATAAATTCGCCTGATAACTAAGCGTCGCTTGATAGGAAATGTGGATGATAGTTCATGGGTGTTTAACTTCCCAAAGTGGCTCAGGCTGTGAGAGACGTCGTAGTGAATTGGTTCTGGAAATTTTGACCCCCTGGGGTTCTTTAACGTGCACTCAAATTGCACAGGACACGGTGATTTCGAATTTGGCCTCCTTTGAAATTCGACCCCCGGGGCCGTGATCGAACCCGCATCTTTCGGGTGAGCAGGCGGGGACCATAACCGCTGAACCATAGTGGCGGCTGATAGCGAATTTGTAGTTGTTCCCAAAAACAGACCCCTGATTGAATAGAAAACTGCGTAAAAGAAATAAAAGCAAGGTACACCTGGCGCCACCACTACAGGATTTTTCCAGCTGCGCCTAGACATGGCTGGTTCTCTGCCGGATGCATTTCATTCATCGCTTCCTCGTATAGCGCTTTTTCTACATCGATGGAAGGTGCGTTCGGAGAACTAGAGGCAGCTTATTAGCATTATGATGGATGAGTTTTTTTAAGCGTTAATGCGAGAGGTTGGAATGGCGATGAATGAGAACGTCTCGTTATGCCACCTCTTGGAGAATTTAGACGAGCATTTTGGTGTCCCATCGAAGTGATACTGCGCCTCATTGAATCACGACAAAGTTTAAAACATGGAAACTTGTAAGAACCTGAAGAGCCGCGCTCATGTCAGAAAAAAATTTTATCATCGCTACACCAAGTCAGAAGAGCTGCATTTCAACAGCAATCCGTGTTTACAGCAGGCAAAAGTTATTATAGAAGAAGAACCTTCTCGTTATTCTCTAGACACAGATACGCACATCGCAAAGAATAAGATGAGCCTCACCGCAAGAAAAAAAAAGAAACCAAAGGTAATCGTGCCTAAAACTGATCCAGATACGAAGGGATAGGCACAAAAAATATGCATTAGCTACAATGAAAGCACGGGCAAAATTTATTTATCTATTTATTCACGTAACCCCTAAAGGCCTTCGCTGGGTGGGTACTACCTAAAGGGGGATATAATTTTTTACTAAAGGTTTAGATTTTAAGAATAAGTGGAATGATAAAAACAATGATTAGAACATAAGTCAAAAAAGAGAAGAAAAAGAGAAAAATTAATCTCAAAACTTTTTCATCAGAGCAAATGAGTTTTAGGAATTTTATACAAGGCTGTTTGTGTAGCGATGTCAGTTGGAAACCTATTTCTCGCTGTGAGTGTATGAGGAATGAATGAGTCGGCGTAAGACGGTGAATGGCACTGTGCGTGATTAACTCTGAAGGAATGATCATGGTGTTGAGAGGTAACATGAGGTGTTAGAAAAAATTATGACGAAGGAATGGATGATGATAAAGTTCATGGTAAAGCGTTAAATGGTAACATTACGGCGATGTGATAAGTATTCTAATTCGGCACGTTTCTTTAATGCTCAGACGCTTGTGAATGGTGCGCAGACTGAAAATATGAAACCAACAGCACGGGTATGCAAAGATTCAATGTTAGTAATAATTTGAGCTTGAACAGTTCATGAAATGGCCGCTGCGTATTCTCTTTTAGGGCGTATTAAGGGAGTATAAGCAAGTTTTTCAGTTGGATATGGACCCATTTTAGGTTGTTTCCGGAGACCAAGTGATCGGTTAGCAAACCCAAAAGTACTTAAGAGTGTGTTATTTCTACAGCATTGTAATTAAAAACATAAGTGGTTGGATTATGTGCTCAGCGGCGAGTGAAACAATTGTTTTGTTTTATTAACGTTTAGGGTCACCAACCAGAATAAGCACTATGTGCTGCCTGCGTCGAGGTCAGATTGCAAGGATTGCTGTCAGTGTCACTGGCAATGTTCCGGTAAATTACGCAACATCAGCAAACAGCCGAATTTTAGTTATCTCACTGGCAGGTAGATCATTAATATAATTAAAAAAGCAAGAGATTGAGAACGCTTCCATGGGGTACAGCAGTTGTGACATACACAGAAGAGTTGAAATTATAACCGAGGTCAAGTTAATTCAATACGAGAGAAATTCCCTAATCCACAGGAGCGCGTTGGGGTGGTTGTTTAAGTAAAGGTCTGTGATAAGGGACCGGTTCGAAAGCTTTGGAAAGTAAGAAAATACTGCGTCGGCATTAAAAATTGCGTTAAGAGAAGAATGCCATCATCTACATCATCAATCTGACTACGCCCACTGCAGAAAAAGTCCTCTCCCATGTCTTAGGCCTGCCCTTTGCTAGCTTCGGCCACCGTGTCCCCGCAAATTTCTTAATCTCATCTGCTCACCGAACTTCCTGCCAACCCCTGCTACGCTTGCCTCCTCATGCAATCCACTCCGTTGCCCTTAAGGACCAGAGGTTAACTTGCCTTCACGTCACATGCCCTGCCCAAGCCCATTTCTGCTAAGATGTCAGTAACACGCGTTTTTTCCTAACCTAATCTGCCCGGTTCCGGTCTCTTAACGTCACACTTTAATTTTTCTTTCCACAGCATGCTGTTGAAGAACTTAAGCTGAACGCTTTTAGCTGGCCTCCGTGTTTCTGCCCTCTTGGTGAGCACCAGTAAGATATAGCAGTTGTAAACTGCTGTCGTAAGGGATACTGGTCAACAGCCATTTATAATCTTAGCGAACATGCCACATGCCCTGCACACCATTCTTATTCTTTTTCTGGGTATCTGGCGTCCCATGAGGCATGAGTTGACTATAGTGGCGATTAATCTTTCCTAACTCTGTCTATATATTTGTGTTTATTTCAATAAACCCAGTTGTTAGTCTGTGCCCTTTTGTCTTTACACCTCAGTTTCCACGTCCCGTCTTTGTTGCGCTGTTTCAAAAATGAATACGTACCAACTTGCCCAAATTTCTGCTTTATTCTTATTCTTCCAGCTATTTGCCTCTCATGATCAGGATCAGAGGGCCGTATCGTTCCTAAGTATTGCTTTACCACTTCAGCCGCCGCGGTGGCTCAGTGGTTATAAAGCTCGACTGCTGGCCCAAAAGACGCGGGTTCGATCCCGGCCGCGGCGGTGCCATTTCAATTGAGTCGAAATTCTAGAGGCGCAATGCGAAAGCATTGCTGGGCTATGCTGGCAGTTTTGTGTCCGCAAAATGTATTGGCAGAAGTTGTGTAGACTTAAGAAGAGATAGCGTCAAACGAGTGATTTTATTCTATAGAGGATGATGTGCAAAATGTTTGATGTCGACAGGTTTAGGTTTAGGGTTAGGTTTATGGGGTTAAACGTCCCAAAGCGACTCAGACTATGAGAGATGCCGTAGTGAAGAGCTTCGAGATTTTCGACCACCTGGGGTTCTTTAACGTGCACTGATATCGCACAGTACACGAGCGTCTCGAATTTCTCCTCCAAAGAAATTCAACCGCCGCGGCCGGGATCGAACCCACGTCTTTCGGGTCAGCAGCCGAGCACAATAACCACTGAGCCACCGCGACGGCTTGATGTCGATAGGATGATTAGTTAATTACTTGGGAGCCAAAATTGTCAAAAAACGTTGAAATAGCGCGGACGTCGATATAGTGAGGAGACGCAAAGTGTGGCTCCAAATCTGAAAGCGAATCGTTGTTCCAAATTCGGAAATGAGCGACTGAGATAGCAGAAGTATAGTTAGAGTTATGCAATCGAATATCGAATCAATGAAAAGGGTCCATTAATAAAAAAACTCACAAACAGTTCATGGACGATCGATAATAGAAATCATTGATTGAGGATGGATAACTGATGAATAATTGATACGTGGTCGATAATAAGCGACCGACGATAACTGACCGGTATTTGATAGCAATTAGCACGCGATAAGTGATTGGAAATAATTATTGATCTATAATTATTATTGCAAATTAATGGATAATTGATTATTGATAATTGATTGATAATCAATAAAAATTGATACGCGTTAATTATTTGAGAAATGGTAATTGATTGGACAATTTTTGATAATTCATTGATAAGCAATGATTTATAGATAACTGATGAACAATTGACAAATGCTTGAAAAGTGATAAATAATTCATAACTTAGTGATAATTAATCATTAATTGATAGGTGATGATAACTGATATTTTATCGATGTTAATTAAGCAGTCGAAGTGGATCAGAGAAGAATTGTGAAAGTTTCAACGAATTGGGAAATCTGGCGGCGAGAGAGGCAAACATTGCGGACGAGTCCTGAGAAATGGTCAATGCATTCTCAATCTTCCAGTGCGGGTTGCCGCAGTGATGTCTAATATTTCGCCCGCTCTTTTGCTTATATCTCCAATGGCACTTAATCCACCGCGGTGGATGAGTGGTTACGGCGCTCGGCTGCTGACCCGAAAGACGCGGGTTCGATCCCGGCCGCGTCGGCCGAATTCTGATGGCGGCGAAATTCTAGATGCCCGTGTTCTGTGCGATATCAGTGCACGTTAAAGAACCCCAGGTGGTCGAAATTTCCGGAGACCTTCTCTACGGCGGTTCTCTTAGCCTGAGTCGCTTTGGGACGTGAAACCCCAATAAACCCATAAATCAATCCAATGCACTTCATTACATTTCCCCAGGTGTCCGCACAACAACCCAGGTGTCCGCTCTTTCACCAACATTGGCAGTGCCACTCCATGAGAGCCCGAAGGACAGGTATACTTGACCTCTGTTTTCCATATATTGACGAAGACACTTCAGTACACCTCCAATGATCGACCTACTTGTCCAATATTTTCCGATATTTGGCAAAGCTACTCCATGATGCCTTTCAAGATACCCTAATTCACCGTTGTTTTCCTCATATAGACAATGCCACTCCAAGACAGCTCCAAGGATGACCCGACTTGTCCGATGCTTCCCGCGCAGTGCCTAGCAATAACAAATGCAACAATGGCCCTGAAATTTACTATGACAATAATTTGCGATAGATCAAATAAGCTATCCTCGTTTGTGTCCGGCAGTAGTATAACATCGAAGATATAAAAGGGAAATTATTAGAAAATGCGTCTACACTCGCCAAATGATCGAAAATTCAGAACTGAGAATACAAATTTTAAATACGGTGTTTTTTTCCAGATGCTGCAACTACATGGAGAGCTGTTTCAGTGCTCATGCAAAGCATTCCTTCACTTACTTATGTCACACAATAATGAAATTTGGCATATAGCAGTACCAAATATTAAGAGGACAGGCTTAATTAGAGCGACATTGGAGAGGTACTACAGGGGGATATCGGCTGAGCTTCGTTAGAACCACAGGAAGCTCATGTTAAAATACTATATGAAGAACGCCAATAACAACATTAAAGACAATAACAGGTCGATAGCTAGGGTACTTAAACACTTATATAGAGAGAGCGTTGACTCACAATGACGAAAAAGAGCTAGGAAACTAATCGGTAAGTATGCCGGACACGAGGACAAGGAAATAAAAAACATTAAACGACAGGTTGAAAACATGGAAGGTAAAAATTGGATTATTACAATTGCAAAGATTCATTGTGTCGAACTATATTAATACTAGAAAAAGCAGATCACGAAGGTCTTGCTCTTTGATTACTCAAAAGACAGTCCCCTTCTCTTTGAAGCTAGTTCAGGGTGTTTTAGAACGCGCAGATACAAACAAAAATTAACGAGGATGATGACACATATGGGTGTGTGGTCGATCGGGTGGAAGAACTGAACACCTCATACTCCAATATGACGGTATACATCCGGATGTCGATGCAGGCACAGGCACTCTTTCGGAGGGTTACGGTTAAGAGATAACAATGGTCACGTAAATAAATCTGCGGTGCAATTTAGCAAAAAGCGATTGGAGGATTGGTAGCCGAAAAGCAGACAGAGGACATAAGGTTTGGCAGAGTGGGATACTGTAATGAAAGAAAATGGCTAATTTGAATAATTTACAACACTGGTAAAAAAACAAAAAGAAAAAAAGCGGATCACGGCGGCACCCCATTTCAAAGCGGATGCTCCTACCTTCATTCCATTCATTCGTGCAAGGAATGTTTCCGGAAAGGAAACATCTTCAGATGTTTGGATTAGGCCTTCTCCCTGTTTGTTCAGTTAGGGCATGCGGAGTGGCTAATGTGAGGGTGATTATAACCGACACCAAATCATCATCATCATCATCATCAGCCTAACTACACCCACTGCAGGGCAAAGGCCTCTCCCATGTCGAAATCGGCTACTCGAAACTACAATGCATGCAGGGTATCTGCTGAAGCAGTCAGAGTTCTGGCTGCCGGTCAGACAACGTCAGAGCAAATGAACCTAATCTGGACTAAGGCCCACGAGGGCTTGCGATCAAACGAGATAGCGCATGCACTGGCCCGGCGACTCGCACAGCGGGATGCCACTGCGGTCTCGTCGAGGTGAGAGTTACTTGAGACGGGAGAGGATCTGACACTCCTTCGAGCAGTTGAAGAGCTCAGAAAGAAGGAAGAGATGATATAAAGAATGTTACAAGCTTGGGTGCTTCCCAACCCACTAGCACTAAGCAGATGGTATCCGGTGATCCATTACCCTAGATATCAACACAATGAACCAAATTGCAGACATGATACACATGGCGTGGACATGCCCTATCTACAACAAACTAGAGATGACTATAGAGTCCTGGGAGGCTTCAATGGTCGGCCAAAAACAATAACAACAAAACAGAGTCATCCATGGTGCCCTGGATACTGCTGAATTCCAAGGAATGCCAGCCTGATGATAGGGGGGGGGGGGGAATACACGTGGTCAAAACTCAACTCTTCATTGCCCTGTGATTTCTTGACGGGTACAAATGAAGTTATGTCATCATTGTCATCATGATCTCCACATTTACTAAGCACACAGATGTAGACATTTGAATCTCCCATAGCTAACGCTCTTTTTTCCAGAAGAGGGATAATATAGGCTGGCTGGTTCTTGTTGACAGAAAATATATTACAGCACTTTTTTGAAGACGGGGCAGAGAGCGAGATGTAGATGTCTGTCTCGTTCTTTGTCCCATCTTCAAAAAGCGCTGTTATTTCTAATGCGGCAATGCTTCCTTGCACGTCGTTTTTTAATATGTGTTTACTGCATTACTACATCACTCGACAGACACATCGAAACCCGCAACAATTGCAATTCTTAAGGCCTAACAATGTTGTTTTCACGACGGCTTATTTTCAGATTCGAAGAGGAGCATCTTGGTAATTCTTGGTTCGATTTTCACCCCCAATATTTGTATAATTTGTGTGAACATATGGCTACATTTGCTCACGACAAAATAATATAGACAAGGGATTTCAACTTGCCTGGCACTATTTGGAACAAACCAACTCTTGACAGCATGCTGAACGGTCATTCTAAGCAAATGTTTGATATAATGCTTGCTAAAATCATAATACAAGTAGTCAACGAGCCTACTCGTATTAATGACTCCTCTAGTTCCGTACTTGATCTAGTCTTTGTTAGCCTTTCAACTGAAAATTTTGCAGTGACTGTTGAGCCTGTCATATCTGATCACAAAATGGTGTGCGCTTCATGTGTTTTTGATGCTACACGTGACTTCCCGTCCGTGCAACCTGAAACTGTAAAAGACTTTTCGCGCGCAAGCGACGAAAGCGTACGAGAGTATGTTGATCTTCGACTAAGTAACTTTCAAGGTTCTGACGTCACTGTACTATGGCGCCAGCTTAAGGAGATATGCAATCACTGCCTCGACAGTTTTATCGCAAACAAAATCAGGAAGCGTACAAAACAAACCCCTTGAATTACACGATACATCCTAACAACAAAAAGAAAACCTGAAGCGTTGTAAACGAAGTTCTGCCTGCGAAAGCATCATTGATTGTACAAGGGCCACACTTACTCACGCGGTGAGTAGGGCCAAGTGGAACTATTTCAGGTTACTTTGCTTAATTTTATAAAGAACAACCCTGATAAATTTTGGAGACATTTATCCAAATAATCAAATAGTGTATGGTGGTGCTAGCATCCATGACAAACAAGTTTTGCTAATATTTTATTGAGTATTTCCATCGTGTTTTTTTCATTCGAGTCCGACGTGCGCAAAGCTTCTAAACTTATAACTACGATCATCTCCAGGACAAGATAACATCCCCAACATACTCCTGAACCATTACGCTGAAATATCAAAGCTCTTAGTCGCTCTTTGCCGAGCGTCCATTTCGTCCGCTAACCTTCCTTCTGATTGGCGAGCGGCACGTGTAGTACCTGTGCTCAAAAAGGCAACTCCACCCTCCTCCAGAATTATCACTTCATTTCATTGCTATCATCATGTTGTAAAATGTCAAAACATATCATTGCCAATTATGGTAACTGATTTTCTACATAACAAAGTTTTTATAATTCCACTTCAGCATGGCTTTTGGAAAGGGTATTCAACTGCAACTCAATTAACTTCAGTTGTCCAGAGCTTTGCAGAAATCCACGTTAGATCAAGCCAAATAGATGTAATTTTTTAGAGTTCTCGAAAGCGTTTGATCTTGTTTCGCATAACAAACTAATTTGTAAACTCAAGTTCGCTGGTCTACCTTCTTTCTTAATCAAATGGATTGCTGCATACCTCACTAACAGAACCCAATTCGAGTTGGTGGTCACTCCTCACGCTCCCATCCGGTAGCAACTGGAGTCCCTGAAGCAAGTGTCCTTGGCCCATTATTATATCTTATCTGTATAAATGATATTTAGCGTTATTACAGAATCAGTTCAAATTAGACTATTTGTGGAGGACTGCGTTTTGTTGACAGAAAATAAAACTCGGGAGGACCAAGTGGTGCTTAAGTCTAACCTCAACAGCATTAACGATTGGTGTTGCAGACACGATATGGAAGTAAATGCTGAAAAAAAAAACAATTTAAATGAGAATAATTAATAAAATACATAGCCTATCTTATCAGTACAGCCTATCATCACGATGCTTATCAGAAGTAGCGCTGTTTAAGTGCCTTGCTGTGACAAAAGCTAGTATTAGTAGTAGAACACCTTTATTCGCCCATAATTTACAGGCCGAGCATGTCGACTGCCTGGGCGACCAGAACTAGCTGTTCTTCCTCCCCTTCAGTGCTAAGCCAGCCGAGCCAGGTGGTGATGGATGAAGAAGTGGGGGGGGGGGTACGAGCTCGACTGCTGAACAGCCGGGCAATAGAAGAGGCAATTTGCTAGGTCCGCATAGATACAGGGGCCGTTGAAACAGGAAGGGTCCGATCGATAGCGATAGAGGAAGAGGTGAGACGGGGTGATGACTGCATTCATTTGGATGTATCGAAGAAGGCGAGCCTCCGGCCCCGTGAGTTATGGATGAGGGGGAGGCTAAAGGCGTTTGTCGAGGTGGAGCTCGAGGTAGACCTCTTTTATGGTGTGGCGAAGGGTGAGTCTCCCACCATCCTCCGAGGGCTTGGGCCAGGAAATCAACGGTCCCCGGAAAAGTGTGTCGCGGGCGAGCTGATGGGCCAGCTCATATCCGTCAATCTCTGAATGCCCAGGGACCCAGCGGAAGAAAATGATGGAAGCGAGCAATGCGGAGAGCCGTCGTTCGATCTCCTGTTGGAGAGAAGGGGTTAGGGTGAGTTTCTGTATGTGGTGTATAGCGGCTAGTGAGTCGGAGTAGACTGCGTACTCTTGAAGAGAGGGAAGGCGGGCAAATGTCTGGGAGGCATTCGAAATGGCGAGGACCTCGAGAGACAATGCATCCGCAGGGCGTAGATACGGGCCGCTGGTGTGGACTTCAGGAGCGGGGAGGTGGGGATGGTACAGGGCGTGGCCGCAGGAACCTCGAGGAGCCACGAAGGAGGCATCCGTGTAGGCTACACCCTGGATATGAAAGAGAGGGGAATGGTGCTGTGCGGCCGCATGACGACGGCCGGCGTGCAGAACGGTAGTGATAGGGATAGTGATAGCTCTAGGGATAGTGATAGGGTAGTGATAGGTAGTGATAGGGAATTTGAGGGCTGCCTTGTAGAGGCCCACAAGGGCAGTCTCGAGAGCTTTAAGTTGTGTCTGATTGAAGGGAACGTAGGATGCAAAGTACAAGACCTTGTTGAGGGCCAGCGCGTGGGCAACTCGGCACGCATGAGCCTCGTGGAGACCTGAGCGCCGAGTGACCACGCGCCGCAGGAGGTGAGTTACCGAGTGGCATGTAGTGACAGCGCGGTGGAGGGCTTGCACGTTCTTGGCCGCATGCAAAGGAAAGACGAGAACTTTGCGAACAAGAACAAAAACTAATAACTTAGGTTGGAATGCTCAACTTTCGAACATTTCTGCATCATCCTTCCGTAAACTATGTTTTCTTAGACATAAATTAAAAACGAGCCCCTTCCGCAACCAAGCTCCTTGCTTATACATCAATCATTATACCGAAATTAGAATATGCCTGCACAGTGTGGGACCCTTTCACTAAAACTAACATCCATGAGTATAAATGATTTAGCGTAGAGCAGTTCGTTTTATTTTTTTCAAATTCCGCACTACCGACTCGCCTACAACTTTAATGAATGTTAATGGCATGCAGACACTGGAAACTCGAAGAAAGGTCTTGCGACTTAGATTTATCTTTTTGTTAAAGAATAACAAGTTATCAATGAGCCCGGACTCTTATATAAAGCCAGTAGTGACGCGACTAACGAGACATTGTCACGCCCAGTCCTTAACACGTTATCGTGCCAGAACCAATTCTTATAAATGTTCTTATTTTTCGGCAACAATAAGTGGAACCAGCTTCCATTGACTGCACTGTTAAGCACTGATAGCATTGCCAGTTTTTTATAACGACTTTTGTATGCTGTACTTCCAGTTCTGCCGAATTGCCTATTTTTGCCAATTTGCCTAATTTTGTTCGAATCATCCATGTGTTGTCTTTGGATTCTTTATCTCTTAGTCTGTGTGCTAAATGTTGCTTTGCCTTGTATCTCATTGTATTTCCCCTCCTGGCTTTGCTTCCTAAGGCTGGCAGAATTGAATAAGTAAATAATTCTGGTACTATGCATTTTCGAGGCTGAACCACCCGTCCCACCTAACAGTTCTCACCCGCCTTCCACTAAACAAGCATAAATGAATGCTGTTGGCCGCATATGCTAACAATTGGAGCTTCATTTCCTTAGGTGGTGGACGAAACCCAACAAAGGTGTATAAAAAATGGTAACATGCGCAGCACTCAAAAACTCCGCGCAAAACCTTGATGGATCGCTTGCATTGTTTGCGTCGAAGGCTGATTAAATGCCACGTGGCGTAGTGGAAACGAATTCAACAAAATTAAATAAAGAGGCTGTAAAATTTGGATGCGCCGGTGCACATAATGGACAAAGAATAGCTGCTGTGAGTGTGCGTCAGAAGAATGAAAGCGCACTTGTTAAGTGCAATACAAAGGAACATTATAGTCTCCCGATGTGAGAAGTAATGCGTGTACTCACCCAAACGTGGCTGAAAAACCATTCTTATTTCTTAGAAAATTCACAGCGAAACGAATTGTTTTGTTTCAATCAACTGTTTTTTGTGTCGGGATTTAATGTGAGGATTAGTTTGGAAAGTAAGGTTTAGGAGTGAGTGGAGAAAGCAGAGGTTGAGGAAACTATCGTTTTATCCATTGTTGTCTTCGGAAAGCTCTTTTAGGAGAAATCGGGTTTGATCCCGGCTGCGGCGGCTGAATTTCGACGGAGGCGAAATTCTAGAGGCCCATGTGCTGTGCGATGTCAGTGCACGTTAAAGAACCCCAGGTGGTCGAAATTTCCGGAGCCCTTCACTACGGCGTCCGTCATAGCCTAGGTTGTTTCGGGACATTAAACCACAATAAACAAAAATCTTTTTCGAGAAACTCTTTAAACTGCAGTTTTACAAAAAAGGGCTTCATTTAAAAAAGATGTCTCATAGCTAAGGTACTCCTCCTGCGCGAACTTTTATCACATCGGACTAATTATTATTGCTAAAAATTGCTGGTGGCGACATCAGTGATAGGATTTTAGCAACTGAAGAAAAACTCCGGGAAAACGCAATGCTTTAAATTTATTAACAGGGTATCATGGTTTCAGGAGAGACATGGGAAAAACCTTTGCCCTGCAGTGGGCGTAGCCAGGCTGATGGCAATGGTGATGTATAGTGGTGCCGAAGGCCTTTGAATAATTTTTATAAATATGCCCAGTACCAATATTTTAGCTCAAACACGTCTAATATTATTTCTTTCTTTGTGAAGAGGGCTATCTCGGTAGAGACCCCTTTCATTAACCGAAATTGGTGGTGTATGACGTTTGTTTTCTGTTACGCATGACATACACAACAATAGATTAATTTTCCGACCTTTGCAAAAAAACTGCTAAATTGAAAGACCTTTGTAATTAGAGAGTTTCTGTCACCGCCTTCATGCAAATCCCAAGCCTTTACAACCTGTGACTGTCTAGAAAAAATGTCACGCACAAAAATGAGGAAGTAAATTAAAGATCACGTCTACGACATCCTTGATCGGTCGTATTCAAAGCCCGTCAATGTGTAAGCTGTTGCTTTTTTAACTGTCACGAAAACGCTAGAAACTTTATATGCTTTAGATGGCGCTAAATCCGCGCTCTCAAGTGTCAAAGGACCTAAATATTGCACACGGCTTGAACAATGAGAACTGCTTGATAAAGGTACAGAATAGTAATTGAAAGGGTCCAAGCATGCGTTCAACAATACTTCGCTTTCATAGTAATCGAGTGAGATTTGCGTGCACATTCGGGCCATGATTCAGAACGCTAATAAGGTACCGCCAAACAAGGCCGGGTGTTTCTTTACGCCACTGGTCAGAAACCTATAAACCGTCCATTTTTCTTAGCTCAGTAGGCAGTTTACTTTGCTTCTTCGTGCTTTCAACTCTTTGAAAGTGCCATCGTGTGCATCATTTAAAAGCGCTTGGTACAGTTTACTGTTCTGGCGAATTTCATTTATGCAGTCTTTTGTGATCGACGGTTTCCTTGGTCTACGCGATAGCCTGAATGATTTATACAAAAAATGTTCTCTGCAAACACTTGTAAAGTTTGTGTCAAAGGTGCTGTAAGTGGCTTCAGGGTCCTTTATGCACAGAATTTATTATCAGTTGGTCTTTGCTATATTGCTATGAAGTGGATCCAGACTGAAGTAGTTTGCCTCGTATTCTTTCGGGAATGTCGTCTGGTGCTTCGAGCGTGACATTCGAGTGAGGGATCTGTAAGGCTATCAGAAAGTGATATCATATAAGTGCGCTTACGATACCCCATATAAGTTTTGAGTCATGAATATTTGTTATCCAGAACGCCTATTAATGTCGGCGAAAGGTTCTGAACGCGTGTAAGGTTGTGTATAACGTTGGAAAACCCATTTCCGCCCATTTTTCTAGAACCCTTGTTCTGTGGCACAGAATGTTTAATAAAACCAACACTCAAATTTCCTACTAGTAGCAGTTCATAGGCATCATTGTTTATCGATCCCAAGTACTTATCGGTGTTTGGAGTGCGGCCCCTGTATGATGTATAAGATATAGTAGTAGTGCTAGAGATAGTGGACGCTTCATAATCACAAAATAATTGCAAATAACAGTTGTGCAACGCGATAAAAGATGACACCTTATCTGATTTATCGCCATTATCAAAATGCAACCACCCCTCGCACAGGTTTATTCAGAAAGTACATTGTGTATCCAGGAGCCGTGATATTATCACATTCTTACCAGTATCACGTTTCGGTGGTCATTAATCAGGCTCAAAACCAAAGGTGGAAATAAGTGCAAAAATCTGGTGTTTGTCGAGTGCGGAAGGAAAAAGATGTCATCATCCGATATCAGAAATATCAGTTCATCTTCTCGAGATCATTATACTTCCGACGTGGAGTAGGCGTGAACAATCAGGTTTCTTGTAAATATTTTGCCACCACTTGTATAGGTATATTTTCATTTGTTTTTTTTTCTTTTTAGCTACAGTCATCCCGAAAAGTTTTCCAGATCTTGGCACAGGTGGAGATTGATAAAGAGAGCATAAGAATCCTCGAAGAAAATATCAGTGGCGTCAAGGAATTTTTCTTGTACATTGTCAAAACCAAGGTCCTCTTCTGAGCGGTGGCTAAACTGAAGGAAAACGTTCATCTCGTGGGAATTTTACCTAGGCACTCTATAGCAGGCTTCCACATTGGACCTGTAGATCGATTCCCCAATAACTGTACCAATTGTTTTCAGGAAGCTAGGCAGATTCTCATATCCAGTAGCTGGAATGCCTCTCATTCCCAGGTTTCGGTTCCCGGACATATTTGTTGTTGTTTCGGTGAGGCGACAGCTTCTCCTGATAGAATCCGAGCTTTTTCTCTTTGCCTTCCACAATCTTGAGCTGGAAAATAAAGGCGTTTTTGTTATTAATACTAATACTTCAAGCTTTCTTATTCTTCGTTCAAGCTGCAACATCTGCATCCGCAGGACAACGGACTCAGAGGAAAGAGAACGATTCTCTGCCTTGAGTTCAGCGTTGCCGTTTTCAGATCACTTTCATTTTGTTTGTCGGAAGTGCAGGAGCTGCTCTATCGCTGCCTTTGGAGATGCTGGTTGTCCTCCTTAAGACTGGCTGCACCTAGAGGACCGCTTTAGCTTCCAGTGATGCAAGTTGGGACGCACAAACGAGCTGATCCGCCGTCAGTACGGTGGTCAGCTGTAGTCTTGATGATGTACCCAGCGTATGATACTTTCTGCATGTTGACAAAAGAAACGCTAGAGCCGGAGCTGCTCGGTCGCTGTCGCTGATGCCATTGGTGACTTGATTGGTGACTTGGTGATTGGTGACTCGTGCCTTGCTTAAAGGGCAACTGCGGCACGTTATTGAGAATTTTGGGATATTCAAAAATTCAAATCTATCGAGGCTGTAGTTGAAGCATGCCAAGTGTTTTTGCACTAGCATTTAAAATAGTGATGTAATCGACTATTGAATTTTGCGCTTCTCCTCAATGTACTGGAGGAGTGCAGGGAAATTGTGCGTGACGTCACGGAAGGTGTTATTTCAAATTATCGCTGTCGTCAGCTGCACCCCGCTCCGACTCATTAGACACTGCCAAACAACTTTCGGCAGGATTTGTCTTCGGTGGCTTTGGTTTTTCGCTTCAAAGCAGGCGTTTTTGCGTTGGAAATGTACCGATACCTTCCATGACGTCATAATGCCCCACCCCCACTTGGCGTTGTGCGCTGCGGAGAAGCTTGAAGCGAGCCTGGATTTTAATCGGCGGTTACTTCACTATTTAAGCGCTAGCTCCAAAAAACTTCGCATGTTTTACCTGCATGTTTTAATCCTTCGACCCTTTTAAGCTCTTTTATTTCTAAAACCTACGCAGTTTCTCTTTAAGACGACTTGCACCTGGAGGACTGCTTTAGCTTGGCAGTGGAACAGGTTTTGACGTCCAAACAGAGCCGACAAGCCTTCAGTACGGCGGTCAGCTGTAGTCTTCATAGTGTAAACCAGCTAGTGTTACGTTTTGCATGTTGACAAAAGAAATGCTTGAGCCGGAGCTGCTCAGTCGGGAACGAAATTGACCATTTTTTCTTCCTGTGGCGTTTTTTCAAGGGACGATTCCCATCGAAGTTCAAGCCCTGCTGGAACTAGTGTCGCCGTCCGTGGGCCGCGCAGGAAGACTTTGTAAGATAATTAAGTCCGAAGGATGGCATCAAGTTCGACATTACGAGGACTGGCTTCGTGTGCTCATATGCGGAGCTGCAAGGCAGTTCCATGACTACAGGAAATTGGCTGCACAAAGTACGGAGCTCTTGTGGCATCGAGTTTGCCTTTTCCTACCGGCGACGAGAAGAAACCAGACGGTGCCTAGCAATGTCGACGTCGTCGTTGACGTGAAGCTCTCAGAAAAATTTAGCGGAATCCTCGAGAAAGGTCGAAAGCTCTGCTTTTAGCCCATTCGCTGGAAGCCAGAATTATTAGCCTTGGTGCGGCGTATAGCAGGAAGAGCAAAGGAGCAAGAGAAAGACAAAGCCATATTTGATGGAGCGCTTGCCTCAGCAGAAAAAGATTGTCCGCTACCTAAAACAAAACGGCCTAATGATAGTCCAGTCCGACAAAGATGATGGCTTTCTAGTGCTTCCAAGAAGGAACGTATGAACAGAAAGCTATTCAAGCCACGGAGAACTATTTAAAAAGTACCAAATTTAAGAGCAGACTAAAGAGGGCTACAGCGCTGTGGATGTTGCAGAATCTACGCCTGGATCACTTGCGAGTAATGTCAAGAATTCTGATATTTGCTCTCTTGAAGCATTCTTCTCGTGCAGTACGCACACGCTTGATTTCCCGTTTAGAACTACAGTATCAGAAAAGGGCAGCTGGCAGTCAGCTATAGGAAAGCTCTGTACTGAAAGATCTGTACTGCTCCATACCACACAAACAACTGTTTAAAGCTGTTAGTCGGTGAGTGAGGATTCGGAAGAAGTGCCTTTTCAAAACAGGTCAGGTGTGGACAATTAGCATTTTTTAGCCCTTTTAGAGTTTTGTCTAGAGTCATTTGCGATTAGTTTTAACAACCAGTTTTAAAGACAAAAAGCAGGAATCTGCATTGTGTTGCGTGGGGCTCCCGTTTTTTTTTTTACATTTTCCTTTCTTGCACTGAAAAAAGCTTGCTCACCTCACTCCCGACCCTAAGCATTTTTAGATATGTTGACGATTATCTGGTGACAATGGACAAGCCGCATGTTTTATCTATTGAAGAAGCTGTTGCTGGTGTTCCTTCATGATTCAAAACGGCTGCGAAAGATTTAAAATTTACCTTTCAACTCCCAAGAGGAAGTAGCATACGGTTTCTTGACCTAATAATTTCTTTTCTGGATGGGCATATATGCTGAATGTAGAATCCTAGGTCACCAACGGCTCTCCTTCCTTATATTAGTTCTCATTAAAAAAATGAAAAGAGCAATAGCCATGAATTGCCTCAATTTCGCTTTTTAAAAGTGAGGTCCACATCAAATAATTGAAAGAGTTGAAATGCAAACAGAGCGTTTGCGCATGTCCGGCTTTCCCCCAGATTCATTTTCAGCAGTTGCATAGACGCTGCTACAAAAGAAAAAGCGTGTCAAAGAGACAGAAAAGCAAGATCAGAGGCTATCTCAAGTAACTTTCACAGACTATCTCGAAAGCTTGAGGGAGTCGCAAGTAGATACGATGTAAAGTGCTTTTGTCTGCTTCAAAAAAGATATCAAAAGTTTATCCAGCGATGGTTAAGAAGAATACACCGATTTGCACTATCAGCCACCAAATTTGTTTCAACCGATGCGCTACAGGGGCTGTTTGTTGAGAACGCGAATACGGGCAGAGGGGTGGGAGAGGAAAGCCCTTATGTAACTGCTCATTTTGTGTCCGCTCAGTGTGTGGTATGGCGAGAATGCGGTCGGGCGATATGTTGTCGAAAGCCTTGCGAATGGCAACTGTTATTAAGGCTTTGACCTGCGCAGTGCACGGAACATTTCTTTTAAAGATGTGTTGAAAGAGAAGGAAAAGATCTTGGGTGGATCGTGCTTGGCGACAGCCAGTGAGGGTGGGGCGTGGGGGGGGGGGGGATGTTGGGGGTCGGAAGATGGGAAATGAATCGGCCAAGCGCCATGCGCTCCACGGGCTTGCCCGCGCAGGAGGTGAGGGAAATAGGACGGAGGATATTGTTTGTGGAGGGTTTATTGGGTTTCCCAGTATAAGAACAAATTATGGCTCCCAAGCTACGTTGTACCAGATAACAGCTCTTCTTAATTCTAGCAAAGAAATAAAATATCTTATCCTTAAATGCAGAAACAAACGCTAATTCAGGAAACAATTAGCAGACATGCGTTTAGGAGAACCCTCATAAGCTTACATTCATGAAAACGTGTCTAATGAATGTTGAAAGTGCCTTTTAAACTTCTGTTATCATATCTTGATGTGATTATGGTAACTTGCCTTTGAAATTTGTGTGCGGTCATTTCCCATGTTCTCTTACTGTTGCACACGTTACGCTGTGTTACTGCGCCAGGTGCACCAATGGGGATGGGCCTCGTCAGGCTTGTATGCCTTTTGCCCTCCCTCTCAAGTATGTACACATACTTGAAATCAACATTTTTCCTTCCTTCCTTCCTTCGGTATGAATAAGATCAGGGACGATGTCCAGTCGACTGGAAGGATGCGAGAGGTCCAGGCGTTGTTTATGACATCAAGAAGGAATGTGTGGGCTTCGCGGGGAAGGTTCTTAAGAGTTGTGTATATAACCTTGTCTGGAACGGGGGGAGTGTGTATTACCACGTGTGAGTGCGCTCTCAGGTTCTCTGTGCGAGAAGGGAATGTTTAGTGTGAAAAGGGCTGGGCCATGATATAGCGCGTTAAAGAGGATTGTGAGGGTGGAAAAGATAGTTGTTGCAGGTTACTGAAATCCTCTGGTGGAGTATGGGAGGCAAAGGGGCGTTCGAGAGTGGGTGTGGGATAAGGTTCAGATCCGAGAAGGAAGCGGAGAAGGTACCAGTATGATTTTTGATGTAAAGCTCCGTCTAAGCGGTCGCATGTTCGTGCCTAGTGGGCCGTGTCGAGTGTCTTGCGTCTTGCGGTGGGAGATAATGTCGTTGCGGAGTGCTTGTATTCTATCGCGGAGTTGTGTGTTATGCGGTTGTGTAGCTAATGCGCGTTAGAGACACTTTCTCCGTTTCAAACGTCGTTGGAGGTGAGGATCAGGGTTGTAACGGGGAATAGGACTGGAAATTTCAAGTGTGGCCTTTGACGGTGTTTCTTAGAACAGCGACTCATGAAGTATAGTCGAAGGGGTTGGACAGGGGTGGGGGTAAGAACCGGTGAAAGTCTGACCACGAAGTGTGCCACACTTTCGCCCTGCGTAGGAGATGTTTTGTGGGCATGTTGATAACAAAGATGGAATGGTCAATAAGTAGGTATCAGTATTGTGTCAAGTACCATTTAGAATGTATAGAAGGAAGGTCAGCTCGTATGTAGTGTCTATGTGACAGCTGTGACAGAAGGCGCCATGTCTAGCGGGGCGTAAAAAGTAATTAGGAAGGAGTAGCATCCAGAGAGCATGCGACGGTGGAGTAAACGCCCTTCTTTGTGCGCGACTTTGTACTCTCACTGTGGGTGCAGTGCATTGAACTCGCGTGCAACAGGGAGCGGGGATGTGATGGTTGGAGGGAGTCAAAATGTGGGGTAGGAAGGAATATTGTTTGAGGTGAGGGGTTGTATGAGTTAACGAGAATGATGAGAGGGGTGTAGATGCGAGGAAGAGCTCGACGGCAACTAGGTGTCGAGTAAGTATATCAGGAATTTGGAGAACGGAGAATTGGTGGTCTTTTCGGATGTATGTTGAGAACAGTGGTGTTCGATCCGTAGAACTTGCATGAATCGCTCTGCATACGGGGTTGATGCGTTCGCCTCTGGTTTCCTGGAGTAGGAGACTAGAGGGGGTGGGTCAGGCGATGCTGTGAAAGGGGCGTAGGGGCCGTGCGGATGCATCGGCAGTTCCATTGGATCAAGCTTTGTAATTGGGGGTGTTTCAAAGCCTGATGTGTCTCAGGGTGAGGGTTCTGAAGACGGCCACAGGTGTTTTTTCTTTTTGAGGAGGGAGGAGTCAGATGAGGGGGAGAGGGCTCTAAGTGTATGTGGGATTTGTTGCAGGAATTCCGTCTGCTTGGCCGTGGCGTTGGAGACTGGAGTGACTAGGCCTGCGAGTTGAGGGATCTGCAGTGTGCTTTCCTGGATTTGTTGTTCCAGGGCTTCTCGTGGTGGTATGGTGTCAAAAGGAGAGGCAAGGTGGTTCATGCGTGTCTCAAGGGCCTCCAAGTCGATTGAAGCTGGGATAGGGTCAGGGCCTTATCTGGTTGTTGTGCTGGGGTGGAGGAGTGTGCCGGTACGGGTTATGGAGTTGAGGGAGTGGGCAGTGGCCCACCAGGAAATGGTCGCGGGGCTAGTAGTTCTTGGCTCAAGATGATGGTGGCATCCATACAGGAGACTGAACTCTGGGGGAGATATGTTCTAGGAGTAGTCTTGGTGCTGCAGTGGTTGCTAGTTTGGGCCTCAGGGAGCATTTGGTTGGTGCCAGTGAAATTCCTTGAAGGACATCTGCATAGGTCTTGGTTGTGCCAGCGTAAATGGTGAAGGGAAGATGCTTGCGAGTGGAGTGGGTTGCAGTCGTTGCGAGGATTTCAGGGCTGTTGTCTGTGAGATGGCTTGGTGGTGGTTCATGAGTACTTCCCTTCGTAGAGGGCTGTGCTCGGGCTTGATCCTGCTGCTTGTGGACCAGGCAGGTGTCGGCGAAGGTAACGTGGTCCTTTTGACAGTGCGGGCACCAGGGCGCACAGGGACAGGCAGCGTTCGGGTGGAAAAGGGTGGTGGTACAGGGAGGGCAGGGGGATTGTGTGGAAGGGCACTGAAACTGCTTGTGCCGATACTGAAGGCAGCGAAAGCAGCACAATGCCCGGGGATGGTGTGGGTAGCAGCGGTACGTTATTTGTGAGAAGTAGATTGTTCGTGGGACAGTGCGGCCCTCAAATGTAACCAGGACGGTGTTCGTGGACGCCATCCTCGGAGTACAGATGATGGTCTGGCTCTGGGAAGTGGTACCAGCCCGGAGTTGGGAGTGAGTGAGTACAGGGCGGTCGGTCCGGAATATTCCTCAGGCTGGATTTTTGGTGCGTTCGTACGGGGTTAGGAGTCGAGATAGAAAGGTATGAAACTCCAGTTTCTGATGCGATCCAGGTTTTTGATGAGAAGCCGGGGCCCGATGAGACGCCGAAGACATCTGATACGCCGGAGAATGATGAAACGCAGAGAAGGCGTTCCGAAGTGTCGTTGGAGTTAGTGTGAATAATTAAAAGCCTTTGGTCCAAACGTGCGTGGGCAGTAATTTCGGCGCCCTCGTGATCATCGAGGTGGGTGGAGGATGTGATAATGTTGAAGATATGACTCACCGGTACAGCTATGATTGAGGCAGGGAGGTTAAATCCAACTGAGATGAGCGTGTGTCGATGACGGGGTGGGTCGGGAAGCTTGCCGGTTCTACGGCCGTACATAACCGTGGTCAATACGGTGGGGTCTTCTACGTCTTGAAGTGGAGAGATGTTGGGTAGCAATGCAGAAGCAGGCAAGGCTTGTGCTGAGACTAGAATCGTCGCCGGCGCATCGCCGTCTTCGGCGACTTCCATCACCTCCATTCTATGTGGCAAGGTGAACGCGGCGTCAATTTTCTTTCTTGGTTTTTGAGGAAAAGAAATGACGCAGTATCTGTCTCACATATCTCGGTGGACACCTGAACCGCGCCGTAAGAGAAAAGAGGCAGGTGGGAGTGAAAGAATAAAGATAGATGGATGGATAAATAGGTGTCGTAGTGGAGGTATCTGGAATAATTTCCAGCACCTGGAGATCTTTTAAGTGCACTCACATCGAACAGCACACGGGCGCCTTTTGCATTCCGCCTCCATCGAAACTTGCCGCCGCGATCGGGCTCAAAACCGGGTACCCCCGGTTGGTAGACGGGCGCCTTAACTAATGCGCCACCGTGGCGGGCACAGGCTAGTTTTTGAAATTTGATGACGCTGTCCTGAATGCTTAGCGAAGCAGAGAGTACACATGGAATGTAATGCTTCTTAAGAGCGTTAGCTCTTACGTTTGTCAAGGTCGCGTCTGTCTGCAATGAAGATCAAACTGGCCACAACAGTAACCACGTCACCACAAAATATCACAGAGCAATAGTGGGGCGTTGTGCCTCAGTTGATACCGGCTCTTTCGATCCGTTAATCCGATCCGATCCGTTTCGATCCGTCTTTCAAATAAGGTATTACACAAGTTAAAAGTTTTGACTTAGAACAGTGCTTTTTACGCAGTAGGATTTTCAGAGGTATGGTGCATCGGGAAACGGCTAAGACGTGCTAATTAGCATGCTAGTCAAGTTATTATGAAAAATGAACTTTTTAACTATTACTGATGGGCTTCTTAATTACGAGAACCGTGGAACCTACCAAAATTATTATCCATTCCAGTTTTTACAATTTCGAAATCCAGGTTGCCGTCGCCGCTGTGGCGCAACTAATTTTGGGTAGATACCGCCAAAATACACCCGTTTTTGAGAAGCTTGCAGGCAAAGCAACATCTGAGAGCTAATAACTCCTCGAAATAACGCAATTTTCGCTTACCGCAATGTTACAAGTGGTATAAAATGGCTTCGCATGTTCATGAAAATGAATTACTAATTAAATTAAAGCCCCAAATATGTGTGGCATTCGTAAGCACGACATTTCCGCCCCAAAACCATGCTCCTCGAGGACATTCACTTGGTTATTAAGGCTGAAATTTTTGTCTCAGGGGGCTCCAGACGGGGTCAAACGAATCATCGTGTT
Source organism: Amblyomma mixtum (assembly GCF_055824585.1). Classification (NCBI taxonomy): domain Eukaryota; kingdom Metazoa; phylum Arthropoda; class Arachnida; order Ixodida; family Ixodidae; genus Amblyomma; species Amblyomma mixtum. The sequence goes on along the minus strand of NC_143021.1, from coordinate 154,050,261 downwards.
GTGGTGCACACGTTAATAAATTTGCACATCTTAGTAACTTTATTAATTTCTATTCCAAGGAGGGCACGGATTCTGGCCTGCGGACAGCATGGCTTACCCGCTGTGGCTGTTTGAGTAGCTTCTGCTTTGGATTTTGCATCCAACGCCCCCCCCCCCCCCCCACCCCCAATATCAACGACGAACATCAGCGTGATACAACCCCCGATGCTTTACTCGGAACAGGTCACAAGCAAGGGCACATTCGAGGGATATCGACCGCAAGGAGTGACGTCTCCAGCAGCCGATCAACTTAAGCAGCGACCCGATACCGATCAGATCGCAGGACAAGGCATCTGGCCTGCGAACAGTATGGCTCACCCGCTACGGCTGTTTGCGCAGTTCTGACGTGGATTTTGCATGCGACGCCCAACTCGATATCAACGACGAACATCAGCGTGATACAACCCCCGATGCTTTACTCGGAACAGGTCACAAGCAAGGGCACATTCGAGGGATATCGACCGCAAGGAGTGACGTCTCCAGCAGCCGATCAACTTAAGCAGCGACCCGATACCGATCAGATCGCAGGACAAGGCATCTGGCCTGCGAACAGTATGGCTCACCCGCTACGGCTGTTTGCGCAGTTCTGACGTGGATTTTGCATGCGACGCCCAACTCGATATCAACGACGAACATCAGCGTGATACAACCCCCGATGCTTTACTAGGACCGGGTCACAAGCAAGGGCACATTCAAATTCAAATTCAAATTCTTTATTTACATTTAAAAAATACACAAAGATGTGTCCAACACTGTCTGGACCCGTAGCCGTAGGCTAGTCATGGGTCCAAAAAATGAAATACAATCATACACACACTCCAGTACAATGCAATTAGAACTTTTAACAGCGGGGTAGATACATGTGTATGAATACAAGTGCAGAAATGGGAAAAGAAAAAAAAAACATTACACGGAACAACTCTATAATATGAAAACCATCGTCTATGTCAAATAAGAAATAATAATAATAATAAAAACGAATACGCGCAGCAGGTTGAGTAAGCGTTAGTTCTTAGTATGTATGTGCCGAAAGAATTTTTTTGCTGTAGGAGTGAAATTTTGAGCGTATTTTACTTCGTGGGGAAGGGTATTCCATATTTTTGCACCAATAAAAGCGAGCTGTCGTTCTCCATATACGTTGTGAGTGGGTGGCAGATTAAAGTTTCCAAGCGTTACATTCCTGGTGGGACGTGATGAGGTGTGAAATAGGGATATATGGAAAGGATGGTTGTATCTTACGATGCTGTTTACGGTAGTAGCTGTTTTCAGTAGGCGTAGTGAATCGAAAGGTAGTATCTGTAAGTCTTCGAATAAGGATTTGCTGGGATGATCCGGTTTAGAATGAGTTATGACTCTTAATGACCGTTTCTGTAATCTTCGGATTGGCTCGATACAACTGTTGTAGGTCCATCCCCAAGAATCTAGGCAGTAAGAAAGGTGACTGTGGATAAAGGAGAAATATAAAATGCGTAAAATATTTGTGTCAAAGAAGTCACGTGCCTGTAGCAGTTGATAGCACCCGGATTCCAGTTTCGCCCCCACTGCAGATATGTGATTTTGCCAGTGCAGGTGCCTATCCAATAGTACCCAAGATATTTAAAAAATGGTGTATGTTGCAGTACAGAGTTGTTAATGGAAATGTTCATACAGTTAATATCTACTTGTTTACTACGGGAGTGAAATACAGTATATTTTGTTTTCTCAACATTAACAGACAGCTTGTTAGCTGAAAACCAGTAAGAGACGCTTGATAAACCAATTTCCTCAATGTTGTTTCCTGTAATAAGTATAGCGGTGTCATCGGCGTACATCAGCATATCTCCGAAATGTAGTGCACGTGGAAGATCGGAAACATATAAGGAAAAAAGCAGGGGTCCCAAAACAGACCCTTGGGGTACGCCCGTGTGTATACGTTGTGGTGACGATGATACATTATTCATTACGACTACCTGATGACGTTGATCGAAGTAACTAGAAAACAGCTCGAAAATCCGTTCTCTAAACCCATAGTGTTTTAGCTTGTGCAAAAGGATGGAATGGTCAACGGTATCAAAAGCCTTTCTTAAGTCAAGAAAGACCACAGCCACAAGTTCGTTGTTATTTAAAGCAGAGTTTATTTTTTCGGCTAATAACTGAACTGCAGTTGATGTTGAATGATGCTGCCGAAATCCGTGTTGCTGTGGGCAAATTATATGGTATTTTTCTAGAAATCTATTGATTCGATTTGCAAGAATTTTTTCGAAAAGGATATTAACAGCACTGAGCACTGATATAGGTCGATAACTAGAAGGGTTTGAGCTGTCTCCATCCTTGTATATTGAAACTAGTCGGGCGGTTTTTAGCGGCGTTGGGTACTTGGCGGTTTGCAGTGAGTGATTTAGAACGTGGCATAATATAGGATCGAGAATATCAATGTTGTCTTTCAACATACGTACAGTTATTCCATCCAATCCAGCGGCTTTATTGCTAGCCATAGTTGCCAATGTAGAATGTATTTCGCTAAGTTCAATGTCGTCTAGAAAAAAGGTATTTGGTAGTGGACTGGGTAACAAAGAGTTTACATCTGTGTTATTTGCAGAGGTGGCTGAAAAAATCCCTACTGTAGTAAAATATGAATTAAAGTGGTCGACAACGTTCTGATCAATAACTGCTGGAAGCGTCTGTTGGCGCGGTTTACCAACAACACTGTTCACAATTCCCCACAGTTTTTTGGAGTTACCAGCGCTATGTTCAATGAGGCGTGTGTAATATTCCTTTTTCCGTGTGCGCATAGCTGCAACAGATGTATTGCGCATTTTTTGGTACTGACCCAAGTAATAGTTGTTATCCTTATGCTGTTTCCATTTGTGATACCAGAAATCCTTCTGTTGTAGCACTGCTAAAATTTGTTTTGTCATGCAGGGCGAAATGGGCTGCTTATACGAGCGAGCAGATAACTTCGTACTGCTGCTTGTTGTACCGCACGTAAGAGTGTGAATAAGATTGGAGAATTCAGTTTCAACGTCTTCATGGTATAAGGTACTAGTGTCAATAGACTGAATTTTGGATCTGAGCAAAGTGTAATCGATTCTCGTAATTACCTTGGTGGGTATTGATTTCGGTTTAATAACGTTTTGAACCGTTATAGAAGTAGGTAGGTGATGTGAAATAGGTTGGTTGCATACCCCTGCACTTATATTCGAAGCTATATTTGTTAAGATATGATCAATGACCGTTGCAGATGTGCTGGTTATTCTAGTGGGGATTGTAATCCAATTCCGAAAATTAAAGGAATTCAGCAGATGCGTAGAGTCATTATGGTGTACGTTACGGGTATCTATGTTAATGTCTCCGCTAATTATAACCGGGTATTTGTGTTCTGACATGAGGGTGAAAAGTACTGATTCAAGTTTTTGAAGAAATAAGGCTACAGCTGAATTGGGGGGGCCTATACACGACACCCACGATAACAGAGTTGTCCAGTCTGATAAATAATGCTTCGATATAAGGTGTGCTGCAAGAAACGTTTGGCAATGCTGAGTAGGTGCGACTGTTGTAAACAAAAAGCGCTACGCCACCACCATGCGAAAGTGAATCCCGTGGATGTGAATGTGTTAGGTAATCAGGAATGAGAACATTTCCGCCTTTTCTGAGCCAAGTTTCGGATATTGCGATGACGTCATAAGGTGTTTGGTGCTGGGAAAGATAGGCAAGGAGCAAGTTCAAGTTTTTTCTTATGCTACGTATGTTGCTGTGAAATATGTGCAAGCTATCGTTCTTTGTCCTTGTGAACGCCATACTTCTGCCCTGAGGTGGCTGTGCCTAAGAATGCGTCGCTAGACAATTTTCGCCAGATCATCTTCACATGCAACATGTATGACTTTGTATGAGGGATATCGACCACAAGGAGTGACATCTCCAGCAGCCGATCAACTTAAGCAGCGACTCGATACCGATCAGATCGCCGAACAAGGCATCTGGCCTGCGAACAGTATGGCTCGCCCGCTGCGGCTGTTTTCGCAGTTCTGCCGTGGATTTTGCTTTGGACGCCCATCTCGATATCAACGACGAACATCAGCGTGATACAACCCCCCATGCTTTACTCGGACAAGGTCACAAGCAAGGGCACATTGGAGGAATATCGACCACAAGGAGTGACGTCTCCAGCAGCCGATCAACTTAAGCAGCGACTAGACACCGATCAGATCGCAGAACAAGGCATCTGGCCTGCGAACAGTATGGCTCACCCGCTGCGGCTGTTTGCGCAGTCCTGACGTGGATTTTGCATGCGACGCCCAACTCGATATCAACTACGAACATCAGCGTGATACAACCCCGATGCTTTACTCGGACCACGTCACAAGCAAGGGCACATTCGAGGGATATCGACCACAAGGAGTGACGTCTCCAGCAGCCGATCAACTTAAGCAGCGACTAGACACCGATCAGATCGCAGGACAAGGCATCTGGCCTGCGAAGAGTATGGCTCACCCGCTGCGGCTGTTTGCGCAGTTCTGACGTGGATTTTGCATGCGACGCCCAACTCGATATCAACGACGAACATCAGCGTGATACAACCCCCGATGCTTTACTCGGACCACGTCACAAGCAAGGGCACATTCGAGGGATATCGACCACAAGGAGTGACGTCTCCAGCAGCCGATCAACTTAAGCAGCGACTAGACACCGATCAGATCGCAGGACAAGGCATCTGGCCTGCGAAGAGTATGGGTCACCCGCTGCGGCTGTTTGCGCAGTTCTGACGTGGATTTTGCATGCGACGCCCAACTCGATATCAACGACGAACATCAGCGTGATACAACCCCCGATGCTTTACTCGGACCACGTCACAAGCAAGGGCACATTCGAGGGATATCGACCACAAGGAGTGACGTCTCCAGCAGCCGATCAACTTAAGCAGCGACTAGACACCGATCAGATCGCAGGACAAGGCATCTGGCCTGCGAAGAGTATGGCTCACCCGCTGCGGCTGTTTGCGCAGTTCTGACGTGGATTTTGCATGCGACGACCAACTCGATATCAACGACGAACATCAGCGTGATACAACCCCCGATGCTTTACTCGGACCACGTCACAAGCAAGGGCACATTCGAGGGATATCGACCACAAGGAGTGACGTCTCCAGCAGCCGATCAACTTAAGCAGTTACTCGATACCGATCAGATCGCAGGACAAGGCATCTGGCCTGCGAACAGTATGGCTCACCCGCTGCGGCTGTTTGCGCAGTTCTGACGTGGATTTTGCATGCGACGCCCAACTCGATATCAACTACGAACATCAGCGTGATACAACCCCCGATGCTTTACTCGGACCACGTCACAAGCAAGGGCACATTCGAGGGATATCGACCACAAGGAGTGACGTCTCCAGCAGCCGATCAACTTAAGCAGCGACTAGACACCGATCAGATCGCAGGACAAGGCATCTGGCCTGCGAAGAGTATGGCTCACCCGCTGCGGCTGTTTGCGCAGTTCTGACGTGGATTTTGCATGCGACGCCCAACTCGATATCAACTACGAACATCAGCGTGATACAACCCCCGATGCTTTACTCGGACCACGTCACAAGCAAGGGCACATTCGAGGGATATCGACCACAAGGAGTGACGTCTCCAGCAGCCGATCAACTTAAGCAGCGACTAGACACCGATCAGATCGCAGGAAAGGCATCTGGCCTGCGAACAGTATGGCTCACCCGCTGCGGCTGTTTGCGCAGTTCTGACGTGGATTTTGCATGCGACGTCCAACTCGATATCAACTACGAACATCAGCGTGATACAACCCCCAATGCTTTACTCGGACCACGTCACAAGCAAGGGCACATTCGAGGGATATCGACCACAAGGAGTGACGTCTCCAGCAGCCGATCAACTTAAGCAGCGACTAGACACCGATCAGATCGCAGGACAAGGCATCTGGCCTGCGAACAGTATGGCTCACCCGCAGCGGCTGTTTGCGCAGTTCTGACGTGGATTTTGCATGCGACGCCCAACTCGATATCAACTACGAACATCAGCGTGATACAACCCCCGATGCTTTACTCGGACCACGTCACAAGCAAGGGCACATTCGAGGGATATCGACCACAAGGAGTGACGTCTCCAGCAGCCGATCAACTTAAGCAGCGACTAGAGACCGATCAGATCGCAGGACAAGGCATCTGGCCTGCGAACAGTATGGCTCACCCGCTGCGGCTGTTTGCGCAGTTCTGACGTGGATTTTGCATGCGACGCCCAACTCGATATCAACTACGAACATCAGCGTGATACAACCCCCGATGCTTTACTCGGACCACGTCACAAGCAAGGGCACATTCGAGGGATATCGACCACAAGGAGTGACGTCTCCAGCAGCCGATCAACTTAAGCAGCGACTAGACACCGATCAGATCGCAGGACAAGGCATCTGGCCTGCGAAGAGTATGGCTCACCCGCTGCGGCTGTTTGCGCAGTTCTGACGTGGATTTTGCATGCGACGCCCAACTCGATATCAACTACGAACATCAGCGTGATACAACCCCCGATGCTTTACTCGGACCACGTCACAAGCAAGGGCACATTCGAGGGATATCGACCACAAGGAGTGACGTCTCCAGCAGCCGATCAACTTAAGCAGTTACTCGATACCGATCAGATCGCAGGACAAGGCATCTGGCCTGCGAACAGTATGGCTCACCCGCTGCGGCTGTTTGTGCAGTTCTGACGTGGATTTTGGTTTGGACGCCCAACTCGATATCACCGACGAACATCAGCGTGATACAACCCACGATGCTTTACTCGGACCAGGTCACAAGCAAGGGCACATTCGAGGGATATCGACCACAAGGAGTGACGTCTCCAGCAGCCGATCAACTTAAGCAGTTACTCGATACCGATCAGATCGCAGGACAAGGCATCTGGCCTGCGAACAGTATGGCTCACCCGCTGCGGCTGTTTGTGCAGTTCTGACGTGGAATTTGGTTTGGACGCCCACCTCGATATCAACGACGAACATCAGCGTGATACAACCCACGATGCTTTACTCGGACCAGGTCACAAGCAAGGGCACATTCGAGGGATATCGACCACAAGGAGTGACGTCTCCAGCAGCCGATCAACTTAAGCAGTTACTCGATACCGATCAGATCGCAGGACAAGGCATCTGGCCTGCGAACAGTATGGCTCACCCGCTGCGGCTGTTTGTGCAGTTCTGACGTGGATTTTGGTTTGGACGCCCACCTCGATATCAACGACGAACATCAGCGTGATACAACCCACGATGCTTTACTCGGACCAGGTCACAAGCAAGGGCACATTCGAGGGATATCGACCACAAGGAGTGACGTCTCCAGCAGCCGATCAACTTAAGCAGCGACTAGACACCGATCAGATCGCAGGACAAGGCATCTGGCCTGCGAAGAGTATGGCTCACCCGCTGCGGCTGTTTGCGCAGTTCTGACGTGGATTTTGCATGCGACGCCCAACTCGATATCAACGACGAACATCAGCGTGATACAACCCCCGATGCTTTACTCGGACCACGTCACAAGCAAGGGCACATTCGAGGGATATCGACCACAAGGAGTGACGTCTCCAGCAGCCGATCAACTTAAGCAGCGACTAGACACCGATCAGATCGCAGGACAAGGCATCTGGCCTGCGAAGAGTATGGCTCACCCGCTGCGGCTGTTTGCGCAGTTCTGACGTGGATTTTGCATGCGACGACCAACTCGATATCAACGACGAACATCAGCGTGATACAACCCCCGATGCTTTACTCGGACCACGTCACAAGCAAGGGCACATTCGAGGGATATCGACCACAAGGAGTGACGTCTCCAGCAGCCGATCAACTTAAGCAGTTACTCGATACCGATCAGATCGCAGGACAAGGCATCTGGCCTGCGAACAGTATGGCTCACCCGCTGCGGCTGTTTGCGCAGTTCTGACGTGGATTTTGCATGCGACGCCCAACTCGATATCAACTACGAACATCAGCGTGATACAACCCCAGATGCTTTACTCGGACCACGTCACAAGCAAGGGCACATTCGAGGGATATCGACCACAAGGAGTGACGTCTCCAGCAGCCGATCAACTTAAGCAGCGACTAGACACCGATCAGATCGGAGGACAAGGCATCTGGCCTGCGAAGAGTATGGCTCACCCGCTGCGGCTGTTTGCGCAGTTCTGACGTGGATTTTGCATGCGACGCCCAACTCGATATCAACTACGAACATCAGCGTGATACAACCCCCGATGCTTTACTCGGACCACGTCACAAGCAAGGGCACATTCGAGGGATATCGACCACAAGGAGTGACGTCTCCAGCAGCCGATCAACTTAAGCAGCGACTAGACACCGATCAGATCGCAGGAAAGGCATCTGGCCTGCGAACAGTATGGCTCACCCGCTGCGGCTGTTTGCGCAGTTCTGACGTGGATTTTGCATGCGACGTCCAACTCGATATCAACTACGAACATCAGCGTGATACAACCCCCAATGCTTTACTCGGACCACGTCACAAGCAAGGGCACATTCGAGGGATATCGACCACAAGGAGTGACGTCTCCAGCAGCCGATCAACTTAAGCAGCGACTAGAGACCGATCAGATCGCAGGACAAGGCATCTGGCCTGCGAACAGTATGGCTCACCCGCTGCGGCTGTTTGCGCAGTTCTGACGTGGATTTTGCATGCGACGCCCAACTCGATATCAACTACGAACATCAGCGTGATACAACCCCCGATGCTTTACTCGGACCACGTCACAAGCAAGGGCACATTCGAGGGATATCGACCACAAGGAGTGACGTCTCCAGCAGCCGATCAACTTAAGCAGCGACTAGACACCGATCAGATCGCAGGACAAGGCATCTGGCCTGCGAAGAGTATGGCTCACCCGCTGCGGCTGTTTGCGCAGTTCTGACGTGGATTTTGCATGCGACGCCCAACTCGATATCAACTACGAACATCAGCGTGATACAACCCCCGATGCTTTACTCGGACCACGTCACAAGCAAGGGCACATTCGAGGGATATCGACCACAAGGAGTGACGTCTCCAGCAGCCGATCAACTTAAGCAGTTACTCGATACCGATCAGATCGCAGGACAAGGCATCTGGCCTGCGAACAGTATGGCTCACCCGCTGCGGCTGTTTGTGCAGTTCTGACGTGGATTTTGGTTTGGACGCCCAACTCGATATCACCGACGAACATCAGCGTGATACAACCCACGATGCTTTACTCGGACCAGGTCACAAGCAAGGGCACATTCGAGGGATATCGACCACAAGGAGTGACGTCTCCAGCAGCCGATCAACTTAAGCAGTTACTCGATACCGATCAGATCGCAGGACAAGGCATCTGGCCTGCGAACAGTATGGCTCACCCGCTGCGGCTGTTTGTGCAGTTCTGACGTGGAATTTGGTTTGGACGCCCACCTCGATATCAACGACGAACATCAGCGTGATACAACCCACGATGCTTTACTCGGACCAGGTCACAAGCAAGGGCACATTCGAGGGATATCGACCACAAGGAGTGACGTCTCCAGCAGCCGATCAACTTAAGCAGTTACTCGATACCGATCAGATCGCAGGACAAGGCATCTGGCCTGCGAACAGTATGGCTCACCCGCTGCGGCTGTTTGTGCAGTTCTGACGTGGATTTTGGTTTGGACGCCCACCTCGATATCAACGACGAACATCAGCGTGATACAACCCACGATGCTTTACTCGGACCAGGTCACAAGCAAGGGCACATTCGAGGGATATCGACCACAAGGAGTGACGTCTCCAGCAGCCGATCAACTTAAGCAGCGACTAGACACCGATCAGATCGCAGGACAAGGCATCTGGCCTGCGAAGAGTATGGCTCACCCGCTGCGGCTGTTTGCGCAGTTCTGACGTGGATTTTGCATGCGACGCCCAACTCGATATCAACGACGAACATCAGCGTGATACAACCCCCGATGCTTTACTCGGACCACGTCACAAGCAAGGGCACATTCGAGGGATATCGACCACAAGGAGTGACGTCTCCAGCAGCCGATCAACTTAAGCAGCGACTAGACACCGATCAGATCGCAGGACAAGGCATCTGGCCTGCGAAGAGTATGGCTCACCCGCTGCGGCTGTTTGCGCAGTTCTGACGTGGATTTTGCATGCGACGACCAACTCGATATCAACGACGAACATCAGCGTGATACAACCCCCGATGCTTTACTCGGACCACGTCACAAGCAAGGGCACATTCGAGGGATATCGACCACAAGGAGTGACGTCTCCAGCAGCCGATCAACTTAAGCAGTTACTCGATACCGATCAGATCGCAGGACAAGGCATCTGGCCTGCGAACAGTATGGCTCACCCGCTGCGGCTGTTTGCGCAGTTCTGACGTGGATTTTGCATGCGACGCCCAACTCGATATCAACTACGAACATCAGCGTGATACAACCCCAGATGCTTTACTCGGACCACGTCACAAGCAAGGGCACATTCGAGGGATATCGACCACAAGGAGTGACGTCTCCAGCAGCCGATCAACTTAAGCAGCGACTAGACACCGATCAGATCGGAGGACAAGGCATCTGGCCTGCGAAGAGTATGGCTCACCCGCTGCGGCTGTTTGCGCAGTTCTGACGTGGATTTTGCATGCGACGCCCAACTCGATATCAACTACGAACATCAGCGTGATACAACCCCCGATGCTTTACTCGGACCACGTCACAAGCAAGGGCACATTCGAGGGATATCGACCACAAGGAGTGACGTCTCCAGCAGCCGATCAACTTAAGCAGCGACTAGACACCGATCAGATCGCAGGAAAGGCATCTGGCCTGCGAACAGTATGGCTCACCCGCTGCGGCTGTTTGCGCAGTTCTGACGTGGATTTTGCATGCGACGTCCAACTCGATATCAACTACGAACATCAGCGTGATACAACCCCCAATGCTTTACTCGGACCACGTCACAAGCAAGGGCACATTCGAGGGATATCGACCACAAGGAGTGACGTCTCCAGCAGCCGATCAACTTAAGCAGCGACTAGACACCGATCAGATCGCAGGACAAGGCATCTGGCCTGCGAACAGTATGGCTCACCCGCTGCGGCTGTTTGCGCAGTTCTGACGTGGATTTTGCATGCGACGCCCAACTCGATATCAACTACGAACATCAGCGTGATACAACCCCCGATGCTTTACTCGGACCACGTCACAAGCAAGGGCACATTCGAGGGATATCGACCACAAGGAGTGACGTCTCCAGCAGCCGATCAACTTAAGCAGCGACTAGAGACCGATCAGATCGCAGGACAAGGCATCTGGCCTGCGAACAGTATGGCTCACCCGCTGCGGCTGTTTGCGCAGTTCTGACGTGGATTTTGCATGCGACGCCCAACTCGATATCAACTACGAACATCAGCGTGATACAACCCCCGATGCTTTACTCGGACCACGTCACAAGCAAGGGCACATTCGAGGGATATCGACCACAAGGAGTGACGTCTCCAGCAGCCGATCAACTTAAGCAGCGACTAGACACCGATCAGATCGCAGGACAAGGCATCTGGCCTGCGAAGAGTATGGCTCACCCGCTGCGGCTGTTTGCGCAGTTCTGACGTGGATTTTGCATGCGACGCCCAACTCGATATCAACTACGAACATCAGCGTGATACAACCCCCGATGCTTTACTCGGACCACGTCACAAGCAAGGGCACATTCGAGGGATATCGACCACAAGGAGTGACGTCTCCAGCAGCCGATCAACTTAAGCAGCGACTAGACACCGATCAGATCGCAGGACAAGGCATCTGGCCTGCGAACAGTATGGCTCACCCGCTGCGGCTGTTCGCGCAGTTCTGACGTGGATTTTGCATGCGACGCCCAACTCGATATCAACTACGAACATCAGCGTGATACAACCCCCGATGCTTTACTCGGACCACGTCACAAGCAAGGGCACATTCGAGGGATATCGACCACAAGGAGTGACGTCTCCAGCAGCCGATCAACTTAAGCAGCGACTAGACACCGATCAGATCGCAGAACAAGGCATCTGGCCTGCGAACAGTATGGCTCATCCGCTGCGGCTGTTTGCGCAGTTCTGACGTGGATTTTGCATGCGACGCCCAACTCGATATCAACTACGAACATCAGCGTGATACAACCCCCGATGCTTTACTCGGACCACGTCACAAGCAAGGGCACATTCGAGGGATATCGACCACAAGGAGTGACGTCTCCAGCAGCCGATCAACTTAAGCAGTTACTCGATACCGATCAGATCGCAGGACAAGGCATCTGGCCTGCGAACAGTATGGCTCACCCGCTGCGGCTGTTTGCGCAGTTCTGACGTGGATTTTGCATGCGACGCCCAACTCGATATCAACTACGAACATCAGCGTGATACAACCCCCGATGCTTTACTCGGACCACGTCACAAGCAAGGGCACATTCGAGGGATATCGACCACAAGGAGTGACGTCTCCAGCAGCCGATCAACTTAAGCAGCGACTAGACACCGATCAGATCGCAGGACAAGGCATCTGGCCTGCGAACAGTATGGCTCACCCGCTGCGGCTGTTTGTGCAGTTCTGACGTGGATTTTGGTTTGGACGCCCACCTCGATATCAACGACGAACATCAGCGTGATACAACCCACGATGCTTTACTCGGACCAGGTAACAAGCAAGGGCACATTCGAGGGATATCGACCACAAGGAGTGACGTCTCCAGCAGCCGATCAACTTAAGCAGCGACTCGATACCGATCAGATCGCAGGACAAGGCATCTGGCCTGCGAACAGTATGGCTCACCCGCTGCGGCTGTTTGCACAGTTCTGACGTGGATTTTGCATGCGACGACCAACTCGATATCAACGACGAACATCAGCGTGATACAACCCCCGATGCTTTACTCGGACCACGTCACAAGCAAGGGCACATTCGAGGGATATCGACCACAAGGAGTGACGTCTCCAGCAGCCGATCAACTTAAGCAGTTACTCGATACCGATCAGATCGCAGGACAAGGCATCTGGCCTGCGAACAGTATGGCTCACCCGCTGCGGCTGTTTGTGCAGTTCTGACGTGGATTTTGGTTTGGACGCCCACCTCGATATCAACGACGAACATCAGCGTGATACAACCCACGATGCTTTACTCGGACCAGGTCACAAGCAAGGGCACATTCGAGGGATATCGACCACAAGGAGTGACGTCTCCAGCAGCCGATCAACTTAAGCAGTTACTCGATACCGATCAGATCGCAGGACAAGGCATCTGGCCTGCGAACAGTATGGCTCACCCGCTGCGGCTGTTTGTTCAGTTCTGACGTGGATTTTGGTTTGGACGCCCACCTCGATATCAACGACGAACATCAGCGTGATACAACCCACGATGCTTTACTCTGACCAGGTCACAAGCAAGGGCACATTCGAGGGATATCGACCACAAGGAGTGACGTCTCCAGCAGCCGATCAACTTAAGCAGTTACTCGATACCGATCAGATCGCAGGACAAGGCATCTGGCCTGCGAACAGTATGGCTCACCCGCTGCGGCTGTTTGTGCAGTTCTGACGTAGATTTTGGTTTGGACGCCCACCTCGATATCAACGACGAACATCAGCGTGATACAACCCACGATGCTTTACTCGGACCAGGTCACAAGCAAGGGCACATTCGAGGGATATCGACCACAAGGAGTGACGTCTCCAGCAGCCGATCAACTTAAGCAGTTACTCGATACCGATCAGATCGCAGGACAAGGCATCTGGCCTGCGAACAGTATGGCTCACCCGCTGCGGCTGTTTGTGCAGTTCTGACGTGGATTTTGGTTTGGACGCCCACCTCGATATCAACGACGAACATCAGCGTGATACAACCCACGATGCTTTACTCGGACCAGGTCACAAGCAAGGGCACATTCGAGGGATATCGACCACAAGGAGTGACGTCTCCAGCAGCCGATCAACTTAAGCAGTTACTCGATACCGATCAGATCGCAGGACAAGGCATCTGGCCTGCGAACAGTATGGCTCACCCGCTGCGGCTGTTTGTGCAGTTCTGACGTGGATTTTGGTTTGGACGCCCACCTCGATATCAACGACGAACATCAGCGTGATACAACCCACGATGCTTTACTCGGACCAGGTCACAAGCAAGGGCACATTCGAGGGATATCGACCACAAGGAGTGACGTCTCCAGCAGCCGATCAACTTAAGCAGTTACTCGATACCGATCAGATCGCAGGACAAGGCATCTGGCCTGCGAACAGTATGGCTCACCCGCTGCGGCTGTTTGTGCAGTTCTGACGTGGATTTTGGTTTGGACGCCCACCTCGATATCAACGACGAACATCAGCGTGATACAACCCACGATGCTTTACTCGGACAAGGTCACAAGCAAGGGCACATTCGAGGGATATCGACCACAAGGAGTGACGTCTCCAGCAGCCGATCAACTTAAGCAGTTACTCGATACCGATCAGATCGCAGGACAAGGCATCTGGCCTGCGAACAGTATGGCTCACCCGCTGCGGCTGTTTGTGCAGTTCTGACGTGAATTTTGGTTTGGACGCCCACCTCGATATCAACGACGAACATCAGCGTGATACAACCCACGATGCTTTACTCGGACCAGGTCACAAGCAAGGGCACATTCGAGGGATATCGACCACAAGGAGTGACGTCTCCAGCAGCCGATCAACTTAAGGAGCGACTCGATACCGATCAGATCGCAGGACAAGGCATCTGGCCTGCGAACAGTATGGCTCGCCCGCTGCGGCTGTTTGTGCAGTTCTGACGTGGATTTTGGTTTGGACGCCCACCTCGATATCAACGACGAACATCAGCGTGATACAACCCACGATGCTTTACTCGGACCAGGTCACAAGCAAGGGCACATTCGAGGGATATCGACCACAAGGAGTGACGTCTCCAGCAGCCGATCAACTTAAGCAGTTACTCGATACCGATCAGATCGCAGGACAAGGCATCTGGCCTGCGAACAGTATGGCTCACCCGCTGCGGCTGTTTGTGCAGTTCTGACGTGGATTTTGGTTTGGACGCCCACCTCGATATCAACGACGAACATCAGCGTGATACAACCCACGATGCTTTACTCGGACCAGGTCACAAGCAAGGGCACATTCGAGGGATATCGACCACAAGGAGTGACGTCTCCAGCAGCCGATCAACTTAAGCAGTTACTCGATACCGATCAGATCGCAGGACAAGGCATCTGGCCTGCGAACAGTATGGCTCACCCGCTGCGGCTGTTTGTGCAGTTCTGACGTGGATTTTGGTTTGGACGCCCACCTCGATATCAACGACGAACATCAGCGTGATACAACCCACGATGCTTTACTCGGACCAGGTCACAAGCAAGGGCACATACCAGGGATATCGACCACAAGGAGTGACGTCTCCAGCAGCCGATCAACTTAAGCAGTTACTCGATACCGATCAGATCGCAGGACAAGGCATCTGGCCTGCGAACAGTATGGCTCACCCGCTGCGGCTGTTTGTGCAATTCTGACGTGGATTTTGGTTTGGACGCCCACCTCGATATCAACGACGAACATCAGCGTGATACAACCCACGATGCTTTACTCGGACCAGGTCACAAGCAAGGGCACATTCGAGGGATATCGACCACAAGGAGTGACGTCTCCAGCAGCCGATCAACTTAAGCAGCGACTCGATACCGATCAGATCGCAGGACAAGGCATCTGGCCTGCGAACAGTATGGCTCACCCGCTGCGGCTGTTTGTGCAGTTCTGACGTGGATTTTGGTTTGGACGCCCACCTCGATATCAACGACGAACATCAGCGTGATACAACCCACGATGCTTTACTCGGACCAGGTCACAAGCAAGGGCACATTCGAGGGATATCGACCACAAGGAGTGACGTCTCCAGCAGCCGATCAACTTAAGCAGTTACTCGATACCGATCAGATCGCAGGACAAGGCATCTGGCCTGCGAACAGTATGGCTCACCCGCTGCGGCTGTTTGTGCAGTTCTGACGTGGATTTTGGTTTGGACGCCCACCTCGATATCAACGACGAACATCAGCGTGATACAACCCACGATGCTTTACTCGGACCAGGTCACAAGCAAGGGCACATTCGAGGGATATCGACCACAAGGAGTGACGTCTCCAGCAGCCGATCAACTTAAGCAGCGACTCGATACCGATCAGATCGCAGGACAAGGCATCTGGCCTGCGAACAGTATGGCTCGCCCGCTGCGGCTGTTTGTGCAGTTCTGACGTGGATTTTGGTTTGGACGCCCACCTCGATATCAACGACGAACATCAGCGTGATACAACCCACGATGCTTTACTCGGACCAGGTCACAAGCAAGGGCACATTCGAGGGATATCGACCACAAGGAGTGACGTCTCCAGCAGCCGATCAACTTAAGCAGTTACTCGATACCGATCAGATCGCAGGACAAGGCATCTGGCCTGCGAACAGTATGGCTCACCCGCTGCGGCTGTTTGTGCAGTTCTGACGTGGATTTTGGTTTGGACGCCCACCTCGATATCAACGACGAACATCAGCGTGATACAACCCACGATGCTTTACTCGGACCAGGTCACAAGCAAGGGCACATTCGAGGGATATCGACCACAAGGAGTGACGTCTCCAGCAGCCGATCAACTTAAGCAGTTACTCGATACCGATCAGATCGCAGGACAAGGCATCTGGCCTGCGAACAGTATGGCTCACCCGCTGCCGCTGTTTGTGCAGTTCTGACGTGGATTTTGGTTTGGACGCCCACCTCGATATCAACGACGAACATCAGCGTGATACAACCCACGATGCTTTACTCGGACCAGGTCACAAGCAAGGGCACATACCAGGGATATCGACCACAAGGAGTGACGTCTCCAGCAGCCGATCAACTTAAGCAGTTACTCGATACCGATCAGATCGCAGGACAAGGCATCTGGCCTGCGAACAGTATGGCTCACCCGCTGCGGCTGTTTGTGCAGTTCTGACGTGGATTTTGGTTTGGACGCCCACCTCGATATCAACGACGAACATCAGCGTGATACAACCCTCGAAGCTTTACACTGAACACGTCACAAGCAACGGCACATTCGAGGAATATCGACCACAAGGCGTGATTCCACGAGCAGCCGATCTACTTAAGGAGCGACGCGACACCGACCAGATCAGAAGGCACGGCATCTGGCATGCGGAGAGCATGGCTCACCTGCTGCTGTTGTTTGTGGAGGTTTGTTCCCCGCCAACATACCGTTATTACCGGAGTGGCAATAGATTTTTAGTTTTCCAGCCGTGCCCTGGTAGGCTTCATTGCATTGTTATTGACTGTTGGTATATTCTGATGATAGTAGTCTCGGGAGACATAGAACTATACCCTGGTCCTAAAACAGGTGAGCTTGTACGGACAATTATAGATAATCAAGCAGCGTCTGACTGCCGGTCCAGTAGTGTCAGCAAGGATATTGGTCAAATTAATGAAAAGACTGATCAACTGACTGATTCTCTTCCAATGTTACAAGAATTGAACAAAGCATTGAATATCTTCAGGTAACAGTTTATCAACAGTCCGTGAAGATGATGAATACCTCTATTTAAAGCCACAATGACTTAAATTAAGGAAAGGCTTATCGTGTCCCTAGTCCGGGACAGCTTTGGTAAAAGCCGCTGCTCGTGCTCTGGCGACGAGGGCTCGTTATTCCGGGATGTCCGAGCTGTACAGGGCCGCATTAGACACCTTCCACGTTGGATTAATAAACCACATAGTTTGTAGCCTTCGAAGGTGACATTCTTCTGATTTCTGAAGACTCTTAGCGGGCCTCGGGAGTGTCTGCCTTTCAAGACGCAAATGCTGTAATATCTCTGAATCCGTTCTTAACGGAGAGGGGGAGCCTTGAATCAGTAAAAGAGGACGTAGAATGATTCCTGGGAAGAAAAGCTCAGGCTGAAGCGTGTGCACGCTTGTTTCCTTCAACTCCCTGTTTACCTGGCACCCATATTAGCTGCTTACGTGCAGCTGAAGTCCTACATTGACGCATATAGTTTCTGTAAGTCGTCTGGGAGTCTGCAACTATGTATTTCGATGCGGAGTGCGTTGAGGCTAGGGCTATCGCTATTTCCTCCATAGCCTGTGTATCCCCGTTACGAACTGAAAGCCCGCCGAATACCTGCATTTGGTGCACCACTGAGATTGTCGATATCCCCTCTACAGGGCCCGCAGCATCCCCGAAGAAGGCTCCATCTTCTCCTGAATAGCACTCATCCATCTTCTTGTTCTTCGCCACTCGTCTAGCATGATGATGCTCCGGGTGCATGTTTTTGGGGAGCGGTAGCGTAAGGAAAATACTCTTCCACTGTTAAGTAATATTTTTTCTCCCAGCCACTTGTCGCGGAAAGCTCATGTTTAATTGTTCTAACACCCTGCGGCCTGTCTTTGTTGCGGCCGGTCGCATTACCTGGCTCGTAAGACGGGTGCTAATCAATTCATCAGCCGTATTGTGTACCCCAGTTTTATCAGACGCTCCGAAGATGCTTTCATGGTTACGTGCATGATGACGATGAATGATGAATGATGACGTCCAGGTGTTCTAGATCGGTTTTCCTCATACGAAGGTACGGGGCCACGTACACTATCTTGCAGGTGATAAAGGCTTGTATTAGGCTAAGGGTATCCTGTTATTGCATACGGTTCTTCTTGGTTGTGATTTGAGATATACTTTTGAACCGTAGTGGCAGCCTCTTGGAGGGCCTCCTCCATCTGTCCCAAGTTTCCCTCTGTTGCCCACATGTTTATGTCATCCGCATATAGGGCGTGGCTTATGGCATTAAGTTGTTCCGGCAGGTGCATGAGGGCACTATTGAAGAGCAGTGGAGAAAGGACAGCTCCCTGAGATGTCCCCCTGGCGCCCATGGGTATCGGCGCGGACATCTTGAAGACCAAGATGTTATACCTCACAGAATGTTTGGGTTTTAGGGCGACAGGCCAAAAAACTGATTGAGAGTGAAAACTAAGGTCGTCGTAAAATTCCGCTGGTTTTTGACGTTTCCGGGGAAATCGGAGATTCAGACCCGGATTTAAAGGCAGCTGTGGTTGATAAACTTTTTCATGATAAACTGGGGTTGAAGTAAAAACCATTCAAAAAATTCATCGGAAATTCATCAGCCAAGGCCAAACTATATGAAATTTTGTAATACCAGAGAAAAGCAGCGAGTGGTGAAGACCTGCTGGAAACTGAAAAGAAAATCGGTTAGTGTAAGCAATAACTATCGCAAGGAAACTATAGCGGTGCGAAGGAAGTTGTGGGGAAGTGCTTCTGCTGAAAGGCCGCAAGGCGAGAAGTTTTTTTGATCGACGACAAAATCAAAATAAATGACAAGTTATACGCATGGAACAACGAGCACACACGCTCGCTTATGTACCCCCCAGATAAGTTGAAGCAACGCACTCGAAATAGAGGCAACACGTATGGTGGCTCTGATACTTCGGATAATTTCGTGGAATCAATGCCTAAATCCAACCCTTCATAGCTATGAATCTTGTCATTGAATGCTCGTAGCCTTTTTAACAAAGCAACTGACTTAGAATACGCAATGATGACGGAAAGCCCACATGTGCTAGTCGTGAGCAAAGTTCCACATGTTCACATAGGATAGGGATACTCGTCGTTGGGGGTGTTGCAATTATTGTTAAAAGATCCGTAGATGCAGTAATAGTTGAGTGCGCTCTGCATGAAACTGTTTGATGAAAATTACTTACGCGAATGTTGCTTACCTCGTTGGCGCACTGTATAGGCCACCTGCCATTTCACCAGAGTTTTTGGATGACCTTAACAAGTCCTTATGCACTCATTTGACCTGTACCACCAGACTAATAATGAACGAGGATTTTAATTGCCCAATAATAATTGGAACAGACTGCTCCCTGGGAACGTCAAACTTTCTATTTACGAATCACTGCCTCAAATAATGTTTTCACACAACCTGAAGCAAATTGTGGGGTGTCAATACTGCGTCTTTTAAAGACGGGATATCTAATCATAAAATGGTTTCTGTGCATATCCTGATCAGAACAAGCACTTGTGGCCAATTTTTGTGCCCTTGTAAGTTTAGGATTATGGACAGGCAGTCGGCACATCCATTCAAGATTTTTTTGAAATGTCATTTAGTGAATTCCAACTTGCCTGCGATTGTGAACCGCTCGAAGACATAAGGCTACGCATCTAGAATATCTTAAACATTGCGCCGACAGACTCTTTCTTACTCGGGAAAAGAAAATAAAACCTCGTAATCCTTGGATTAATCTACCTTTTACACAAATCAAGCGCAGAATAAAAGGGCTGCGCAGGAGGAGAGGTAGCTGAGCTGAGGTATCGAAATTGCTAAGGAGTTTAAAAACGACTCTGCTGGAATCAAAAGAGCAATGTTTTAATCAAAAAGTAGATAGCTTCGTCATAACAACATCTCCAAAGTTTTGGCTTTACCTTAGTGGCAATAAAGAAGGAATAGTAGCAGGATTTCCGGGGAAATAGCTTAAGGGCAGCAATCCAAAATGCGGTCCGAGCTTCGGTCATCAAGCCAGAGATCTCGCGCCATGCGCTAGCGGTGCGGCTGCCGCCGCTGCTCATCTTCCTCTTTACAATCACCCCTGGGCTGAAGGCGAAACCATCCTGGCGAGTCAGGGAGACGACAATACACACGGGTCATAGTACGGCTTCAGGCGTGACACATGAACAGTCTCGCGGCTACGTTGGCGTTGATCTGTGGCGGGTGTCACGGGGTCGACAATGTAGTTGACCGGGGAAGTGCGCTCTACGGTGCGGTAAGGTCCGTGGTACTTGGGGAGAAGTTTGGAGGAAAGGCCGGGTGTCGTATACGGCACGCGAAGCCAGACGAGGGAGCCGGGCAGAAAACTGTCAGTAGTGTGGCTTGTGTCGTAACGGAATTTTTGACGCCCCTGCTCGCCGGATGTTAATGACCGAGCGAACTGACGGCACTCCTCGGCATGCTTGGAAGCGTCCCAAATAGTGGTGCGCTCAGACTTGTCGGGCCGGTAAGGGAGTACTGTGTCGAGTGGTGAAGAAGGTTCTCGCCCGTTTAGGAGAAAAAGCGGTGAGAAGCCGGTGGTGATCTGAGTGGCGGTGTTGTAGGCGTAGGTGATGAATGGCAGGATCCGGTAACAGTCGGAGTAGTCGGAAGACACGCACATCAACAACATATCGACCAAGGTGCGGTTAAACCGTTCCGTCAAACCGTTTGTCTGAGGATGGTAGGCTGTGGCGGTATGATGAGTGATCTTACACTGTTCGAAAAGAGATTCCACGACCTCGTACAGAAAGACCTGCCCACGGTCGCTCAGCTGTTCCCGGGGCGCTCCATGGCGAAGAATGAAGTGATGCAAGATGAAAGAGGCAATGTGTGGTGTTGTATCAGCAGGAAGAGCCGCGGTTTCGGCGTAACGGGTGAGGTGGTTGACGGCTACAATAACCCAGTGTAAGGAATGTGGCCGTAGAGGTTAATCACAACTCTATCAAAAGGACGGGAACGCAAGGAAGAGGCTGCATCTGGCCGACTGAGTGGTGGGGAGCCGGCTTGCAACGTTGACAGTCAGGGCACGAGCGGACGTATTTGCGGACGTAGGTGAACATACCGCGCCAATAATAGCGGGGACGGAGTCGCGTGTATGTTTTAAAGGCACCGGCATGAGCAGACTGCGGTTCGTTGTGAAACAGGGCGCAGAATGTCGACCGCAGATGGGCAGGGACGACAAGAAAACCACTTCCTGCCGGTAGAGACGCAGTTGCGGCGGTACAGGAGACCATCACGAATGGCGAAGTGAGCAGTTTGGCGGCGTAGGGCACGAGGCACGGGTGCCGCCGAGGAATTTGAGAGAAAACGTAGAATTGAAGATATGCAGGGGTCCTTTTGTTGCTCGCTGCCCATGGTATGTGTTGGAAAGGAAAGCGAAGCACAACCGACTGGCGAGTAGCAGGCAACGGCTGGTGGCAGTGGAGAGCGGGACAAAGCGTCGGCGTCGTTATGTTTTCGGCCGGAGCGATAGATGACACGGATATCATACTCTTGTAGGCGTAGGGCCCAGCGAGCGAGGCGGCCTGTAGGGTCTTTCAAGGAGGCCAGCCAGCAGAGAGAATGATGGTCCGTGACGATATCGAAAGGTTGGCCATAAACGTAAGTGCGAAACTTTCCGTTCGCCCAACAATCACCAAGCATTCCTTCTCGGTTACTGAGTAGTTGGATTCCGGTTTTGTCAGTGCACGGCTCGAGTAAGCAACGACATACTCGGGAAATCCGGGTTTACGTTGCGTAACGACAGCCCCGAGGCCAACGCCACTGGCATCGGTGTGAATTTCAGTTGGAGCAGTAGGGTCGAAGTGTCGTAAAACGGGAGGCGCTGTGAGCAGCCTGCGTAAGGTGATGAAGGCGCCATCGCAGTCAGGTTACCAATCGGACACGTCGTTGGCGCCCCGAAGAAGGTTCGTAAGTGGCGCGATGATAGAGGCAAAATTTCGGACGAAACGTCGGAAATAGGAACACAGGCCGAGAAAGCTGCGAAGTTAATTCAGAGTCGACGGCTTGGGAAACTCAGCGACGGCACAAAGTTTGGCTGGGTCAGGAAGCACGCATCTTTAGAGACGACGTGACCTGAAATTGTCAGTTGGCGGGCGCCAAAGCGACACTTTTTGAGATTACGTTGGAGCCCCGCGGCAGCTAAACATGTCAACAAGTGCTCCAAACGGAGAAGGTGCGTCTCAAAATCAGGCGCGAAGACGACAATGTCGTCTAAGTAGCACAGGCATGTGGTCCAGTTCAGGCCACGTAAAATGGAGTCCATCATTCGCTCGAAAGTTCACAAGACATTACAGAGGCCGAAAGGCATGACGGTAAAGTCGTACAGGCCATCTGGTGTAACAAAAGCCGTCTTGGCACGGTCCGCCTCCGCCACAGGGACCTGCCAATACCACGAACGCAGGTCTAAAGATGAAAAGAACTCCGCGCCCTGTAGGCAGCCAAGGGCGTCATCGATTCGCGGCAGGGGGTAAACGTCTTTGCGGGTGATCTCGTTAAGACGCAGATAATGGACGCAGGACCGTATTGTGTCATCTTTTTTCTTCTCTAGAACGACAAGAGAAGCCCATGGACTACTGGAAGGTTGAATGACACCTCGCTGAAGCATGTCGTCGTCCACCTCAGTGTTGATAATCTAGCGTTCGGCTGCCGAAACTCCGTACGGGCGTTGAAGAAGCGGCAAGTGGGCTCTGGTGTCGATCTCCTGGGTCGCGGTAGACGTGCGGCCGAGTCAGTTTTGAGCCACGTCGAATGAAAAGCGAAACGAGTTGAGTAGGAGAACAATTCGGGAGCGTTGCGCTGTGGCAAGACTCGCGTCGACGGAATCAGCAAAAGGCATCGTCGGTGGCCGAAGCGGAGATGCGTGGAAAGTAAGAGAATTAGTAGCAAGAGAACATGATTCGGCGCAACGTTCGGGATCGAGCAAAGAGTCGACGGGCTGAATGTGGCCAAGGCATTCGCCACCCAGAAATATGCAGGGGCTCAAAAAAGGCTTCGAGATCGGGATGAGGATGCACCCGTCTTGAACAGTGAGCAAAGCGAATGGCAGAGGCAGACCATGCCGAGAGATGAAGACGTTGGATGGTGTAAAGACGACGGCGCCGTCAGATGTGGTGAGGTAGGAGACAGGGGCAGGAACATATCAGCCTGGAGGAATGTCGATGTCGTCAGCCTCAGACAGTTTGCCCCACGCAGACGACGTATCAGCCGAGGTAGCACGGCACGAAAGAAAGTTCGAGCTCGGCAAGAGCACAGTCGATGGGGGCCTCTTGTTGGGAAAGAAAGTCCCAACCTAAAATAATCTCACGCGAGCACGCTCAGAGAACGACGAATTCAACAGTATATAAAAAACAGTAAATGATGACCCTGGCTGTGCAGGTGGCTAAAGGCGAGATTCCTTGCGCATTAGCTATATGAAGCGAAAATCCGCATAACGGCGTCGTCACTTTGCGAAGCTTGCGGCACAGTTTCTCATTCATCCCAGAAACCGCAGCGCCAGTATCCACAAGCACCAAGGCGCCGTGGCCCTCCACAGAAACGTCGAGCACATTCACTGGGGACAAACGAGGCCTTGAACTTGTCGCCGAATACACAGTCCTTGCCTCGGGAACGGCGGCAAATAGTTTTCCTGGAGCATAGGGGAACGAGGACGCAGTGGCGAAACAGAAAGGCGCCGCGGGGATGGCGAACGGCGGCGAGAATACGGGCAGCGATCGGAGGCATCAGGCTGTTCGGCAGCCGACGGACGTGGCGGGGGCAGTGGTGCCGCGTAGACGTAGGTTCTGGGGTCATCCACAGGTGGTACCACACGGCGTCGGCAGAGGCGCACAACGTGACCAAGGACACCACATGCATAGAAAATGGGAAGGTTTTCACGGGTGCGCCAAGGGAAGACACGAGCAGGAGGTGGTCGGGTTGGAAAGGCAGGCGGCGGCGCCGGAGGATAGAACGGGACAAACGGCTCGGCCCTTGGTCTTCGGACAGCGTCGGCGTATGTGAGCGGCGCTGCAGCAGGAACCAGCGGACGAACAGGTGGTAGCGCCTCGGTCACTTAATCGCGAATCACAGTTCGGAGGGTCGGATCCACGTTGGAGGGAGATCCCTGAACGCCGTGAATAAGCGACAACTGTCGAGCCACCTCCTCACGTACGAAGTCTTCGATCTGGTGAAGCAACGAGCTCTGAGAGGTTGTTACAGCGAGGCTGGAAAGCGAGTCAGGCTGCACGGAAGGTGATGGCACCAGAATGCGCTGCTTGCGGAGCTCGTTGCTTAGCTTGGTTAATCCCTGTAATTGCGAAAGAAATATCCGTAGCTACGCCATGGTTCAGCTGGTAGTGTAGCTGGTGGTGGAGCTTGTGGTTAGACTTGTGGTGATGCATCCAATCCAAAGTTGGGCCCCTGGTTTTCGCGGCAGATGGTATGACGTCATAGCAGAGGTCAAGCTAAAGGTCAATGGTAGCTACCGCGGCCTCGACACGCGAGGAGCTGAAAGTGAAAGTAGTATTGCTTTCGCAATAAAAGGCTAGCAGCCGGTTGGGATATGAACCAAGTTTTTAAAGCAATACGCAGTGGATATCATTTTTTTTGCTATAATCTCTACAAAGTTTCAACACACTTAGTCGGTGCGACAGGACTGACATTGAGCTGTAGTAGCACCTGTGTTTAAAAGCGGAAACGGATTACTCGCAAATATTTATCACCCAAGTTTGCTGAGAAGTATCAGCTGCAAACTCTTAGAAAATATCGTAAGTAAACATATACTAACTTTTCTCGAGGATAACACGTTCTTTTGTCAGCATCTGCGCGGGTTCCGAAAAGGGCTACCTACCGTTAGACAGGTACCTACCGTAATGACGAGTCCGTCATTTCCTGCATCTATGGTGAGAGAAATGGGGCATGGTAAATAATTGCACAAAATCAACTTTTACGCATATAACTAATGCGAAGATTTTGCGATAATTTCCTTATATTGTTGGAAAAAAAATAATCAAAAAATTCTGGATACCTTCACGTATTTAGAAGCCACAACTACACAGTCTGCAGTGGCATAAAGACATCAACAATGAGTACTCAACAGGAATATGCAACAATATATATCAAATTAATAGCTTACAAAACATTGATCCGCCATCCGTGGAGTACGCTTGTGTTGTCTGGAGCGCGCACGAAATGTTTTGAAAGATGAACCGGAACGAATGCAAAGAATGGCCGCTCGGTTCATTTTGTCGGGATACAGAAGAAGGGACTGAGTGATGGAAAGGCTAAATTCATGTGGGATCGTGTCACTTGAAAATCGGAGGCAAAATTTCAGACTAAAGCTTTTCTTTCAAAGAATGCAAGGGCCATTCAAGGTAAAAAACAGCCATATATGATCTTCCCTGGCAAAACGGACCGCGAGAACGAACCACACTAGATCAATCACTCCTTACAACTCACGTGTTTATGTTTTTCTCATTCTTCTTTTCCTGGTGTGATCGAAATTTGGAATGCTTTGCCTGTTAAAGTTGTCGAGCAATAGAACGTGCACAAATTGCAACGTTCACTCGATATTTTGTGTCGAGGGCGTATAACTTGACGTTTTGAGCTATGAACGTTCTCTGCTCATAGAGCCGGCCCAATCTTTAGCTACAGTGCGCGACGGCCGCGTTTTTCGTGCATCTGTAGCTGGTGATGGAGCAAACGTGCGTAAATATCAAATTTAAGCACAGGCTCACTAAGCCCGTGCTTAATATTGAGCTTTACACCAGTTCCCATCCTCCAAAAGCGCAGTAGCACAAAAAAAATGGGCCGTCGCACACACCAGCTAAAGGTTTCGCCGGCTGTAAATTGCATTCCAAACCCTCCGTGTAACGATCGTCAAGCGAGGGTCAACAGTATAAAAAAAAATTTAGGTGCGGTTCAACTACTCTTGAACCCTGTTTGAGAGCAAAAGCTATGGCGCCTGTACCATTGAGTGCGTTCCGGAAACTGGATGGGCAGCACGCCAACCCTGCCACCCTAGCTGGTGGCAGTCAATGGTTGATCGCGAGAATTTGCTCGCCCAATGAACGCGGCGGCCTATTGGAGCTGTGCCGCGTGTCTGCCACAACCTTGTCAGCGCTAAGGCATGCAGCCCACATCTCTCTCTCTCACCACCCAACTTACCTATAAGCGCGATTGAGGTACCACTGATCCAGGGAGCCAGTTATGCGTACTTCCTTTCATTAAAGCTAGAAAGAATGTTCACTATATTCGAATCGGAGCGAAAGCACGAATTTTTGCTGCGTAGAAGACCATGTTTTTTTGCATTGCTGGGAAGGGGTTTATTTTTGGGACGTGTTACAAAGGACCATAAAGAAAGAGCTACCACTTGACGCGCACGGAATTCGCTATCTAAGCACTGATAAGAAGGATGGGGCACCTTTTGATCTCATAATGCTCTTGGGCCTCCACTGTATATGGCGCTCCAGAATGGCAGGCTCTCATTGTGACAAAGACGCACGACTGGCCCGAATTTATTTCTGGGAAAGCATGGACTGGTTTCTTGCAATACAAAAAGCAGCTGCGGAGCCTCTCGAGTGGCTCTCAAGACTAGAGCCGTTGTATATGTTGCGGGAATTTTCAGCTGACGAAGCCAGTCTCGTGCTGGCTGACCACGACAGTGTTGTATGTATATAGCGTTATGTGTGTTTTTGTTGTGCATTGTCATGAGACAAAGCAAGGCAATAAAGAAAAAAAAAGAAGATGAATTCGAGCAGGCAATGCTACGGGACGGAGGAGTTGGAAGCTGACGAACACGACGCTCTCTCCATTGCACAGCGCGATAGTGTGATGCAGTTTAACACGAGGTGTGTGGGTTGCGGCGATAGTCTACTGTACTTAAGCGGGGAAACTTTGCTACAGCGAGTGTGCAACACGATTAATTATTAATGGCCAGCTCTGGAACCGCTTGCCAATCTGCTCTTCCTTGAAGCAAGGCTGCCCGATGTCTCGTCTGCTTTTTGCTCTTTACCTGGAACCGCTTTGTTTGAGTGTTTTGCGCAACAGTAACATCCATGGGATCCCTGTTTTGCGTAATGAAGTCAAATTGCGAGCATATGCTAACGATCTTGCACTTTTCTGCATTCAAAAGCCAGCATTGATGATGTGTTGTCCACGATAGTACGGATTGCCATCGTTTCTGGTGCTCGGATGAAACCCTGCAAAAGCTATGGCCTATGATTTGGTTCATGGCGCACAACTCCGCCCCTCGACGCTGGAATAGAATGTTCTTGTGTGCCTCCTAAATATCTTGGTGTCCTACTTCATGCCTTCAAATTAAGTGCGCATTACTGGAGAGAGGGAGTTGCGGCCGTTGAGCGTTATGCTTAAACGTTTGTCCCGCATCGGCTTTCAATTTTCGGTCGAGTCCAGGCTTGCAACCCCTTTCTGGCAAAAAAAAATAAATTTGTTACGTACTCCAGGTACTTCACTGCGCGAGACATTACATCAAGCTGTTCCATCGTATATTTGCGACGTTTATTTGGTCTTCAAAATTATAGCCCAAGCAGCGTACTAACCTTTTTAGGCCTGTTTGTGCAAGAGGACTGGGCCAAGAGCACCTGCATGTGAGACAGTTGGTTGCCCGTTTCTTCTTTTTTGCGTGATTGTGCCCATTACACTATTAGAGCATTCTTGCAGGTCATCTTCCTGACTCTACTTATGAACTTAGTAGTTTCTTCAAACTTTACTAAATGCCCCGTTTAATAGGCTTTATGCCGGAAGTTTATGCCTCCGTGAATTTTTTGACCATTCGGTTTTTAAATGAGTACTTATATTGTGTTTCGCGCAAAAATTTGTACAGTGATTTGACAACGATGCTCTTCCCGCCCCCACAGTATCGTTCTGTCTACTTTGGACTCTTGAGTCACAATGTTTTAAATCGAGTGCATAAAATGCAAATTTCTCCTTGCAGCAAAATATTTTTCGATAAATTACACACCGCAATTCTACCTGTCGACATGTCGCTCGATAGGAAAAGCATTTTTGTATGTTCAGTAAAATGCCACTAGTGCAATGTGCCAGAAACAATTGAACATTGTTTTATAGACTGCAAAGACACGATTTGGTTTTGGGATGTGTTGCAGAGGACGCTACAGAAAGATTTCCTCCTAAATTCCTACAGTGTGCGCTACCTTGCTGTTTCCCAACCGGACTGAAACCGTATGATATGATTCTACTGATTGGACTTATTAACCTTTGCAAAAGGCGCATGCAAAGACCGCAACATTGAACCAGTTGTTTCGCCCAGAATTCATTTTAGCCGAATGTTTCGGTACGTAACGGACATTTACAAAGAACTGGATTTTTTACCGGATTGGTTTCCTCTCCTGATGCGCTGTTTATTTTTGCCGGCCTTTTAGGTCTCTTAGGTTGTTTATCAAGTTTATGCCAAGTAGCGCCTGTCTTGGGGCTCTGGTAATAGTTCTTTTTTTTTGTATATACACACACACACGTATATATGTATATATATCACTTCTCTGCATAACCATGTAGAACAGATACCATGAGAGAAAAAAAAGGCGATAGCCTAGTGGTCTCCCTGGGCCGCGGGACCAAATCCCAGTCATAGATATTTATTCAATTTCTTTTTTACTTTTTCATGGTTTAACCTATTACTCAGCTAAAGATCAAAACTATTTACCCGGCGATCGAGGCACGAAGCCCCGTAGGGAAGCTTTCACTTCAAAAACTGTAGTATTGGAAAATGCGTGAGGAGAATAGCACTGCTTGCGTCTTAACAGTGATGTTTCCGGGAAGGAAACATCTGCCAGATGTTCGCATTTAATCTTGTCCCCGTTTGTTGAGTTAGGGCCAGCGCAGTGGCTAATGTCAGGGTGATTATAGCTGATTCCAAATCGTAAACTGCATCGCAGGCAGGATATCTCCCGAAGCAGTAAAAAATCTGGCGACCGGTCGGAATCTAATCAGGAGAAAGGCCCACGAGGGCCTGGGATGACACGAGATAGCGCATACAATGGCCCGAGGACGCACACAATGCGGTCTCGTCGAGGAGGGAGCCTCTTCAGACGGATGAAGAGCTGAAAACGTACCAAGATATTCTTAGCCATTACAGATCCGGAAGACCCATACTATCTCGAGCAGGCAAAGGCCTCAGGAAGAAGGAACATGTCTTAAGGAGAAAGTTACAGGTGGGGGGGGGGGTCCCAATCTACTAGCACTAAGCAGATGGCATCTGGCGATCCATGACCCGAGGTGTAAACCCTGCAACGAAATTGCAGACATGATTCATATGGTGTGGACATGCCCTAGCTACAACAAACCAGAAAGGAATATAGAGTCCTGGTAGCCTTTCATGGCCAGCCAGAAAGAAGACGACCAAAAGAAAGTCACCCATCTGCTCCTGGACACCGCTGGATACCAAGTGATCCCATACTGCGGAACGTGTAGGAAGATAACGGTGGCGAGGATTCAAGTATTTATCGCCCTGTGATTCCTTGACGGGCAAAAATAAAGTTATTTTATCATCATAATCAAAACATTTACAGGGCACACCAATGTAAAAACTTGAGGCTCCCATAGCTAACGCTCTTAAGTGAACACTAAGGCACTGTTGCGTTTTTTATCAGAAGAAGATAATACGGACTTGCTGCGTACCCATTCACAGAAAAGAAATCAATGCGCTGATTGAAGACGCGGCAGAGAACGAGCCGTAGGAGTCAGTCTCGTCCTCAGTCGCGTCTTTAAAAAGCGCTGTTATTTCTAATACGTCAATGCTTCTTTGCACGTCGTTTTTTTTAGTTTTTGTTTACTGCGTTCCTGCACCCCTCGAAACAGAAATCAAAATCCGCAAGAATTGCAACGCCTAAGGTTTGACAATATGGTTTCCATGACATGACTTAGTTTTATATTCGAAGAGGAGCATCGTGATAATTGTGGTACTGCAAATATTCGAGCTGAACCACCCGTCAAACGCAACCGTTCTCCTTCGCCTTTCACTAAGCAGGCATAAAGGAATGCTGTTGGTCGCATATACCCCACTGGAGGCTTCATGTCCTTAGCTCGTGGACGAAACCCAACAAAGGCATGAAAAGGAAGTGTAACAGGTGCAACAGTAAAAAATTATGCGAAAAGCTACGATGGATCACGTGCATTGTTTGAGTCGGAGGCCGGTAAACTCCCACGTGCCGCAGTGAAAACAAATTTAACAGAATTAGATACAGAGGCTCTGAAATTCGGTAGCGCCAGAGCACATAATGGACGAAACGTAGCTGCTGTGGGTGTGCGTCAGAAGAATAAAAGTGGACTTGTTAAGTGCAATACAAAGGAACACAACAGAGTCTCTCTTATAAGAGTAGTGACGCTCGTAGTTTCCTAAGTGTGGCTGAAAAGCCGTTCTTTGTTCTTAGAAACGAGACAACGAAACGAAGTGTCTTGTTTCAATAAAGAGTTGTTTGTGCCGGGGTCTGCTCTTAGGATTTGCTAGAAAAGTAAGGTTTAGGAGGTAGTGGAGAAAACAGAGGTGGTTGAAACTACGTCTTTCCATGCATTGTTTTCTTGGAAACACTTTTTCAGGAGAAATATTTTGCTCTATAGGCCGGAAAAAAGGGGCTTCGTTCAAACATGATGTCTCAAGGCTGAGGTACTCATCCTGCGCAAATGGTTATCAGATCGGGCAAATAATTATTGATAACATATTGCTGGCGGCTACATTAACGATAGGATTTTAGCAAATGAAGAAAAATGCCCCGGAAACCGTAATAACTTAAATTTATTAAAACAGTATTGTTCTTAGTGGTGTCTAAGACCTTGAAAAAGTCTATAAATATGCCCAATGAGCATTTTTGTTGCTTAAACACGTCTCACAAAATTTCCTACTGAGTGAAGATAGCCGTGTCGATAGAGCGCCCCTTTGTGAACCAAACTGTGCGTGTGTGATTATTGTTGTTTTTCCCTGAAGAATGGAATATTTTTCCGACCCGTAGAAAAAAGGTCTAAAATTGAAATAGCTCTGTAGAATAAAGTGTTCCCTTCTGTCACCGCCTCCATGCGAATCCTTTACCTTAAGAGCCTGTAATTGTCTCGGAAAAATTCCACGCTGAAAATTAGGACTAAATATTAGGTCAAGTACAGTTAAGAAGTTCTTGTTGGGCGAGTTGGTCCATACTCTTGTAGGTACGAATTGCGCACAAAAGACACATACAAAAAAAAACACGACGGAGACTGAAAGAGCGCAAACTATCAACTAGGTTCATAGTTTGCGCTCTTTCAATCTCTCTTGTGTTTTTTCCTGTGTGTGTCTTTTGTGCGCAATTCGTACCGACAACATCAAGTACAGTGGCGATGAGGTCTTCGACTTGCTTGACCGGTCTTATTTGAAGCCCGTCAATGCCATAGAAATTGCTATGTTAACTGGGTCAAAAGTTCCAAAAACTTCATTTGCATCAGTCTGCGCTAAAAACGCGGAGTCAAGTGTCATTAGACCTAAATATTGCACGCAGCTTGATCCATCAGTATTTCTTGATAGCGAATATAGGTTGTATGCGTATTTGTGTATCTAGATTGAAATAATCCCCTCCAATTCATACGAGAAAATCTTGTTGCGCTTCGAATCGCGCGATTCGAGTAAGGGGTCAGTTATGGTATCGGAAAGTGGTCGCTTATAGTGCGGTTACGACCCCCGATATAAGCTTTGAGTCATGAATGTTTGTAATGAAAACGTCTACTAACGTCAAGGAAAGGTACTGAATGCTGAATTCAACCTAACAATACCAACTGGGACTCCCTGCTTCCATTTCCTACCTTTCGCTCAGGCTCCGCTCCAGTGTTCGCTCAATTTTTTGTCCACGCCATTGCTACGCGCCACAGGTCCCCTCGTGTTCTCCTGAGCGACCAAGGCAAGGCTTTCCTCTACGCCATCTTGGAGCAAGTTCTTCATGCCTAGAATCACCATTATCGTCATCAACCTGACTACGCCCACTGCAAAGGAAAGGCTTCTCCCATGTCTGTCTAACTAGCCCTGTCCTTCGCCAGTTGCGGCCACCGTATTCCCGCAAATTTCTTAATCTCATCCGCCCATCTATCTTTCGGCCGCCCCCTGCTACGATTGCCTTCTCTTGGAATCCTCTCCGATACCCTTAAGCACCCGCGGCTATCTTGCATTCGCATTACATGTCCTGCCCAAGCCCACGTTTTCCTTTTCATTTCAAATAGGATGCCATGAACCCGTGTTTGTTCTCTCGCCCACTCCGCCCGCTTCCGATATCTTAACTTTACAACTATAATAGTTCTTTCCATAGCTCGCTGCGTAGTCCTTAACTTAAGCTGAACCCTCTTTGTTAGCCTCCACGTTTCTGCCCCATAGGTGAGGACCGGTAAGATACAGCTGTTGTATACTTTTCTCTTGAGCGATATTGGTAAACTGCCATTCATGACCTGAGAGAACCTGCCATATGCGCTCCACCCGATTGTTATTCTTCTAGTTAGTTCCCTCTCATGATTCGGATCAGCGGTGAATACTTGCCCTAAGTAGATATATTCTCTTTCTACTTCCAGCCCCACGCCATCAATTGCGAACTGCTGCTCTCTTGCTAGACTGTTTAATATCACTGTCTTTTTCTGCACTTAATTTTGAGCCCCACCGTTCTGTTCTGCCTGCCTAATTCATAGATCATGCTTTGTAGTTCATGTCCTCAGTGACATACCAAGGCAATGTCATCAGCGAATCGCAATTACTTAGATCATATTCGATGAACAGCACAGGTGCGGACCAGTGCGCACCGGTGTGAAGTGTTATGTTCGATAAATTGCACCAATGGGCACCGGACATCTTCCATAAATGGGGCGCACCGTCTGGGGGCACTTTTTTTCGCCCCAAGGCGCACTGGCAAAATCGACGACGCGGATGGGAGCAATCCCAGCAGGCAAGCAGCAGCCAAGCAGACGACAAATGGCGTACGCACGGGAAGGTCCTGATCTGCTTGCCCGATCGATGATGATTTCCTTTCAAGCACTTCTGACACCAAAGATGAAGAAATACTGGCATTGATAATAGAAAATGAAGGCAATGAACGGCGAAACTTTGTGTACTTTATCGAGAAATAAAATTAGGATGCAAAACCTCGTTTCAAACTTGTACGACTAGGCAGCTGTGACCGCGGTCTATTTGATATCGGCCCGCAGGAAGTAAAACACATATACGCTCGAGACACGCGGCTTGCAGTTGCTTCAGCGCGTGAAAGCATTATATGGTGCTGCCGTATGCAATATATATCATTTTCCTAACATCATGAAATCTGGGTACACTTGCATTCATATGCTGGATAGCGGATTACAGCTGTTTTGCGACCACACATTGCGTAGCTGGAACCGGAATACGAGCGTACCAACCTAGGGCGTACTGCGATCTTCTTGGACCAATAGCGACTCACCAGCCATCAGCTCTTTTAAAAGCTCATTTGACATGGTAAGACGGCGCGCCTTGTCATCCATAGCGTTAACGGTTACCGCTGAAATTTCAGAAAAAAAAGTTGCCTTGGCATTGGCTGCATGCAAAAGTGCCAAGAAAGCAGACGATGGTATTCGCAATTCCGGG
The DNA here is from genome assembly GCF_055824585.1 of Amblyomma mixtum. Classification (NCBI taxonomy): domain Eukaryota; kingdom Metazoa; phylum Arthropoda; class Arachnida; order Ixodida; family Ixodidae; genus Amblyomma; species Amblyomma mixtum. Next base: position 154,016,071 of record NC_143021.1, on the reverse strand, counting down.
TCAACGCCACCTACGCATGGCAGGCGGCGCTCGGAACGGGCATCGGCGCGATGCAGTTTGTATTCGATGTTGGCCCGGCTTGGAGCTCAACTACCGCAGGTCCTTGAGCACTGCAGTGGTTTTGGGGCATTTCTGGCGCGAGTTTATTAAAAATACCATTAGGTATTGTCCATTAACTCCTATCCCCAACTGTTCCCATTTCAGGCGCCGGAATACCTCATGTAAGCCGGCAGTGAATAGCATAGGCGAGATCGTGTCTCCCTCCAGGACACCTTTTCTTATCGGAATTTTATTGCTAGCTTTATGGAGAACTATGGTAGCTGTGCAATCGTGATAAATATCTTCCTATGTTTTCACGTAACAGTCTTCTGCACCCTGACTCCGCAACGCCTGCATGACTGTGGAGATTTCTACTGATTCGAACGCTTTCTCGTAATCAATAAACGCTATAAGTAGGGGCTGTTTATATTCTGGGCATTTCTCTATCACCGGACTGATAGCGTGAATATGGTCTATTGTTGAGTATCATTTACGAAAGGCTTCATGATCATTAGGTTGATTGGAGTCTAAGGTTGTCCTGACCCTATTAGCGATTACCTTAGTAAATACCTTGTAGGCAACAGACATCTGCTACCACCCACACACCAATGGCCTAGCAGAGCGCTTACATCGGACGCTTCCGAGCATGCTTTCCATGCTTTTAACCAACATTCAACCTGATCATACCAACTGGGACTAAGTGCTCCCATTTGTTACCTTTGCCTACAATACTGCGTTACAACGAATAACCCGTTACTCGCCCTTTTTCGTTGTTTTAGACCGGGACCTACTTTCATCATGGAGGCACCTTTCTTTTCTGTCCCCTTCCCCTGTTCAGCACTCTACCACTAACATTTTACTTCCTACCTGCCCCGATGCCGTGAACCTTCGCGATTAAACACAGAAGCTTCGCAGGCCTCCTGCTAGCACCCTAAATCCTTACCCATCGTGCCGCTTTTTTTCCCCCTGCTGATGAAGTTCTCTCTGGACACCGGCGCGCACTCCAGGGTTGTGTGAAAAATTGATGAGCCGCTATATTGGCTCCTACACATTGCTTGAACAAACGTCCACCGTTAAATTATCATGGCGCTCCCGCATCCCCTTTTAAGAACCGTCGCTGTCGGGGCATCCAGTCGTCCACGTGTGGCGCCTCAAGCCCTTTTGGGCGTCGCCCATCATCCCTCTAACTTGGAGACCAGAACGGTCGCTGCCGTCCTGACGGTGGCAATAAAGCCTGCGCCGGGCGTTCCCAAACTCGCATTATTTAAAGACATAAGCCCTTTTTCAGAGCAAATGTCGATGCGGTCAAGATACGTCGGAAGTAGATTAATATCGGTTACACTGCTAATAGGGCGATAGATCACACATTCATCTCCGAATAAGCAGATATTTGAGATGATATTTGGAAGATCAGTAATATAATTTAATAATAAAATTTGACCGTGCGTAGCGCTTAATTTCACACCTAAAATAACGAGGGCAAGAGGGAGGAGCCATTGTTAGTTTGTTCGAATTGATAACGGTTGGTTAAAAATTAGCGACTAATTCAATGAGGGACAAAGACGAAAGTTTCAGAAGTAGACGTTTGTGGGGTACTTTATCGAATGCTTTTTTGGCATCCAAAATCAAGGCGTCGACCGAGGTGTTGTTGTCACTGTTATGCATGGCTTATATGGTTTATAAAGAGGGCTAGTTAAGCGTCGCAAGAGAGCCGCAGGAGAAACCGTGCTCTTTAAGATAAAAAAGCTTGAAACAAATAAATTTTGGTATTTGAGAGTATTCTATATGCTCCACTATTTTTGAGGGAAACAGGGCTGTAATTATTTGTAGAAAACGGATCATCTCTTTTTGGAACTGTAATGACCTTTTCCTCTTTCCAGTCTTTAGAAACAACACCCGATGAGAGCGACTTCTGAAAAATGCGCGGCAAAATGGTACCTGTTGTAAGTTTAACACTTTTCAATGTTGCCGACTTAATACCATATGTACTAGCGGAGGAAGTTAAGTTCAGTCATTTAGTTTTGCAAAGCCGCTAACGTTAAACGATACTGCAGACATAGGTGAGAGACTGGAGAAAGGAAAGCCAGGTAGTTGGTTTCCTGGCTGCGAGATAAATATGGAACAGATAAGTAGTGTTAGCAAAAATCCCGGGGGTACTGCGAAACATATTTGCTAAAGTCGATCCGACAAGTGAATGCTACTTTTCTTTGCAGGGATTTGAAATTACTTTCTGTGCTCGGTATTTTTTGCCATGCCCTTGGTGTAATAACGTGCTTGGCAATCCGGAACTGTCGCTTTTTTGTTCTTAAGGCTCTTTAATGTTATGTTGAGCAATGGTGAACGGAGTCGCTTAGTAGCGGTGATGCTGCGGCTGTAAGTTTGCACTAGGCTATGCATCTCATTTTTAAACAGGATCCAGTTAGCTTAAACAGCTCGTTGTGAAAATTCAAGCAACAACTGTCATAAAATAAGCTAGTTCTTCTTCAATAGCGTTGTAGTTGCCTTTGTGTTAGAGTTGTTTTCTTGACTGTAATTTTTTTAACGAGTTTTATTGCCTCAAGCCATCATTGGGAGAAAGTGTGATGAAGGATACAGTAATGGTTAAAGTAATGGCAATAGGCTAGCTGATTGTATGAAATCTAGAAGTGTGCGATAGTATGGTGCCTCCGCCCAGGTAATATATGAAGCAGGGTTGCGCGGTGAAAGACCAGCTGCCTTCAGGTGCCGGATCCTCGTACGCTTGAGAGCAGGGCATCATCAGAGTAAGTGGTGAATGCAATGGGATCGGGGTGTGGCGTGAGCAACGAATCAAGGGTATCAGACGAACGACCAGCCTGTCTATTTGGTTCAAAAATAAGTGTAGTTAGTCCTAGCGTTAGGTATGAATCTACAAAGTCGCTTGCGATGTTGTGGATCGATAGCGTTTGGGACAAATCTAACCATATTATTACAGGAAGGTACAGATCACCCGGTAGTACAATAGGAACGTGAGGATGTTAACTAGTAATTTGCTAAAGAGCTTCATAAAAGTGCATTACGAATGCTGGTTCGTGTTCTAGCGGGCGGTAACCAACTCAGAAAACAAATGGCGGGTAGGATGCGTTGCACGATGCGAACGGTATTTCTAAAATGATGAAATGCTGACATCAGAAGACAGCAGCTCGTGGCGTGCAGCTATCAGTACGCGGCAACCACGCTTATTAACACGGTCGCGACGAAATATGTCCAAGTTGGGGAGCCAAGATGACAGCTGGCTATCGGCCATTGATGGGTTTAGCCAGGTTTTGGTCAAGAGAAGTTTGTTGCATTTGGAAACTGTCTTTTTCTGGTGGCCAGTTAAGGAAACAATCTCTTGGGGCTAAAGGACGCTATACACTGATTAACATTTGCAGGAATAACCGATCATCTAGTGCACTACCAAAAACAGTGGGCTATGTTCTGCACGTTTCACGGTAGGCTTTCTTCCCTGAAAAGAAAGAATACTTGCGTTTTGCAGTGTAAGCAGATTCCCGCGACCGATAATGCGTGGTTTTTCGGTAAACAATCGGATGTGATTTTTCGATGCTACCACGCAAATTTACTTTCTCGCAACATGAGCAAAAACACCAAAGTTTGAGACAGTTGGTACTGATTAATCTTGAAGAAAACATCGCTGCACGAAAAAACGAGGACGAAATAGACACAAGTACGACAGGAAATAAGCTACGACGACAGGACGTAGCTTACGTCCTGTCGTACTTGTGTCTATTTCGTCCTCGTTTTTTCGTGCTGCTACGTTTTTTCAAGATGGCGCAATATGAGGACAAGCAAATTTCGGTTCAAATCCCCCTCCCCTAAGCCACCCATTGCTAACCACAAAAGCCCTGTGTGCTTTGGGTGGCTGCAACCTCCACCTTAGGTGTCCTGCACTTTAAAATGAAAAACTACAAAGTTTGCGGAGCATATACTGGCTCTTTCAGGTAGTGCACCAGAGGAACGTTTACTTCCACAAAAACTATCACTTGTTTAGTGTGCATCAATACGCGCCCTCACAAAATGTAATTGAAAGGTCACCGCTTTGACGCGACGTATGAACGCCTTTTATTTTAACGCGTGCTCAATAAATGAACACTTACGCCTGACACCCCGCCAAAACTCTGGCAGAGTATCAAGAGCGCATTACTCTTGGTATGCCATGTGTCTCTTGCTTTGCTTAATACCGCCTGCTTGTAATCAAAACTCCACTAGAGCCCTTCAAGGAATCTCACTTCGACGGAGCCCTCTTTCAGTTCAGTCTCTTTCCAGCCCCTAGCGTGTGGCCGCAACAGATGCAATGTTTCTGGCCGGTGGCCCAGCCCCATAAGATGATAAAGTTGATTGTTTTCTTCATCGCTGCATTGATGCATAAGATGAGGATGTCTATGATGAGGATGTTTTTGTCTGTGTTTGATTCACGTACATCTCTTGTCTTGTATTTTATAGAGCAATCAATGAAGGCACAAAACTTGGTCATGAATGAAATAAAGCTGTAAAACGGTCCTTTCAGCTGTAGGAATAAATTCTGGTTCTCTCCGGCAGGAAAATAGCAGGAGGCATCAATAGCCACAGTAGGCCCCAGTGCTTGAAGGAAAGGTACTAAGTAGCTGCTCACATTTCTGCATAGGCTTTAATATTGAACATTAGACGTCGCGCAAAAAGTAAACTGCTGCGTCTAGGGATTGGCTGGCGACCCAAGAGCTACTTTTCCTAAATTGACTTGTCAGCAAGCTAACACAGGTCACCGTTGCCAGAATAATGAATAAACAGCGGTAAAAATCGCAAAGGCAAAGAAAGCCGGAGACAGGCAGAAAAAGGTATAGAATCGATTTTTAGTTAAATACATTGAATATATTTTCATTACGCTCCCTACAGAGATCACATTCCAATATGCATGAATAGAAAGAATAGAAAGAAAACGACAGGCAAAAAAAAGAATGATGTAAATGAAAGGCACTGATTTTTATGTTTCCTTGAATGCAAGGTGGAAGCGGTATGGCATTTTTTTAAGTCGACAGCCTTACTGGCCCGTTAGGTGAAAAGCCGGCGGATTTGGCTACTATGTGTGCTCGCAGATAGTACAAGAAATCATGATGTAAAAACAAGTACAAGTTTGCTGAGTACAAGAAATCCCAGAAAACAACCGGAAAAATTTCTGCGGCTTAGCTCGGCTAAGCCCATTATGCAAGCGAAAGCTTTGTTATGCGTGGGTATGCTATGTTGCTAGGTGGTGGTGGTGGTGGAAACATTTATTGCCAAGCAATGCAGGGGGACAAACTGTGCCTCACCTTACGTGACGCGAGGCAACCCTTAGGAGGTTGCCCTTAAAGGGCAAGTGACAATCCTTGGAGGGCTATCCGCTTCAAGGCGTCGGTAATTATCCCGCGCTTGTCAGCAGCAGCGGAGCTGGCCAAGAGAGTCTCCCAGTATGACTCTGCCATGGTTGGGGACGGAGGTTGTGGGAAGGTACGGCATGTGAGAGGGATATGAATAATTTGCAAAAAGAATTGCCGAAATAGTTGGTTCATTTCTGAATGAAAGAGTTAACTGACCGAAAAGGTAAATACACCACGGAGACACATTTACGACACTTAGAAGCGCAGACAGAGATTGACATATGACTAACGCAATCAAACTTGCACAAGAAATCACGCATTCGGTCTTGCTTGAGCAGAAAAGAAAGAGCTTGTGGTACTAGAAATATGTTGAAAAGGATTTGCCGGATTAGTTGGTTCATTTCTGAATTAAAGAGTTAACTTCGCGAAAGGCTTAGGACACAAGGAAGACACATTCACGACACTTAGACGGGCTGACGGGGACTGACATGTGGCTACTGCAAGTGTCGTGAATGTGTCTCCCTGATGTCCTAAACTTTTCGCGCAGTTAACTATTTAGTTCAGATATTAAAGTCTGCCGGTCTCCCGCAGTGCTTACAGGAGGAAAGGAACTGATCGGGATAGCGGGCATGAAGAAAAATAAGGTAAGGAGCAGTACGGGTCTGGAGTCGGCGCAAGTGGCAGGCCTGGGCTAGCGTTAGAGAGGAAGCCTTCGGTGCGTAAACGCGCCGGGTATTTTGGTAGTTGTTAAAGATATCTCTGAAGGTAAGCAGACGCTCCCGGGATGGCGGACGGGGTCCAACTCCAGCCCGGAAAGTGAGACCTCCGGCGAGGGAGCTGCCCGCAGATCGATTATCTGCGGGCGGCAGATCATGTTGAAACGGCGTATTGCCCCAGGGAGAGGTGAGGTCACCGTCAAGATTTTGACAAACCAGTCCCACTTGGCATACTAGTCCCTCCTCGATTACATCAATGCGATTTTTCGCGGGGACGCCCCTGCCCACGGCTGGAAAACGGCCCTCGTAACTTTTATTCCTAAAGCAAGTAAATTGACACATAACCTCCACCCTACCTCTCTCACCTCCTTTGTACGCAAATTAATGGAGACGATGCTGCGGGATTGGTTATTTGCGTATTAAGAACATTAGCATATCTTTGAGAGAACATGCTCGAATTCCACCCACACATATCCGCGCAGGATGCCCTCCTGCAACTCAGTCGGAAAGCCATTGACCCCTCGAATGCCCCCTCAATAACCGGGTAGTGGTCGCCTTGGATCTTAAAGGGGCATTTGACAATGTAACACACGAGATCGTACTCAATAACCTAAGCCAGCCCGACTGCAGCCTCAGCACCTTCCGATACATATGCCAATTCCTATCGGATCATTAATAATATCGGAAGCGCCCAAGGCTCGGTGCTTTCTCCGCTGTTCTTTAATCTGGCTATGGTGCACCTGCCAGCCCAGCTGGGTGGTGTCTGCGGCGTGCAGCACGCCCTGTACGGTGATGACATCAAGCTGTGGGCCGCGCAGGGCAGCAAAGTGGGCATTTAAACTAGCCTGCAAACGGCGGCGATGACAGTAGACCGCGGTGGTCTACTGGCTCTGTGGTCTTCATTGTTCCCCTCAAAACCAAAATTTGGGCACCTCCGCCCCTCACAAATGTGCACAACTAAAATATTTCTTTGTCTTGAGAGTGGTCCAATACACGAAACTGATGAGATATGGGTACTCAAAATCTACATCCACAAACACAGACGGCCGGACACTACATTAGCCAAACTCCGTAAGTTGGGGGACCAGGAGGGCCACATGGTCCCCCGGGGTTAGATCAAACATGGGGGCTTACGAAGTAAAGACGCCTTGCAGCAGGCAAACGCTTTCGTAACCAGTCGAATTCTGTATTCGACTCCTTATTTCCACCTACCGAAGCAAGAGGAGCATGCCCTTGTGGTCGTCGTTCGGAAAATATTTAAGCGTGTTCTGGACCTCCAGACAACTACTTCAAACAGCCGGTTTATGGCCTTTGGGGGGTGAATACTTTGCGAGAGCTCCGTGAGGCGCACCTTAGAAACTAGACACGCGCTTGTCGCAAAGAGAGTCGGATAACCGCTTTATAGCTGGACTCCATATCCAACATACCACTCCCATATAAGACATGTTTCACATCCCAGAACTGTGGAGACGCGCACTCTATGTGCCACCTCTTCCAGCCAACATATCACATGAAGATAATAATGGTCGGCGCCTGGCAGGAGCGGGAGCCCTAGCTCGATATTATGGCAACAAAACAGGTCTACACTACGTTGAAGCCTCCGGCCTCATCACGGCAAATGGCATACGGTCGCGGTAGTAACAACAGCAACACAGGTAACGACCTCAACTACAGAACCCGCCGTGAAACACACGCAGAGGAGGTCGCGATTCGTCTCGCGGCCTCACATTCCCAGTCAGAATACTTCTTCAGCGACTCGCGAGGGGCGTGTCGGAGCGTCGAACAAGGCTGCACTCCATTCCTAGCCTATCTAATCTACGAAAATTGCATACGGGATACGGACCCCACACACCGTTATTTTATATGGGCCTCTGCTCGTCAGGGCTTGACAGGAAACGAGGCACCAGACGCAACCACCCGCATGCTCTCTCCTGGCTGTTTTCTCCTCCCCAGCCGATCAGGAACCCGTTTTTAATCCGAACTATACTTCAAAGACGTTACAACCTACTATCAAGGTAGTCTTTCCGTTGACCCTCGCTCATGTAAAGGCCTCAAGAAATCGGATGAGCGGCTCCTTCTCCGCCTTTTCACCAATACATTGCTGTGTTCGGCAGCACTAAAACATTTTGACCCCTCCTTTAACGGCAGCTGCCCACACTGTCAAGTGGTGTCTTCTAACACCTATCGCATGGTGTGGGTCTGCCCTTTGACGTGGTATTCCCCCATCCCGAACCCAATCCTGGACGACTGGGAGGCGATCTGCCTTGGCTTCTCCCACTTACCGGCCCAACAAGCCTTAGTGGGGCTCGCCCGGGCGGCGGCCACCGCCCCTGGTGTCCCAAACTTGGGACCTCCACCTAGTGCTTGTAAGAATCGGTCCTTTACGAACTTATCCAAACGTATACCTAAGGACCTCAACTTAGTGCTTGCAGGGATAGGTCCCTTACGGGCTGATGCAAACATTCCTCAATTGCCATCCTGTTTTCACTGTTTTCCTTTTTATGTTTTCACCATTACCACAGGTTGACCCCAATCTGATGGCAGCATTCCCAACAACATTCACCAATATTTTCAGCAACCGTTCATCGCACAATATTTCGTTTTTTGTCACAGCTTTTCTATTTGCATGCATGCCTCAGACAAGTTATAGGCTAGCTGGCGACAGGGGGTTCGGACCAGTGGCATATGCACCTTTAACTGCATGCTTTGTGAAAATACATTTTTCCTTAAGGCCCGGTTGAGTTGTCCACCGAGATGTAGAGATGCGATGTTCGAGGCTAGCTTGCGACAAGGGCTCGGAGCGATGATACATGCAGCTCAGTCGCATGGTTTTTGGCGCAGTTGAGGTGTCAGCCGAGATTTCGAGATTTGAGCACCCATTCATTTCCCAAAAACGCTTGCTTTCGAATTGCTCCACCTAATAAGACAAGTGCCCGCAGATTTTTCCGGAGAGCTCCACTACGATACCTCCTTCTTCCTTTCTTCTTTCATTCCCCGTTTATTCCTGCCCTTACGGCGCGCTCCGGGAGCCCACCTATATATGCGAGACAGTTATTGCGTCATATATTTTAGTCAAAACTATTTTTCAATTTTGCATTAAGTGCATCTTAACTGTTCGTCGTAGATCTTTGCGGATGGTGCATAATGGTTTTTCCGCCATACAGTGTATGTTCCTTGGTTGGAGGCTAGATCACAAAAAGCACCGAACTGAGTGTCCGAGTGATTCCTTCGGACGTTTGTGGATTCAGCCATTAGGGAATCAGCATTCGAAAGCCGGTATTCGTTTCATTTCTCAGTGCCGAACCAGCATCCAGGTCGACCGCTCAGTATCACGCACTAATGAGTTACTAGAAAACAGCCAACAGATTGATGCCACGTAGAAAGGAACACACATACAAGGCTGACTACGTGACGTCCATTTTTTGGCTGTCTTCTAGTATGCTACACCAAGTAGTTCAGATTCAAGTCCTTCTGTACTAATGAGTTGTTGTTGTGACTGAAGGGAACATAATAAGGGAAGCGCACTGAACTGCCCACTGGCTCGAGTTGAGCCACAATTGCTTCCAGGTACAGAGTGTAGTTGAAAGATGTGAGAGGAAAGATTGAAAGAAAATCTGTACGTCGCAACAACCACGTCCGCCGAAGTGATGATGTCGCTAAAGCCGAAAGTTGGGTGAGTTGCTGAACATTGATGACGGAATGTATAGCACAATGTAAACGCGAAAGAATGACAGGACGACGCAGATAAGCGCTAACTCGCAACTGAGGATCATTCCTGAATGTAGGCAGTTTATGCATGACACCATGAAAAACATGTAACAAGGAGGGCGCCTCGGGGGCCGAGGCAAAGGTTCAAAAGCAACCTATCGAGCACTTGTCACTGATCGCTTGGGAGGGGAAATTACGTAAGGGCACTTTATCAATTACCTTGCCCGGCGGATACAAGAAATCAACTTCACAATCTGGCATTGTGAAGATGAAAATGGAAATGAAATGAAAATTGTAACATAGAGCTAACTGAAACACTGATCTGGTTTGGTTTGGTTTGGTTTGATAGGGTTTAACGTTCCAAAGCGTCTCATGCTGGGAGGAACCGCGTAGTAAAGGGCTCGTGAAATTTCGACCAACTGGTGTTCTCTAACGTGGGCTGACATCATACAGTACACGGTCATCTGGAGTTTCTCTTTCAACAAAATTCGTACGCCACACCAGGGATCGAGCTCGCCTCTTTCGGGTCAGCAGCCGAGCGCCATAACCTCTGACAGATCTGCAAGTGGTAAGCTTCCATACTTTCAGGGACTAGCTGGTCATGGTGTCTAAACAAAATTTACGTTGGCGTTTAAGCTACGCGAGGTAGTGCGAAAGGGTTTGTGCTTGCATTTATACGCCACCTCCTTGGCCATCGTCGTAGATTGCGAAGGGGAGGGGGATTAGTGGGCGCCGCATGACGACGCTACGACACGCCAAGCAAATAAATTTACCCGAAGCCTACCTTTGTTCTCGGTGAACTGGAGCATCTGTAACTTATATACTCACAATTGAGTACTCATGTACGCATTTAAGACAACTCAGCATTCACTACACGCGCCTTTTTTCAGCTGGAAACGTAGAACCGTCGTTGCGTTAAGACGTGTGTTTTAGTTGTGCGTTGTGTTTCCATTCAACATGCACGGCTGCTGGCTGATTACTTCGTAAATAATGTACATATCTCTTTCCTGCATATAAACGCATATAATGATTACCGCACAGAAGAGAAAGAGAAAACTTTGCGACGCAATGCCATCGTCTCCGAGTCGCACGACGCAGGCCCGGGTTCGATTCCTGCCTAGACCCAAGTTTTCTTTCCTTCAATGACAGTTCTTGTCTATTTGGATAAAAGATTGAATTGTGGGTGATGGTTTGGCGTATTAAATTATAGATTTGCATTTCAGTTCGTTCGCTTGTTGCATGGTTGTGGATTGGCTATGACTTGGTGAAAGTGTGACACACCCTGTACACGCCACTCATCAGCCATAACAAGGCTTTCGACTTAATAGGATGGCTGTTCTAGCGAATACACGCATGCACTCTTTTTCTCTTCTTTTCTTCCTCTTGATCTTTACAGGCTCGGAATGTTCGGGGAGATTACCATAAATGTCGTTTAGGGACTTTCGGTGGTTGCCTAGCCCCATATTTGTGGGGCTTGAGCAGCCCCTTGTGGCTTGCGCAGAGACGCACTGGTGCATGAAATGAATACCAGATTTCGTGACGGCTGCAAAAAGACAAGACAGGCGACAGCATACTTGATCACTTCTGAGTGCCCGTAGGCGCAGCAATGCGATCCTTTGGCAGACCGGGGGCTGTAAGCCCAGGAAATGTGGTCTCGGTGAACGGTCCAGAAATTTAAGACCGCCTCTTTTTGGCGCTTCCATGGTAAACTTCAGGCTTGTGCTACTTTCTGTGAAAACCTTCCATATGTCAGCCATACTCCGTTTAGGTTCAGGATCTAAGAGAACACAGGCTAGCGCTTGTCTTTGTCGCCCTGTCCTTCTTGCGTGTTTTCTCTGCGCTATATTGTACATTAAATGAAAGGTACCCCAGCCTAATGCTCTCGCGTTCCCAGCCCGTGAGCAGCCTTACGTACCCCATGAACTTTGTTATGTGCACGATAGGTGTGCCTTTTCGCTTCTTGAATTTCGTGGAGTGAACATGAACTGCAGTTCTTCTGTGAAGAGCAGCGCACGACGTTGCAGCCAGCGCTTTAGTGTTCAACGTGCAAGCTTTAATACTGTGTTTTCTATGCCATCGTGTGAATATAAACGCGCATTTGAACAACTCTCTGACGGAAGCCAACACTGACTTAAACCAAGCAGCATAGGGGGGCTTTCTTTTTTTTCAGTTTATTGTGTGTTTCAAAGAGAGAATAAGAGGGCAATAATTTAAAGATAATTGAATGCGAACAAGAAGAAGAAACAACTGCATGGCGCCGGTTGGATCCGAAACCACGACTTTTGAATTTCATGTCCGGTGCTCTACCAGAGGAGCTACGGCGACGGCTGTCCAATCTTCTGCTTTCGGAGGCATTTATGTGTAATGTAATTGAAGCATGAGACTATTCACCAGTGCCCCCTTCGTTTATAACGGCGGACGTACTACGTCCTGTTTTGCCGCCAGTGTCAGGTAGGAACGGTATCGAACGGTGAGGGCGCAGTCTCTTCGAGAACCCTCTTACGCGAGCTACGTCATTAAGACTGCCAGAATCGAAACTCTCATTAGCTATTGAGCAGATAAGGGAAGGAAAAAGAGAGATTTGTTATGCTATTGCTGACGGAAGCCAGCAGTCACTGAAACCAAGGAGCATAAGGGACGTTTCCTTTTTTTTTGTGGTGTTTATCAATGGGAGAATAATAAGGTTAATAGCCGAAACAAGCAGTTATGGTAGAGAGATGGTTGGAAGATGGATTCATTAAAGCAATACAGAAGAGAAAACTAAACAAGGTGCGTGGCCTCAGGGTGCTCAGCCAGCGTTTGAAAAAGAGGACTTGCCCAGACATTGAAAAATCCTGTAGTATAAATGTTGGATAATCATCCTTAGGCTTTCTCATCTCATGTACACTTTGTGTTATCCCCAGTTGTATCCTGAGTGCCGATATCAGTAATAAAAACCGGAAGCTAAGGATTCAGTGCCCCTCGTGTTTTAAGAAAACAGGAGGAGATGTCTGTAGCCGCTCAAGTCATTCGGAAGGTATTACAATGAGTCTCGGAGCACTTCGTTTAAACTTTTTGCGCGAAGTTTTGTATTAGGTAGTTTCGTTTATATCATGCGAAATTTCGTAATAAATCGTAAGTAAGAAGTTTCGTTGTCCCAAAGTCTGAGTGCCGTGACGTACAGCAATATATTCACCAAATGCTCCACGTATATACCGCTCAAATGGCAGCTTTTTAGATAATAGGGTTCGCGAAGGACCTTCTCAGTATTGTGAGGAATTGCCACACGCACACACTGGGCGAGTTCTTAAATGACAACCTTTTCAGTCAGTCGATCAAAAGACATTAAAAATAAATTCACCTACGCTGTGTTGAATAAGTAGCGAAGCAGAGAGTGCACAGGCAATGCAATGCTTTTTAAGAGGGTTAGCTCAATAAAAACTTTTGTCAAGGAGGCTTATGTCTGCAATGAAGATCAAATTGACCAAAACAGCAACCACGTGACCAAACTATACCACACGGCAAGAGTGGGTTCGTAGCCCGTCAACTGATGCCTTGTACATTCGATCCTGTATACAGGGTGTTGCACCTAAGATTTTACACAATTTTTCAGATAGGTTTTCCAATAAAGAAGAGTGCTTTTTATGCGGTAGCATTTTCAGCGTTGTGGTGTATCAGAAAACACCTATTACATGCTTACTAGCAGGCTGGGTATTTAATAAGTAAGCTCACCGTAATAGATATACATACGAGCTTCTGGAATTTTGAAACGCGGTTACCCTCGGCGCTGTGGCCCAAAAAATGTTTGCTATATCCCCCAAATATGCGCGCGTATTCGAAGAGCTTGCTGAGAAAGCAACCTCTCCGCTGCACCTAACTGGCCGAAATAGTCAAACTTTTCGGGCCACACCGCCAATGGCAACGGCGTTATCGAAATTCTAAAGTCTTCTATGAATATTACTTAAGGTGGGCTACATGCCTCTCAATAATTAGGAAGCCTGTCGGTTATACTAAAAAAGTTGACTATTCAATACTAGATAACCTTCCTGGCAGTCAGAACATGCCAGTTGTATTTTGATGTCCTACACTACTGTCACTGCTATGCTGTAAAAAGCGCTATTCTAACTCAGAAAGCTTCTTTTTAAAAACTCTCGAAGGTCTTAGATGAAACGCCCTGTATATATGCCAGTACAGCGGGCACCGAAATTGGAAGACCCAGGACCACCATTTGCATGCAATTAGGCGCCAATCTTATGACGCAGAATGTTCCAATAGGTGCCAAATGACGCGATGTTTCTGAGGATAAAATTAGTAATTCACATAAAGCCCAAAATATTTGTGGGATTCGCAACGATGCACTTTCCCTCTCTTACCATGCATTGTGAGTGCCTTCAGACGGCCATTAAGCCGAACCGTTTGTCGCAGGAGGTTCCAGATGGTGTCAAACGATTCGCTATGTTGTGGTGCAGACGTTAATGAATTTATAATTGCTATAACAAGGAAATATACTTGATATAGCGAAGGTGGCTGCGAATCGCAGTAGTAGTGCAAAATCCATGTGGTAGATTTCGCTGCTTGCGTCATAAAAGTTATTTGCAGAGAAGTAAGCCAGAAATTGGAATCTTAACAACAAAAGAAAGAGCAAGTGCAGGTCCTCGCCCAGCTTAAACCCAAACGGTCCTCTGATCACCGTCTGGATGATGTTCGCGATGCAAAGAAAGGGAGGTCAGGAACTTCTGGAACCATATAAGCTTGTTAGGCAAAACGAATCAAAGAAAACAGGAACATATTCAAGATGCCGAGGGAAAATGTTTCGAGGGCGGGGTCGCTTTGAACTAGATTACGTCAGTTATAGCTGCTTCATTTAGGAACGACGATAGGGTAATCTCCCCAAATGAGGGAATAACACAGAACAGCACAATACAGAACAGCTTAGTACTGATTAGTCTTAACTGCAAAAAAGCGGAAGCAAATATTCCGAAATCCACATCGACAGGGATAGAAAAAATTCCAGTCAAGCTGATTAAGGAACTTCGCTCAAGAAACAAGAAAACGCTGATAAAAGCATTGCAGACACTCATAAATATAATCAAATTCCGCACAGCGGGAGGCAGAGTAAATTAAATTGATTTATAAAGGAAACGAAGATCAGATGAACATGAAATTCTTCCGACTGATTACGATAACATCTGTTATATACAGATTGGCTTAAAAATGCAGTCATGGGTAGAAAGTAATCGTACACTCGGAGAACTTCAGAACGGGTTCAGAAGGGGTAGGCGCTTAGATGATAGCCTGTCCGTGTTTACCTAATTCATAAAATCAGCTAAGGCGGGAAAAAGACCTCTGTATTTAGCCATCCTGGACATGAGTGGGGCATACGATGACGTGAACAGGGAACTGCTGTGGAACATAATAAAAGATGCAGGTATCGATCATGAGGTAATTGGTTTTCTACAGGAAATATACCGGGATAATAAACTTGAAGTTACATGGGAAGGATTAAAAAGTACGGCAACGATCGATGAACACAAAGGATTAAGACAAGGTTGACCTCTATCACCGCTGCTGTTCATGCTTCATGTGATATTTATGAAAAAAACGCTACAAGGAAGTAATCTTGGTTATAATATGTCGTATAGATTAGGCGGAAATGCTGTTGCTGGCGGAAATGGCTCTCGGGTTTAATACATGCGGACGATACTGTGCTGTTAACAGGTAGCCAGGAAGCCTTGTAAACTCTGGTTAAGTGTTGTGGTGACGAAGGAGACGCTCTAGGTTTCAGTTCTAGGGCAACTAAGGAAGTTGTGATGACTTTCAACGATACAACTGCTTGCAATACAAGGTCAGGGTCATACAAATATCTTGGGATATCGTTAAACGAAGGGAAGATGTAAAGAGAAAAGCACGAACAGTCTCTTAGGGCAAAAGGGTGGAGAGATGTCGGGATGCCAGGAAACATACGGCATTACGGGGGAAACAAGAAATATAAGTACTGAGCGTATTTGGAAGTGAATAATGGTGCGGGTGCTTACTTTAGGAATGAGGTTTTGCGCTTAAGGGCAGAAGTTTAGTCGAGATTAGAAGTAAATCAGAGAGCTACTGGAACATTAGCACTATTTTGCCCCGGCAAAACCACAAACGAGGCACTAGAGCGGGATATCGGCTGGGCTTCGTTCGAAGCACGCAAGCTCAGGGTAAAATGCTATATGAAGAAAGAGAGACAAAAGTGGACAATAACAGGTGGGTAGCTAAGGTATTTAAACACACAAAAACAGCGTTGACTCAAAATGGTAGAAATGAACTAGGAAACTAACCACTAAGTAGGCCGGGCACGAGGACAGAGAAAGAACGAGCATTAAACGACAGGCTGAAAACGTGGAAGTTAAATATTGAATTAATTCAATGGAAAAGAAACAGTGTAGAACTATATCGATACAGGAAAAGGTAGATCAGGAAGTAATTGTCCTGCGATAACTCAATAGGAAATCCCCTACTCTTCGAAGCTAGGTCAAGGTGTCTTGGATGACGCAGCTGCAAAAGAAAATTAATGATGATGATGGCACATGTGCGTGTGTTGTAGATGTGTACAAGCAACTGAACACCTCATAATAATAGATTATCGTATCCATCCAGATGCCGATGCAGACAAAGGCACTCTTCTTGAGGCTTAGGGTTTAGAGATAGCAATGGTCACGTAAATAACTCTGCGGTAGAAATTAGCAAAAAAGCGATTGGACGATTGATGACTCAAAAGCATAGAAGTGACGTAAGGTTAAAAGTGTAGGAAACCGTAGCGAAAGAAAATCGCTCATTTTAGTGACAATTCACAATACAGTTAAACGAAAACAAAGGGAAAAAGCTGAGCATGGTGGCAACTGCCACCACCCCGTTTCAAAACGAACGCTGGTACCTTCCATCCAACCATACAAGGGATGTTTCCGGAAAGGAAACATCTGCAGATGTTTGGATTAGGCCTTCTCTCCGTTTGTTTAGTTTGGGCCAGCGGAGCGGCTACTATAAGGGTGATTATAAGTGATTCTAAATCCGAAACTACAACGCAGGCAGGTTATCTGCCGATGCAGTCAAAGTTCTGGCTGCCGGCACGACAACGTCAGAAATAATCGACATAATCTGGACTAAGGCCCACGAGGGCCTACGCTGAAACGAGATAGCGCATGCACTGGCCATAGGACACATACAGTGCATTCTCGTCGAGGAGAGAGCCCCCTCAGACGGGAGAGTTGCTGAAATCGTAGGAACATATTCTTACTGATACAAATGAGGAACACAGACATTCAATCCAGCAGGCAAAGGACTCAGGAAAAAAGAAGAGGTCATATGGAGAATGTTACATGCTGGGGTTTTTCGCAACCCACTAGCACTCAGCAGATCGCATCCGGCGATCCATGACCCGAGGTGTAAACATTGCAATGAAATTCCAGACGTGATCCACATGGTGTGGACAGGCTCTAGCTACAACGAACCAGAGAGGAATATACAGTCCTGGGATGAATCAATGGTCAGCCAGAAAGAACAACACGAAAAGAAAGTCATCCATCTGGCCCTTGATGCTGCTGAATTCCAAGGGATTCCAGCCTATGAGAGGAGAGGAAAATGCAGGTGGTCAAAACTCAACTCTTCGTTGCCCTCTGATTCCTTGACGAAAGTTATTTCATCGTCATATCCACATTTACTGATCACGCCGATGTAAACACTTGGATCTCCTATAGCTAACGGTCTTTTTTTTCAGCAGAGGGATTATACAGGCTGGCTGGCACATGTTGACAAAAAAGAAGTTACAGTAATTTTTGAAGATGGGACAGATATTAGTTTGGGCTTAAAAAGAAATAAGAAAAAAGTGCCCTGCCCACACCGTCATACGACACTGAAGATGGGACAGAAAGCGAGACGTAGATGCCTGTCTCGTTCTCTGTCCCGTCTTCAAAAACGTTGTTATTTCTACCCCGTCAAAATATCTTTGCATGCCGTTTTTCTAATTTGTGTTTAGCGCGTTATTGCATCACTCGACACATGCTTCAAAATCCGCAACAATTGAAATGCCTAAGGCCTGACAATGTTGTTTTCATAGCATGACTTATTCTAAGATTCGAAGAGCATTTTAGTAATTGTGGTACTGTACATTTTCGACCTGAACCACCCATCACACGCAACAGTTCTCACCCGCCTTTCACTAAGCAAGCATAAAGGACTGCTGTTGGTAGCTTATGCTAACTATTGAAGCTTCATGTCCTTAGTTGGTGGACGAAAACCAACAAAGGTATAAATAGAATCGTAACAGGAACAGCGGTAAAAAACTATGCTCTAAGCTCGGACGGATCATGTGCATTGTTTGCATCGCAGGCCTCTTGAATCCCACGTGCGCGCAGTAGAAACGAATTCAACAGAATTAAGTAAACAGGTTCCGAAATCCGGAAGCGCCAGTGCACAATGGACAAAGAGTTGCTGCGGTGATGGTGCATCAGAAGAATAAAAGCGCACTTGTTAAGTGCAATACAAAGAAACACTGGAAAGTCTCCCTTAGATGAGTAGTGACGCTTGTAGCTACCTAAATGTAGCTGAAAAACCGTTATTTGTTCTTAGAAACGAGACAATGAAACGAAGTGTCTTGCTTAATAAAGGGTTCTTTTTGCCGGGATCTAATCTGAGGATTGGTTAGGAAAGTAGGGTTTAGGAGCGAGTGGAGAAAACCGAGGTGGCTGAAACTACGTTTTTCCATACATTGTCTTGCGAAGACCCTTTTAGGAGAAATACTGTACACTAGTGTTTGAGAAAAAAAAGGGCTTCGTTTAAACAGGTTGTCTCAAGGCTGAGGTAATCGTCCTGCGCGAACTGTTATCACGTCAGACAAATGGTTATTGACAAAAAATTGCTGGTGGCGACATTAAAGATAGAATTTAAGCAACGGAAGAAAAATCCCGGAAACCTTAATGATGTAAATGTAATAACAGTGTTTTGTGATTTCAGGACACATGGGTGAACCTTTTGCCCTGTAGGGGGCGTAGTCAGGATGATGATGATGGTTAGTGGTGTCGAAGGCCCTGGAATAACCTGTAAATGTGCCTAGCGTCAATATTTATAGCTTAAATGCGTCTGATGTTATTTTCTTCTATGTGAAGAGGGCTGTCTCGGTAGAGAGGAGCCCTTTCATAAACTCAAATTCCGCATGTATGACCAGTATGTTTTTATGAAAGAAGCCAACAGCCACAGAAACCAAGGGGCACAGGGGATTTTTTTTTCTTTTTTTTTAAATTCATTTATTTATTTTGTGGTGTTGATCAATTTAGAATATTACTGAACATGTCATCGCTTAAAGCTAATTGATTAGAAAAGCAGAAGAAAAAACGTTTCATATTTATAACGAGCCCCTCATCCCCTTCCCTTGTTTGCCAGTTTGTTTTTTGTTATGAATGGCATCACACAGCAATGAATTGTACTTTTCCGACCTTCAAAAAAAAACGTTTTACACTAATATAGCTCTGTAATTAGCGAGTTCCTTTTTTCCGCCTTCATGCAATTCCTTGACTTTTCCAGACTATAACTGTCTCGGAAAAATCCGATGCAGAAAAATAACGGTTAAATACAAGATCAAGTAAAGCCAAGATAAAGTCTAGGACATGCTTGTTCGGTGGTGTTTAAGCCCGTCAATGTCAGAGCTGTCGCTACTTTAACTTGCTCCAAAGTGCTAAAAACTTAATTTGCATCAGTTGGCGCTAACATCGCGCTCTCAAGTGTCATTGGGCCTATATATTGCAAACAGCTTGAAACATGACAACTGCTTGATAGCCATACAGAATAGAATTAGCCAAACGTGCGTTCGATACTACTTCACTTTAAAAACTAATCATGTGTGATTTGCCTGCACTGTCAGGCCACGATTAAGAACACTAATAAGGAGCTGCCAAACAAGGCCAGGATTTTTACGTAACTCGGAAACAAACTTTGAAGAGACCTTCTAGTTTAGCAACCCCGTAGCCTGTTTACTTAGCTTCTTTGTGCTTTCAGCTCTTTGAAACTGTCATAGTGTTTATTATTTAAATGCGCTTGGTACAATTTTCTTTTCGCGCGAATTTCTTTTACGCAGTCTATGTGATCGATGGTTGCCTTGCTGTACACTAATGCCTGAATGATTTATACAAAAAATGTTCACTGCAAACACATGTAAATTTTGTTTCAAAGGCGTTGTAAGTGGCTTTAGGGTCCTTTATTCTCAAGGTTCATTATCAGTTGGTCTTTGCTACATTGTTACGAAGTATATCCAGACTTAAGCATTTTGCCTCTTTTCTTACGGGAATGTCTTCGGGCAGTCGTGAAGGTCGACTTAGGGGTCACTAAGGCTAACAGAAAGTGATCACTTATAAGTGCGCTTACAACATCCGATATAAGTTTTGAGTCATCAATGATTGTTATCAAAACGCCTATGAATGCCGACGAAAGCTTCTGATTGCATGAAAGATGGTGTATAACGTTTGGAAACCCCTTTCCGCCTATTTTGCTGGAACCCATAGCTTGTGGCACAGAATGTTTCATGAAACCAGCATTCAAATCTCCTGCTAGTAGAAGTTCATAAGCATCGCTGTTTATCCCAAGTACTCATCAAAGTCTGGAGTGCTGTCCCTCGCGCAGCTGTATAAAGTACAAACTACATTGGTATTACAACAGATAGTGGACGCTGCGTAATCGCAACATAATTGCAACAAACAGTTGTGCAATGCGGTAAAAGATGGCACCTTATCTGATTTTTTGCCCTTATCAAAATACAAGCACCCATCACGCAGGTTCTATGCAGAAAGTACGCTCTATAACCAGGAGTCCTGACAATATGAGATTCATTCCGGTATCATGTTTCAGTAATCACAAATCAGGTTCAGAACGAAAGGAGGAAATAAGTGCAATAATCTGATCTTTACTGCGTGCCGACTGCGCGTTTATGTGTATATAAGAAAACCTGACCTGGTTATCAATCAATCAATCAATCAATCAATCAATCAATCATTTTATTTCCTTAGAAAAGGAGGAGTACGGGACTAAAAGCTCGAACAGTTTGACGAGGTCCCGACCCCTTGTTAGTTGGCATGACAGCAGGATGACGGCCAATCTTACACAAAAATGAAAAAAATATCACAAAGCAACGGTTAATACAGAATGAAACAAGACGGCAATCAATCGGAGAAGCAACAAAGGTAATACAGATAAATCAACACACATAAGCAACAGTGGTGAACTAAATTAGGCGAATAGGAAGGCGTGGTTTAGTTGGTTGGTTTATGGGGTTTAACGTCCCAAAGCGACTAAGGCTATGAGAGACGCCGTAGTGGAGGGCTCCGGAAATTTCGACCACCTGGGGTTCTTTAACGTGCACTGACATCGCACAGTACACGGGCCTCGAATTTCTCCTCCAAAGAAATTCAGCCGCCGCGGCCGGGATCGAACCCGCGTCTTTCGGGCCAGCAGCCGAGCACCATAGCCACTGAGCCACCGCGGCGGCGGAAGGCGTGGTTTAGTCTTGCAAATGAAGAAGTTGACAAAAACGTTTAATACGACAGTTTCGGTTTCTGGAGGGATCAAAATTTTGTCGGTCTAGTAAGTTTAACAGCGAAGGTAATGTATAAAATAAAGATTGTTCATCATAGGAGGTTCTCGGGGTGTGTACAAACCACATTTCTTTATGTCGGGTCTGACGAATATTTGTGTTTTTTTGGAGTTTTGCCAGATGAATTATGTAATCAATGCCAAACTTTACAAAACCTTTGTAGCACAACATCAACCTGTAATTATAAAAGCAAAACACAGGAAGAATTTCATATTTTGGAAAAAGTGGTTTTGTGGCGTATGTACAATGGGACATCAGCTTTGTAACGTACAGCTCTCTTTTGTAGCAAATGTAGTTTCTGCAAGTTTGTCACGCCAGTTGTGCCCCACACCATGATGCAATAGTGCATGACAGATACCACCAGTGCATTGTACAACATTAATTTTACCTTGGTCGGGAGAATGCGACGCAGACGAGCAATGACACCAATGGCAGATGACAATTTTGATTGTAGGTGATCAACATGCTCATTCCAGGTAAGGTGCTTTGAAAAATGCACCCCAAGGATGTTAACGGAGTCCACTATCTCTAACTGCTCACTGCCCAGACACAAATTCATATTAGTTGTCAACATCTTACCTCTAGGCGTGTACAAGATTACTTTTGTTTTCTTGGGGTTGATTTTTAAGCAGTTTATCGCGGACCAGCGTTCTAAATCAGAGAGCGTCTTATTAGCCTTTATTTCTAAATCTGTTTCCACGTTGCCTGTAATAAAAATGGTTGTGTCATCGGCATACGAAACGACTGTAGCATTATCTGTGCAGCTTGCAATGTCATTTATGTGAATTAAGAATAAAAGTGGGCCCAAAATGCTTCCTCGCGGCACACCAGTGGTAAGTGCCTTCCGTGAAGATATTGCATTATTGGCATCTACAAACTGTGACCTGTGGGACAGATAAGATGACAAAAGCCAGTGGGCGATTCCACGCACACCATACATTTCTAATTTGTTAAGAAGGATGGAATGAATAATTAAATCAAAAGCCTTAGAGAAGTCTATATATATTCCTAATGCCATATACTTACACCTGAACGTTATGCTTGCACAAAGCGCCTACTTCGGCTGGTGTTCGATAGGAGATGAGCATTTATAAGGAAAAACATGCCACCACCCGATATCATAAATATCAGTTAATATTCTCGAGATCATTCATGCTCCCGACATGCACTAGGCCTGAACTGTCAGTCTTTCTTGCAAATATTTTCTCGCTGGTTATCCAGGCATATCTTCACTTAATTTTTTTCTTTTTACCAACAGTCATCCTCAAACACTTTTTAGATCTGGGCACAAGTGGACATTGATAAACAAAGCATAAGAATCCTCACAGCAAATATCAGTGGTGTCAACGCATTTTTCTTGTACATTTTGAAAACCAAGGTCTTCTTCTGAGCCGTTCCAAAACTAAACAATGACGTTCATCTCGTGGGAATTTCGCCTAGGTGCTCTGTAACAGGCTTCCACATTGCACGTGTTGATCGGTTCCCCAATAACTGTACCTATCGTTTTCAGGAACGTAGGTAGATTCTCATATCCGGTAGCTGGAATGCCTGTGATTCCCAGGTTGCCGTTCCGGGTGATATTTTTCTTTCGGGAGGCGAGAGCTTCTTAAGCTAGAATCCTAACGTTATCTCTCTGCCTTCCACAATCTTGTGATGCAAAATGAAGGCATTATTGTAATTATTACTAATACTTCCAGCTTTCTTATTTTTCGTTCAAGCTCCAGCATCTGCTTCCTCATGACTGCGGACTCAGAGAACAGAGATGCATTCCCTGCCTGAGTTCTGCGTTCTCTTTTCCTGATCACATTCATTTTGTTTGTCGGAAGAAGTGCCTCTCTGTGCTCGCGTCTTGCTTATGACAGGCTGCATCTAGGGGACCGCTTTAGATTGCCAGTGACGAAGGTTGTGACGCCCAAACAGACTCGATCCGCCGTCAGTACGGCGGTCAGCTGTAGTCTTGATGATGTATCCAGCAGGTGATACGTTCTGCATGTTAACAAAAGAAACACTAGAGCCGGAGCTGCTCCGCCGCTGTCGCCGATGCCATTGGTGACAGTGGGTGCTCGTGTCCAGCCTAAAACGGGCTGCACCTAGGGGACCGCATTAGTTTGCCTGTGACGAAAGTTGCGACGTCCAAACCGAGCCGATCCACCGTCAGTACTGTGGTCAGCCTTAGGCCTAGTGATGTAGCCTACAGGTTATATGTTCTGCACGTTGACAAAAGATACGCTAGAGCCAGAGCTGGTCGGTCGCTGTCGCCGATGCCATTGGTGATAGTAGGCGCTTGTGCCCTGCTTAAGACGGGCTGCACCTATGGGACCGTTCAGCTTGCCAGTGACGCAGGTTGCGGCGTCGAAATAGAGCCGATCTCCCGTCGGTACGGTGGTCAGCTGTAGTCTTGACGATGTAGCCTGCAGGTGATACGTTGTGCATGGTGACATAAGAAAGGCGAGAGCCGTAGCTGCTCGGTCGCTGTCACCGATGCCATTGGTGACAGTGGGTATTCGGATCCAGCTTAAGACGGGCTGCACCTAAGGGACCGCTTTAGCTTGCCAGTGTCGCAGGTTGTGACGTCCAAACAGAGCCGATCAGCAGTCAGTACGGTGGTCAGCTGTAGTCGATGATGTAGCGTGCCGTATATATGTTTTGCATAGTGACATGAGAAACGCTACCGCTGGAGCTGCTTGGTCGCGGTTGCCGATGCCATTGTTGACAGTGGGTGCTCGTTCCTGTCTTAAAGGCCAAATACAGCACATTTTTGAGAATTTCGCGATATTCAAGGATTCAAATTACCTAGGCTGTAGGTGAAGCACACCAAGTGTTTTTGCACTACCGTTTAAAATAGTGGCGTAATCGACAATTGAATTCTACGCTTCTCGTAATTGCACCGGAGGTGTGCAGGGAAATTCAATGTGACCTCACGAAAGGTATTATTTCAAATTACCGCTGCCGTCAGCTGCACCCTGCCGCGAATCGTTAGACGCTACCAAAGAACTCTAGGCAGGGCTTGCCTTCGGTGGCGTTGGTTTTTTTCCTTCAAAGCAGGCGATTGTGCATTGAAAATGTACCGACACCTTCGATGGCGGCATAATCACCCCCCCCCCCCCCCCCCTTTATGGCATTGTGCGCTGCGGTGAAGCTTGAAGGGCGTCTGGATTTCAATCGGCGATTACTTCACTATTTCAAGTGCTAGCTCAAAAAGAATTCGCACGCTTTACCTGGAAGTTCCACAAATTCGACCCTCTTAAGCTAGTTGATTCTAAAACTTATGCAGTTTCCTTTTAAGACTGGCTACACTTACAGGACCGTTTTGGCTTGCCAGTGACTGAGGTTGTGACGTCCCAACAGAGGCAAACCGTAGTCAGTACGGCGGTCAGCTGTAGCATTGATGATGCAGATGGCATGTAGTTCTCCATGTTGACAAAATAAACACTACAGCTGCTCAGTTGGAGACGATATAGACCGTTTTTCTTTCCAGCTATGTTTTTTCAAGATGTGGTTCCCCTCGATGTTAAAGCCTGCTAGATCTTGTGTCGCCGTCCCTGGGCCATGCAAGACGTTTTTGGAACATAATGAAGTCCGAAGGATGGCGTGAAGTTCGACTTTGCGAGGATTGGCTTCGTGTGCTGACGCAAGAAGGAAAAGATCCGTACGGAGCTGCAAGACTGTTTTGGTACTACCGGAAATTGGCTGCACAGAGTACGCAGCTCTTGTGGCATCGGGTTTGCCTTTTTCTAACGGCGAGAAGAAACCACACGGCGCCTAGCAATGTCGACGTCGTGGGTGATGTGGAGCTCTAAAAAAAAATTCGCGGAATACGTGAGAAACGTCAAAATGTTCTGCTATGAGCTTATTGGCAGGAACTAAGAAGTACTAGACTTTGTGCGGCGTATAGCAGGAAGACCAAAAGAGCGAGACAACGACAAAGCCATTTCTGATGGACGTCAATCCATGGCAAACAACGTGAGTCCCACTTCTAAGCGCGGGATTCAGCAGAAAATAGGTGCGGCTAGCTAAAACAGCACGGCCTAGTTTTAGTGCAGTCCTACAAAGAGAGTGGTTTTGCAAAGCATCCGAAAAGGAACATATGAACAGAAAGATCTTCAAGCCAACGAGAAAATTTTCAAGCAAACCAAATTTAAGAAGAGACTACAGAAGGGTACAGCGCTCAGGATGTTGCAGAATCTACACCGAGAATCTGTTGCGAGTAATTTCAAGAGTGCGCATACTTGCACCCTGGAAGCCTGATTGCCCATTTAGAACTACAGTATCAGAAAAGGGCAGCTAGCAGTCAACTATAGGAAAGTTCCTCATGAAGCAGCTGACCTCATTGGAAGATTGAAGACCCCATAATCGTTAGAAGCTCGCACAAGATAGCAGAAGAACTGAAGAAACGGCGCAGCATGAGTACACGAGCCATCTTCGGGTTCTCCATGGACATACAAGATCTGCACTACTCTATACCACTCAAAGAATTGTATAAAGCTGTTAGTCGGTGATTGAGGATTCGGGAGAAGTACGTTTTCAAATCAGGTCGGCTTTCAGCAGTGACCCTTTCTTAGCCGTTTTAGAGTTTTATCTATAGTCAACTGCGGTTAATTTTAACAACCACTTTTCCACACAAAAATCGGGAATCTACATTTGGTCGTGTGGGGCCCCCGCTTTTTCTGGCATATTTCTTTCTTGCACTGAAAAAATCTTGCTCAGCTAATTCCCTAACATAAGCATTTCTTGATGCGTTTTTGCATCGTTCTAAATGGTTGCAAAATGATTAAAGTTTACGTTCGAACTCCGAAGTGGAAATAGCGTACAGTTTTCTAACCTAAGAATTTCTTTTTTGGATGTGTATATATGTTGGATGTACCAACCTCGGTCGCAAAGTGCACCGCTCTCTTACAGTAGTGCTAATTCAAGGATAATCAAAAGAGCAATAGCCATGAATGGCCTCACTTCTGCTTTGAAAAAGCCATGTCCACATCAAATGTTTCAAAGTGTTAAAATGCGAACAGTGCGCTCGCGCACGTCCGGCTTTTCCCGAGATTGATTGTCAGCATTCACAGAGAGCCTAGTACAAAAGAAAAAGAGCATTAAGAAGCCAGAAAAGCAAGATCACAGGCTGACAGCTATAGTAATTCCGTACCTTCACAGAGTATCTCAAAATCATCAGAAAGTAGGAAGTAGATACGATGTAAACGTGCTATTTTCTGCCCCAAGCAAGCTGTCCAAAAATTTGTCTAATCATAGTTAAAAAGAAAAAGCCGGGTTGCATTATCAGCCACGAACTCGATTTCATACGTTGCACTACAGGGTAGTGTGCAGCATTCCGCTCAATTGCAATAGAGTGTACACTGGGGAAACCAGGCACTGGTTTAATGAGAGAGATAGGGAGCATCACAACCTGGAAAAAAAGGAAACATTGCTCATCTTGGTGTCTACTACCGGGACTGTAAGTGCAAACCTATTTTTGTAAAAACAAATTTCCTTGGGCGTGGAAATGAACAGATGGAAAGAGAATTTAGTGAGGCATATCACATCAGAAAAGCGGGTGGTCAATGGGTCAGCACCGCTTTCTTGTCTCTCCTTTATAATGCAATGGTGTTTTTGAACCAATGCGGTTGATTGCCATTATTCGACAGTAGCGCTGTACTTTAGCTTGGGTTTTCGCAATAAAAATTAGTTGGAAGCGCAGCAATAGTCCTGTCATATCTGCATCTATTTGGTCCCCGTTTTTTCCTGCTGCTAGTTTTTTTTTAAAGACGGATGAATACCAGCTGGTCCAAACGTCTGTGCTTTTGTCTTTAGAAGCCATAGGGGGGAGTCCCAGTGTTGCTTTGTATAGTGTATTGAGGACCCGGATTAGTTTGTTGTGTTGTATGGCTGTAGAGAGCAGTAAGGGATGTAGTACAAAACTTTGTTCAGGGCCAATGCTTCAGCAAGGCAGCTAGTGCATGTCTCGGAGAGGCCGGCATGTTTTAAGACTACGGGGCGGAGTAAGTGTGTGATTCAGTGACATGTGCGTATGGACCGATTGATTGCAGATGTGAACGTGTTGGATGTCAATGGAATACCTAGGATCCGACAAGAGTCGACGCGGTGGATGCGGTGTCCGAAGAGGGTGAGGGAGATGCAGGGGTTTATCGTACGGTGATGTCTGCTGTGTTTTATCAGCAGAAGTTCAGATTTCCCCGGAGCGGCTTGCAGGCCCGTTTGGGAAAAAATGTGTTAAGTGCCTGTTGGAGTGTAGTTTGGATATCTCCGGGTGAACCCGTGTTAAACCACAAGGTGAGATCGTCGGGATAGGAAGAGAAAATGAAGGTCGAGAATGCTGGCTAGGACTCGGATGAGCGGGACCATGCCTAGATTGAAGAGAACGGGAGAGAGGACGGCATCATATGGAGTGCCACGAGTGAGTGGGATAGGGTGAGACAGTTTGTCGAGATAGCGGATACGGGCCGAGGGATGGGAGAGGAAAGCCCTTATGCATTTGTTCATGTTGTGTCCGCTCTGTATGTGGCATGGTAAGAATGTGGTCGTGTGATGTGTTGTCGAACGCACTGCGTACGCCAACTGTTACTAAGGCTTTGACCTGCGCAGTTTCTGAAACACTTCTGTTAAAGATGTACTGAAGGCGGAGGAAAAGGTATTGGGTGGATCGTGCTCGGCGAAAGCCAATAAGGGTTTGGAGGGGGGGGGGGGGGGGGGGGAATGTTGGTGGTTGGAAGACGGCCTTGCCCGCGCAGGAGATGAGAAAAATAGGACAGAGGATATTGTTGGTGGCGGGTTTATTGGATTTCGGTACGAATGAGACCAGGGACAATGTCTAGTCGACTGGAAGGATGCCAGAGGTCCAGGCGCCTTTGATGAAATGAAGAAGGAATGTGTGCGCTTCGGGGGGAAGGTTCTTAAGAGTTGTGTATATGATTTTGACTACACCGGGGCAGAGTGTGCATTATAACGTGCGAGTGCTCTGTCATGTTCTCTGTGCGTGAAAGGAACGTCTAGTGTAAAAAGGGCTGGGCCATGATATGGTGTATTAAAGAGGATTGTGAGGGTGGGAAAGATAGTTGTTGCAGGTTACTGAAAACCTCTGTGGAGTATGGGAAGCAAAGAGGCGTTCGAGAGCGGGTGTGGAATGAGATGGAGGTCGGAGAAGGGAGCGGAGAAGGTATCAGGATGATTTTTTTTTATGTAAAGCTCCGTCTAAACGGTCGCATGTTCGTGTTGAGTGTTCGGTGTCGAGTGTCTTGCGGTGGAAGATAACGTCGTTGTGGAGTGCTTGTATTGTATCGCTGAGGTGTGTGTTATGTGGTCGTGTAGCTAATGCACTTTGGAGACGTTTTGTCTGCTTCCACAGTCGTAGGAGGTGAGGATCAGGGTTGTCACGGGGAATACTATTGGAAATTTTACCAGTGGTTCGTGACTGGGTGTTTCTTAGATCAGCGACCCATGAAGTGTAGTCGGAGGGGTTCAGGAGTGCAAACTGCTGGGCTAGTTGGTTCATATTGCATAGAAAGGGAACCAGCGAAAACAGACGCAAGACATGAACAAAGAAGGCACACACCACAACGCTGGACTTACAACTGATTTATTGCGATGAAGAATTGCTCATTTTAAAAGAATTTCCTGCCTGCGCACACACCCAACAGACAATACACTTCGCGCACCACATGGTGAAATGGCTACTATAATAATAAAAACTTCCACTTCTTTTCGCTGATAATCACGGACGGCTCACTGACGCAGTTATGCTTATTCTTTCTGATCATGAATGCCTCCAATAGCTCACGCTCACGTTTAGATTTCACCCGGCCGATAATGCTGGCAGTGTGAAAACTAGGAGAACATTTACAGTCCTTGACATGCAAGGCTAGATTGCTGCCTGTGCCAGTGCCCAAAGTTGTGCGATGTTGCCTCAGGCGCTCATTCAAGCATGCTCCGGTTTGGCCTATGTAGATTTTCCCGCATGAGGGGTTGGACAGAGATGGGGCAAGAACCGGCAAAAGTCTGACCATGAAGTGTGTCACAATTTCGCCATTCGTAGGGGGTGTTGTGTAGGCATGTTAATAACAAAGATGAAATGGTTACTATGTACATATGTATAATATTGTGCCAAGTAACAAGCTTAACGCACAAAGCGAAGGTCAGGTCGTGTGTGGTGTCTCTGCGACAGAAAGAACCATGTGTAGTGGGGCGTAAATGGTCATTCTGCAAAGAGTAGACTCGAGAGTACATCTGACGGTGGAGTAAGCGCACAGCTTTGTGTGCGATTCTGTAGTCCCACTGTATTTGTGTAGTGCATTGAAGTCACGCGCAACAGGGAGCGGGGATGTGATGGTTTGGAGGGAGTCGAAAATGCGGGGCAGGAAGGAATGTTGTTTGTGTTGGAGGGTTTTAGAAGTTAACGAGAATGATGGGAGGGGATGTACATGCGAGTAAGAGCTCGACAGTAACTAGATGTTGAGTAAGTATATGAGGAATTTGGAGGTCTGAGAATTGGAAGTCTTTTCGAATGTATGTTGAGAACAGTGGTGTTTGATCCGTAGAACTCGCATGAATAGCTCTGTGTACAAGGTGGGCGCGTTCGCCTCTGGTTTCCTGGAGTAGGAGACTGAAGGGGGTGTGGAAGGGTCAGTAGATGCTGGTAAAGGGACTTAAGTGCCGTGCGGATGCATCGGCAGTTCCATTAGAGCAAGCTATGGAATTGGGCTCGTGTCAAAGCGTGATGTGTCCCCGGAGTGAGGGTTCTGAAGACGGCAGGTCTTTTACTTTTTGAGGAGGGAGGAATCAGATGAGAGGGAGAGGGCTGTAAGTGTGTGTTCGATTTGTTTTATGAATTATGTCTGCTTGGCTGTGACATTAGAGACTGGAGTGACTAGGCCTGTGAGTTGAGTGATCTGCAGTGTTTTTGCCTAGATTTGTTGTTCCAGGGCTTCTTGGTGTGGTGGTATGGTGTCTAAGAGAGAGGCAATGTGGTTCATGCGTGTCTCAAGGGTCTGCAAGTCGAATTGAAGCTGGGCTAGGGTATGGGACTTATGTGATTGTTGTGCTGGGGTGAGGGAGTGTGCCGGTGCGGTTTGTGGAGTTGAGGGAGTTGGATGTGGCTCACCAGGAAGCGGTCGCGGCGCTTGTAGTTCTTGGCTCAGGATGCTGGTGGCAACCATACTGGAGACTGAACTCTGGGGGGGGGGGGGATATGTTCTAGGATGAGACTTGGTGCTGCAGTGACGCTAATTTGGACCTCAGAGAGCATTGGGTTGGTGCCAGTGAAGGTTCTTGCAGGACATCTGCATAGGTCTTGGTGGTGCCAGTGTGAATGATAAAGGGAAGATGCTTGGAGAAAGGAGTGGTTTGGATTCGTTGCGGGGGTTTCAGGGCTGTTGCCTGATAGATGGCTTGGTGGTGGTTCACGAGGTCTTGCCTTTGTAGAGGGCAGCGCTCGAGCTTGATCCTGCTCCTTGTGAACCTGGTAGGTGTCGGCGAAGGTAATACCGGCGAAGGCTACATAGTTCTTTTGACAGTGCGTGCACCAGGGGGCACAGGTATGGGCAGCATTTGGGTCAAAAAGGGTGGTGGCACAGGTAGAGCCTGGGGATTGGGTGGAAGGGCATTGAAACTGTCTCTCCCCATACTGAAGGCAGCGAAAGCAGCACAATGCCCGCGGATGGTATGGGTAGCAGCGGTAGGCTATTTGCTAGAAGTAGATTGTTCGTGGGACAGTGCGGCCCTCACACGTAACCAGGGCGATGTTCGTGGGCACCATCATCCGTACCCCGATGACGGTGTGGGTCCGGGAAGAGGTGCCAGCCTGGAGTTGGCAGTGAGTGAGTATGGGGCGGCCGATCCGGAATATTCCTCTGGCTGGGTTTTGTTGGTGCGTTCGTACAGGTTTAGAAGTCGACATTGAAAGCGATGAAAGGCCAGTTTCTGATGAAAAGCCGGGGCCCGAGGAGCCGCCGAAGACATCTGTGACACCGGAGACAGGAAACGCCGAGAAGGTGTTTCGAAGTGCCGTTGGAGTTAGTCTGAAGAATTAGAAGCCTTTGGTACAAACATGCGTGGACAGTAATTTCTGCTCCTGCGTGATTAGTGAGGTGGGCGGAGGACGTGATAAGATTGAACATATGAATCACCGGTACAGCTATGAATGAGGCAGGGAGCTGAAATCCAACTTAGATGAGCGTGTGTCGATGACGGGGTGGCTGAAGAAGCTTGCCGGTTGTACGGCCGTACATTACCGCGGTGAATTGGGTGGGGTCTTCTACGTCTTGAAGTGGTACGATGTTGGGTAGCAATGCAGAAGCAGGCAAGGCTTGTATTGAGGCCAGAATCGTGGATGGCGCAACCCCGTCTTTGGCGACGTCCACCTCCTGCATTGGATGTGGCGTGGCAGACGCAGAGTCAGTTTTTGGGTTTGGTTTTTGAGGAAAAGAAATGACGCAGTGCCTGTCTCACATTCCTCGGTGTACACCTGAACCGCGCCGTAAAGAAAGGAAAGGAGGAGGAAGCGAAAGAATAAAGAGATATGGTTGGATGGATGAAAGAGGTGCTGCAATGGACGTCTCCTAGGGGTCTGTAACGTGCACTGACATCGAAGCCCACACGGGCGCCTTTTGCGTTCCGCCTCCACCGAAAAGCGGCCGCCGCGGTTCAAAACCCGGGTACTCCGGCTGGGTAGACGAGCGCCTTCACTACTGATTCATCGCGGCGGGTACAGGCTAGTTTGTGAAACTTGATGACGCTGTGCGGGACAGGTAGCAAAGCAGAGAGTACACATAGAATGCAATGCGTTTCAAGAGCGTTACCTCTTACTACTTACGTTTGTCAAGGACGCGTCTGTCTTCAATGAAGGTCAAATAGACAAATAGATTAACCACGTCATCGCACAATATCCCATAGCAACAGCGTGGCGTAGCGCCTCAATTGATCCCGGCTCTTTTGATCCGTTATTCAGTGTCTTTCATCTAAGATTTTTCACAAGTTTAGAATTAGGCTTTTTGATTTGGAAGAGCGCTTTATACACGATAAGATTTTCAGAGGAGTGGTATATTCGAAAACAGGTAAGACGTGCTCATTAGCAGAATGTTTAGTATTATGAACACTGAACTTTTTACCTACTACTGATGGGCTTATTAATTATGAGAACCGTGTAACCCACCGTAAGTAATATTCATTCCAGTTTTTACAATTTCGAAAACGTGGTTACTCTCGGCACTGTGGCGCAACAAAATTTGGGAACATCTCGCCAAAATGCACCGTTTTCGAGAAGCTTGCAGGCAATACGACCTGTCAGAGCTCGCAACTGGTCGAAATACTGCAATTTTCGCTACACAGCGCTGAGGGTAACAGCGTTCTTTAAATTCTAAAATATCATATGGCTCTTATCTACGGTATGCTACAGGAATCTCAATAATTAAGAAGCGTGATAATAATGCTTAAAAAGTTCACTATTAAATACTAGTTAACCATCCCGATACTCACCACGTTTCAGTTGTGATTTGATGTACTTCGCTGCTGCCAGTGCTATGTCGAAAAAAGCGCTCTTTAATTCAAAAAGCGTATTTTGAACAACTGTGAAGTAAGTCGTAGAAGAAACGCCCTGTATGTGTACCAGTACAGCAGCCACCGAAATTCGGCCCAACCGGGACCGCCATTTGCATAAAATTAGGGGTAAACCTTTTGACGCACAATGCTCCAAGTGGTGTAAAATGACGACATACTCCTGAGAATAAAATTACTAGTTGAGATAAAGCTCCGAAATATGTGTGGCATTCGTAAGCAAAACCTTTTCGCCCCCAAACCATGCATTCCAAGGACCTTCACATGGCCATTACGGCCGATACGTTAGTCGCAAAGGGCTTCGGGATGGTGTCAAACGATTCATCGGGTTGTGGTGCAGACGTCAATAAATTTGCACAGGTTAGTACCTTTATTAATTGCTATAGCATGGAGGGCATGGCATCTGAGCTGCTGACTGCGTGGCTCACCCGCTGCGGCTTTGTGCAGGTTATGCCGTGGATTTTGCATGCGACGCCCACCTCGATATCAACGACGAACATCAGCGTGATACAACCCCCGATGCTTTACTCTGACCACGTCAAAAGCAACGGCACATTCGAGGGATACCGACCCCAAGGTGCGACGTCACCGGCAGCCGATCTACTTAAGGAGCGACTCGACACCGATGAGAACAGAGGGCGCGGCATCTGGCCTGCGGACAGCTTGCCTCACCTGGTGCAGCTGTTTGTGCAGGTTTGTTCTCCGTCCATAGACTGCTGTTACCGGAGTGTCAATAGATTTTTAGTTGTCCTGCCGTGCCCTGGCAGGCTTCATTGCATTTTTATTGGCTGTTGGTCTATTCTGATACTAGTAATGTCAGGAGACATAGAACAAAACCCCGGACCTAGAACAGCTGAGCTGTTACAGACGATTCCAGATAATCAACAGCGTCTGACTGCCGGTTGAGTAATGTCAGCAAGGATATTGGCCAACCTAGTCAAAAGACTGATCGGCTGACTGATTCTCTTGCAATGATACCAGAATTGAACAAAAGAGTCTAATATCTTGAGGTAACAGTTGAGCAGCAGGCCAAAAAACTGATTGAGCATGAAAACTATAGTCGTCGTAACAATTTGCTGGTTTTGGATGTTTCTGAAAAAGTCGGCGATGCAGAGACGGATTTGAAGGCAGCTGCCGTTGATTAGCTTTTACTTGACACGCTGAGGTTAAAGTAAAAACCGTTGAAAAACTTCATCGCATAGGCAAAACAAAGAACGGCCGAGGCCAAATATTATTGCAGAGAAAAACAAGAGCTGAAGAATTGCAGCAATCTGAAAGGAAAATCGGTTAGAGTAGGCTTCCGCCGCTGCTCATCTTCCTATTTACAGAATAAATAAAATTCAAAATAGCGATAAAACAGTGACAGAAAGGACAGAAAAATGAGATGACTTCAGTCCCTTTTTCCGGTCAGTTTTTTCTAAACCAAGCAATGATGACCGTAACGGGTATTTACCTTCCTCCATTTCATGTCCGATGGAAGACCTGGTCGTGACTTATGCGGCGTGTTTAATCAATATTTACTTTTGCATTGTAAAAAAATGGTTGTGGCTTAGCTTGGTTAAGCCCGGTAATTGCGAAAGAAATATCCGTAGCTACGCCATGGTTCAGCTGGTAGTGTAGCTGGTGGTGCAGCTTGTGGTTAGACTTGTGGTGATGCATCGGTTATACTATCCAATCCAATCCAATCCCCAATCCAATCCAATCCAAAGTTGGGCCCCTGGTTTTTGCGGCAGATGGTATGACGTCATAGCAGATTTCAAGCTATAGGTCAATGGCAGCTACCGCGGAGTCGCCACGCGAGGAGCTTAAAGTGAAAGTAGTATTGCTTTCGCAATAAAGGCTAGCGGGCCGGTTGGGATATCAACCAAGTTTTTAAAGCAATACGCAGTAGATATCATTTTTTTTGCTATAATCTCTACAAAGTCTCAACACACTAAGTCGGTGCGACAGGACTGGCATTGAGCAGTAGTAGCACCTGTGTTTAAAAGCGGAAACGGATTACTGGCAAATATTTATCACCCAATTTTGCTGACAAGTTTCAGCTGCAAACTCTTAGAAAATATCATAAGTAAACATATACTAAATTTTCTCGAGGATAACACGTTCTTTTGTCAGCATCTGCGCGGGTTCCGAAAAGGGCTACCTACCGTAACACAGCTCATAGAAAAGATACATGATTCTAGTTCAGCCGTAGATTCCCAAGAACAAACAGAAGTCATTTGCGTAGATTTCGCACAAGCATTTGAAAATGTTCCACACAGTAAATTACTTTTAAAATTGCATATAGCGTGAAATAGCGAAACTGTCCTGAAGTCGATTGAAGCCTGTTGAACAATCGTCGCAGGCAGGTTGTGCGTGTGGATGACTGTTTCTCTTCTACGTTAGAAGTGTTTTCTGGCATTCCTCAAGGGTCTGTTGTACCTTCATTATTTTTCCTAACTTATATTAACGATATGAACGAGGTTGTCGAGTCTCCTTTATAATTAAAGCTTCTTGCTGACGACTGCTTAATTTATTATCAAATACCACAAGCTGACTTCCAGGGAATGACGAGTCCGTCATTTCCTGCCTGTCTGGTGCGAAAAATGGGGCATGGTAAATAATTACACAAAATCAACTTTTACGCATATAACTAGTACAAATATTTTGCGATAATTTCCTTATATTGTTGGAAAAAAAATAATCAAAAAATTCTGGATACCTTCACGTATTTAGAAGCCACAACTACACAGTCTGCAGTGGCATAAAGACATCAACAATGAGTACTCAACAGGAATATGCAAAAAAATATATCAAATTAATAGCTAACAAAACATTGATCCACCATCCGTGGAGTACCCTTGTGTTGTCTGGAGCACGCACCAAATGTTTTGAAAGGTGAACCGGAACGAATGCAAAGAATGACCGCTCGTTTTATTTTGTCAAAATACAGAAGAAGGGACACAGTGATGGAAATGCTAAATTCATGTGGGATCGAGTCATTTGAAAATTGGAGGCAATATTTCGGACTGAAGCTTTTCTTTCAAAGAATGCAAGGGCCATTCAAGGTAAAAAACAGCCATATATGATCTTCCCTGGCAAAACGGACCGCGAGAACGAACCACACTAGATCAATCACTCCTTACAACGCACGTGTTTATGTTTTTCTCATTCTTCTTTTCCTGGTGTGATCGAAATTTGGAATGCTTTGCCTGTTGAACTTGTTGAGCAATAGAACGCGCACAAGTTGGGACGTTCACTCGATATTTTGTGTCGAGGGCGTGCAACTTGACGTTATGAGTTATGAACGTTCTCTGCTCATAGATCCGGCCCAATATTTAGTTGGAGTGCGCGACGACCGCGTTTTTCGTGCATCTGTAGCTTGTGATGGAGCAAACTTCCGAAAATAATAAATTTAAGCACAGGCTCACTAAGCCCGTGCTTAATATTAAGCTTTACACAGGTTCCCATCCTCTAAAAGCGCAGTAGCACAAAAAAATAGGCCGTCGCATACGCCAGCTAAAGGTTTGGCCGGCTGTACATTGCATTCCAAACCCTCCGTGTAACGATCGTCAAGCGAGGGTCAACAGTATCAAAAAAAAAATTTTAGGTGCGGTTCAACTACTCTTGAACCCTGTTTGAGAGCAAAAGCTATGGCGTCTGTAACGTTGAATGCGTTCCGTAAACTGGATGGGTAGCACGCCAAGCCTGCCACCCTAGCCGGTGGCAGTCAATGGTTGATCGCGAGAATTTTCTCGCCCAATGAACGCGGCGGCCAGTGCCGCGTGTCTGCCACAACGTTGTCAGCGCTAAGGCATGCAGCCCACATCTCTCTCTCTCTCACTACCCAACGTACCAATAAGCGCGATTGAGGTTCCACTGATCCAGGGAGCCAGTTATGCGTACTTCCTTTCCTTAAAACTAGAAAGAATGTTTACTACATTCGAATCGGCGCGAAAGCACGTATTTTTGCTGCGTAGAAGACGAATTCAAGCAGGCAATGCCACGGGACGGAGGAGTTGGAAGCTGATGAGCACGACGCTCTCTCCAACGCACCGCGCTATAATGTAATGCAGTTTAACACAATGTGTGCGGGTTGCGGCGATAGTCTACTGTACTTAAGGGGGGCAACTTTGCTACAGCAAGTGTTCAACACGATTAATTAATAATGGCCAGCTATGGAACCGCTTGTCAATCTGCTCTTCGTTGAAGCAAGGCTGCCGGATGTCTCCTCTGCTTTTTGCTCTTTACCTGGAACCGCTTTGTTTGGTGTTTTGCGTAACAGTAACATCCAGGGGATCCCTGTTTTGCGTAATGAAGTCAAATTCCTGGCATATGCTAAACATCTTGCATTTTTTTGCGTTGACAAGCCAGCATTGATAATGTGTTGTCCACGATAGATCGGTTTGGCATCGTTTCTGGTGCTGAGATGAATCACTCCAGAAGTACTGGCCTATGATTTGATTCATGGGGCACAACTCTGTCCCTGTACGATGGAATAGAATGTTCTTGTGTGCCTCCTAAATATCGTGGTGTCCTATTTCATGCTTTTAAATCCAGTTCGAATTACTAGAGAGAGCAAGTTGCGGCCGTTGAGCGTTATGCTTAGACGTTTGTCCCGCATCGGCTTTCAATATTTGGTCGAGTCCAGGCTTAGAACACCTTTCGGACAAAAAGAATTTGTTACGTACTCCAGGTACTTCACTGCGCCAGACATTACATGCAGGGTTTCCTTCGTATATCTGCGATGTTTATTTCGTCTTCAAAATTATAGCCCAAGCAGCGTGATAACCTTTTCAGTCCTGTTTGTGAAGGAGGACTGCGCCAAGAGCACCTGTGTGTGAGAGAGTTGGTTGCCCGTTTCTTCTCTTTTTCGTGATTGTGCCCATTAGATTATTAGACCATTCTTGCAGGTCATCTTCATGACTGTACTTTTGAACTTAGTAGCTTCTTCAAATTTTGCTAAATGCCGCCATTACTAGGCTTTATGCAGGAGGTTTATGCCTCCGTGCATTTTTTGACAATTAGGTTTTCAAATGAGTACTTATATTTTGTTTGGCGCAAAAATTTGTACAGGGATTTGATAACGACTCTCTTCCCGCCCCCACGGTATCGTTCCGTCTACTTTGGACTCATGGGTCATTATGTTGTAAAGCGAGTGCGTAAAATGCCAATTTCTCCTTGCAGCAAAACATCTTTCGATAAATTCCACGCCGCAATTCTACCTGTGAACATGTCGCTCGATAGGAAAAGCATTTTTGTACCTTCTGTAAAGTGCCTCTTGTGCAATGTGCCTGAAACAGTTGAACATTGTTTTATAGACTGCAAAGATGCGATTTTGTTTTGGGATGTGTTGCAAAGGAACGCTACAGAAAGATTTTCTCCTAAATTACTACAATGTGTGCTACCTTGCTGTTTCCCAACCTGACTGGAAACCCTATAATATGATTCTACGGATTGCTCTTCTTAGCCTTTGCAAAACGCGCACGCGAAGACCGCGACGTTGAACCTGTTGTTTCGCCCAGAATTCATTTTAGGCGACTGTTGCGGTAGGTGACGGACATTTACAAAGAACTGGACTTTTTACCGGATTGGTCTCCTCTCTGATGCGCTGTATATTTTTACCGGCCTTTTAGGTCTCTTAGGTTTTTATCATGTTTATGCCACGTAGCGCCTACACACACACACACACACACACACACACACACACACACACACACACACACACACACACACACACACACACACACACACACACACACACACACACACACACACACACACACACAAATATGTGTATATATATCACTTCTGTGCATAACCATGTAGAATAGATACCATGAAAGAAAAAAAGGCGATAGCCAAGTGGTCTCCCCGAGCCGCGGGCTCAAGTCCCAGTCATGGATATTGATTCAATATCTTTTTCACTTTTTCATGGTTTCACGTCTTACTCAGCTAATGGTCAAAACTATTCACATGGCGATCGAGGCACGAAGCCCCGTAGGGAGGCTTTCGCTTCAAAAACTATAGTGTATAAAAATGCACGAGGCAGATGGCGCTGCTTGCGTCTTAAAAGGGATGTTTCCGGGAAGGAAACATCTGCAGATGTTTGCATTTAATCTGGTCCCCTTTTGTTGAGTTAGGTCCAGCGCAGTGGCTAATGTCAGGGTGATTATAGCTGATTCCAAATCGTAAACTGCATCGCAGGCAGGTTGTCTCCCGAAGCAGTCAAAATTCTGGCGGCTGGTCGGAATCTAATCTGGAGTAAGGCCCACGAGGGCCTGGGATAACACGAGATAGCGCATACATTGGCCCGAGGACACACACAATGCGGTCTCGGCCGCCTCTTCTGCCTCTTCTGACGGATGAAGAGCTGAAAAAATACCAAGATATTCTTAATCACTTCATATCCGGAAGACAGACACTACCTCGAACAGGCAAAGGCCTCAGGAAAAAGGAGCATGTCTTATGGGGAAAGTTACAGGTGGGGGGGGGGGGGGGGGTAACAATCCGCTAGCACAAAGCAGATGGCATCTGGCGATCCTTGACCCGAGGTGTAAACCCTGCAACGAAATTGCAGACATGATCCGTATGGTGTGGACATGCCCTAGCTACAACGAACCAGGGAGGAATATAGGGTCCTGGTAGCCTTTCATGGCCAGCCAGAAAGAAGACGACCAAAAGAAAGTCACCCATCTGCTCCTGGACACCGCTGGATACCAAGTGATCCCATACTGCGGAACGTGTAGGAAGATAACGGTGGCGAGCATTCAAGTATTTATCGCCCTGTGATTCCTTGACGGGCAAAAATAAAGTTATTTTATCATCATAATCAAAACGTTTACAGGGCTCACCAATGTAAGAACTTGAGGCTCCCATAGCTAATGCTCTCAAGTGAACACTAAGGCACTGTTGCGTTTTTTATCAGAAGACGATAATACGGACTTGCTGCGTACCCATTCACAGAAAAGAAATCACTGCGCTGATTGAAGACGTGACAGTGAACGAGGCGTAGGAGTCAGTCTCGTCCTCAGTCGCGTCTTCAAAAAGCGCTGTTATTTTTAATCCGTCAATGATTCTTTGCACGTCGTTTTTTTTTTAATTTGTATTTACTGTGTTCCTGGACCCCTCGACACAGAAATCAAAATCCGCAAGAATTGCAACGCCTGAGGCTTGACAATATGGTTTCCATGACATGACTTAGTTTTATATTCGAAGAGGAGCATCGTGGTAATTGGGGTACTGCAAATTTCAGAGCTGAACCACCCGTCAAACGCAACCGTTCTCCTCCGCCTTTCACTAAGCAAGCATAAAGGAATGCTGTTGGTCGCATATACCCCACTGGAGGCTTCATGTCCTTAGCTCGTGGACGAAACCCAACAAAGGCATGAAAAGGAAGTGTAACAGGTGCAACAGTAAAAAATTATGCGAAAAGCTACGATGGATCACGTGCATTGTTTGAGCCGGAGGCCGGTAAAATCCCACGTGCCGCAGTGAAAACAAATTTAACAGAATTAGATAAAGGGGCTCTGAAATTCGGAAGCGCCAGAGCACATAATGGACGAAAAGTAGCTGCTGTGGGTGTGCGTCAGAAAAATAAAAGTGGACTTGTTAAGTGCAATACAAAGGAACACTAGAGTCTCTCTTATAAGAGTAGTGACGCTCCTAGTTACCTAAGCGTGGCTGAAAAGCCGTTATTTGTTCTTAGAAACGAGACAACGAAACGAAGTGCCTTGTTTCAAGAAAGAGTTCTTTGTGCCGGGATC
Source organism: Amblyomma mixtum (assembly GCF_055824585.1). Classification (NCBI taxonomy): domain Eukaryota; kingdom Metazoa; phylum Arthropoda; class Arachnida; order Ixodida; family Ixodidae; genus Amblyomma; species Amblyomma mixtum. The sequence goes on along the minus strand of NC_143021.1, from coordinate 153,975,363 downwards.
TGCTGTGAGGATTTGTTAGAAAAGTAAGGTTTAGGAGGTAGTGTAGAAAACAGAGGTGGTCGAAACTACGTCTTTCCATGCATTGTTTTCTTGGAAAGACTTTTTCAGGAGAAATATTTTGCTCTATAGTCCGGAAAAAAGGGGCTTCGTTCAAACATGATGTCTCAAGGCTGAGGTATTCCTCCTGCGCAAATGGTTATCAGATCGGGCAAATAATTATTGATAACATATTGCTGGCGGCTACATTAAAGATAGGATTTTAGCAAATGAAGATAAATGCCGCGGAAACCTTAATAATTTAAATTTAATAAAACAGTATTGTTCTTATTGGTATCGAAGACCTTGAAGAAGTCTATAAATATGCCTGATGAGCATTTTAGTTGCTTAAACACGTCTCACAATATTTCCTACTGTGCGAAGATAGCCGTGTCGATAGAGCGCCCTTCTGTGAACCAAGCTGTGCGTGTGTGATTACTTGGTGTTTTTCCCTCAACAATGGAATATTTTTCCGACCTGTAGAAAAAAGGTCTAAAATTGAAATAGCTCTGTAGAATAAAGTGTTCCCTTCTGTCACCGCCTCCACGCGAATCCTTTACCTTTACAGCCTGTAATTGTCTCGGAAAAATTCCATGCAGAAAATTAAGACTAAATATTAGGTCAAGTACAGTTAAGAAGAACTTCTTGTTGGGCAAGTTGGTGCATACTGTTGTAGGTACGAATTGCGGACAAAAGACACATACAGGAAAAAACACGAAGGAGACTGAAAGAGCGCAAACCATCAACTAGGTTGATAGTTTGCGCTCTTTCAGTCTCCCTCGTGTTTTTTCCTGTGTGTGTCTTGTGTGCGCAATTCGTACCGACACCATCAAGTACAGTGGCGATCAGGTCTTCGACTTGCTTGATCGGTCTTATTTGAAGCCCGTCAATGTCACAGAAATTGCTGTGTTAACTGGGTCGAAAGTTCCAAAAACTTCATTTGCATCAGTCTGCGCTAAAAACGCGGTGTCAAGTGTCATTAGACCTAAATATTGCACGCAGGTTGAACCATCAGTATTGCTTGATAGCGAATATAGGTTGTATGCGTATTTGTGTATCTAGATTGAAATAATCCCCTCCAATTCATACGAGAAAATCTTGTTGCGCTTCGAATCGCGCGATTCGAGTAAGGGGTCAGTTATGGTATCGGAAAGTGGTCGCTTATAGTGCGCTTACGACCCCCGATATAGGCTTTGAGTCATGAATGTTTGTAATGAAAACGACTACTAACGTCAAGGAAAGGTACTGAATGTTGAATTCAACCTAACAATACCAACTGGGACACCCTGCTTCCATTTGATACCTTTCTCTCAGGCTCCGCTGCACGGTTCGCCCATTTTTTTGTGCACGCCATTCCTCCGCGCCCCGGGGCCCCTCGTGTTCTCCTCAGCGACCACGGCAAGGCTTTCCTCTACGCCATCTTGGAGCAAGTTCTTCATGCCTGGAATCATCATTATCATCATCAGCCTGACTACGCCCACTGCAAGACAAAGGCTTCTCCCATGTCTGTCCAACTAGCCCTGTCCTTCGCCAGTTGCGGCCACCGTATTCCCGCAAATTTCTTAATCTCATCCGCCCATCTAACTTTCTGTCACCCCCTGCTACGACTGACTTCTCTTGGAATCATCTCCGTTACCGTTAAGGATCGGTGGCTATCTTGCATTCGCATTACATGCCCTGCCCAAGCCCACTTTTTCCTTTTGATTTCAACTAGGATGTCATGAACGCGTGTTTGTTCTCTCGTGCACTCCGCCCGCTTCCGATCTTTTAACTTTACACCTATAATATTTCTTTCCATAGCTCGCTGCGTAGTCCTTAACGTAAGGTGAACCCTCTTTGTTAGCCTCCACGTTTCTGCCCCATAGGTGAGGACCGGTAAGATACAGCTGTTGTATACTTTTCTCTTGAGGGATATTGGTAAACTGCCATTCATGATCTGAGAGAACCTGCCATATGCGCTCCACCCGATTGTTATTCTTCTAGTTAGTTCCCTCTCATGATCCGGATCAGCGGTGAAAACTTGTCCTCACTAGACATATTCTCTTACTAATTCCAACCCCACGCCATCAATTGCGAACTGCTGTTCTCTGGCTAGACTGTTTAATATTACTGTGGTTTTCTGCATTTAATTTTGAGCCCCACCGTTCTGCTCTGCCTGCCTAATTCATTGATCATGCTTTGCAGTTCATGTCCTGAGTGACATACCAAGGCAATGTCATCAGCGAATCTCAATTACTTGGATCATATTCGATAAACAGCACTGGTGCGGACCAGTGCGCACGGGTGCGAAGTGTTATGTTTGATAAATTGCACCGATGCGCACCGGACATCTTCGATATATGGGGCGCACCGTCTGGGGGCACTTTTTTTTGCCCCAAGGCGCACCGGCAAAATCGACGACGCGCATGGGAGCAATACCAGCAGGCGTTGCAGCAGCCAAGCAGACGACAAATGGCGTCCGCACGGGAAGGTCTTGATCTGCTTGCCGCGATCGATGATCACTTCCTTTCAAGCACTTCTGACAGCGAAGATGAAGAAATACCGGCATTGATAAAAGAAAATGAAGGCAATGAACGGCCAAACTTTGTGTACTTTATGGACAAATAAAATTAGGATGCAAAACCTCATTTCAAGCTTGTACGACTAGGCAGCTGTGACCGCGGTCTATTGTGATATCGGCCCGTAGGAAGTAAAACACATATACGCTCGAGACGCGCGGCTTGCAGTTGCTGCAGCACGTTAAAGCATTATATGGTGCTGCCGTATTCAATATATATCATTTTCCTAACATCATGAAATCTTGGTGCATTTGCATTCATATACTGGATAGCGGATTACAGCTGTTTTGCGACCACACATTGCGTAGCTCGAACCGGAATACGAGCGTGCCGACCTAGGGCGTACTGCGATTTTCTTGGACCAAAAGGGACTCACCAGCCATCAGCTCTTTTAAAAGCTCATTTGACATGGTAAGACGGCGCGCCTTGTCGTCCATAGCGTTGCCGGTTGCCACTGACATTTCAGAAGAAAAAGTTGCCTTGGGCTGTGGCTGCATGCAAAAGCGCCAAGAAAGCAGACGACGGTTTTCGCAATTCCGGGTCAACGCCACCTACGCGCGCAAGGCGGAGCTCGAAACGGGCACCGGCGCGATGCAGTTTGTATTCGATGTTGCCCCGGCTTGGTGCTGCACTACCGCGGGTCCTTCAGCACTGCAGTGGTTTTGGGGCAATTCTGGTGCGAGTTTATCAAAAATACCATTAGGTATTGTCCATTAACTCCTATCCCCAACTGTTCCCATTTCAGCCCCGGAATACCTCCTGTAAGCCGGCAGTGAATAGAATAGGCGAGGTCGTGTCTCCCTCCAGGACACCTTTTCTTATCGGAATTTTATTGCTAGCTTTATGGAGAACTATGGTAGCTGTGCAATCGTGATAAATACCTTCCAATATTTTCATGCAACAATCTTCTACACCCTGACTCCGCAATGCCTGCATGACTGCGGAGATTTCTACTGAATCGAACGCTTTCTCGTAATCAATAAACGCTATATGTAGGGGCTGTTTATATTCTGGGCATTTCTATATTACCTTATTGATGGCGTGTATATGGTCTATCGTCGAGTGTCCTTTACGAAAGTCTGCATGATCATTAGGTTGATTGAAGTCTAAGGTTGTCCTGACCTTATTAGCGATTACCTAAGCAAATACCTTGATGGCAACAGACAACATCCGCTACCACCCACAAACCAACTGCCTAACAGAGCGCTTCCATCGCACGCTTCCAAATATGCTTTCGTCCATAATTCAACCTGACCATACCAACGAAGAGCCCGTTACTCGCCTTTTTTCTTTGTTTTAGGTCGGACCCTACCTTCATCAGGGAGGCACCTTTCTTTTCTGTCCCCTTCCCCTGTTCAGCACCCTACCACGAGCCATTCACTTCCCGCCTGCCCCGATGCCGTGAACCTTCGCGATTGAACACAGAAACTTCGCAGACCTCCTGCAAACACCGTAAAGTGCTTACGCACCGTGCCGCTTTTTTCCCCCTGGTGATGAGGTTCTCTCTGGACACCGGTGCGCTCTCCACGGTTGTGTGAAAAATTTATGAGCCGTTATATTGGCCCCTATGCAGTGCTTGAACAAACGTCCACCGTTAAATTATCATGGCGCTCCCGCATCACCTTTTACGAACCGTCGCTGTCGTGGCATCCAGATCGTCCACGTGTGGCGCGTCAAGCCCTGCGCGCGTCGCCAGTCATCTTTCTAACTTGCGACCAGAACGGTCGCTGTCGTCCTGACGGTGGCAATAAAGCCTGCGCCGGGCGTTCCCAAACTCGCATTATTTAAAGAGATAAGCGAGTTTTGGGAAGAAATATGGATGCTGTCAAGATACGTCGGAAGGGGATTAACATCGGTTATCTTGCTAATTGGGTGATAGATCCCACATTCATCTGCGAATAAGCAGATATTTGAGAAGATGATATTTGGAAGATCAATAATATAATTTAATAATAAAAGTTGACCGTGCGTAGCACTTTGTTTCACACCTAAAATAACGAGGGCAAGAGGGAGGAGCCATTGTTAGTTTGTTCGAATTGATAACTGTTGGTTAAAAATTAGCGACTAATTCAATGAGGGACAAAGACGAAAGTTTTAAAAATAGATGTTTTTGGGGTACTTTATCGAATGCTTTTTTGGCATCCAAAATCAAGGCGTTGACCGAGGTGTTGGTGTCAATGTTATATATGGCTTATATGGTTTATAAAGAGGGCTAGTTAAGCGTCGCAAGAGAGTCGCTGGAGAAACCGTGCTCTTTAAGATAAAAAAGTGTGAAACAAGTAAATTTTGGTATTTGGGAGTACTCTATATGCTCCACTATTTTGGAGGGAAAGAGGGCTGTAATTATTTGCAGAAAACGGATCATCTCTTTTTGGAACTGTAATGACCTTTTCCTCTTTCCAGTCTTTGCTTGCTTGTTGGGATCCTGGTCCCCAATTCAAATCATGAGATTTTCATCGTTACCCCGCATCCATTCTGCTAACGTGAGAGCGCAGTGATCGCCGCTGAAACAGGAGCTGCGATTTCCTTCAACTTCCGCCTGAACCCACTGTCGCTTATCTTAAAACCAAGCATAACGCAAAGCTCTGCCTTGGGCAGCACGAAAGACGCGAAGCGAATAATGCGTTTTACAAACCACGGATGAGAGCGCTGTAATCGCGGCGTATTTGGGCGCACGGACCGCGGTTTCACGAGATATTTTTAATGTCCGCGGACTTTCATTTATCCCGAATAAAAACGGCAACGCTAAGCCTATCTCGCTGGATGTGCCTGGGTTGGGCAATATTTTTGGAGCTAGCTCCACAACTTTCTTAATGACGCCTGAACGCTTCAAGGTATATGCAAAAAGTTAACTTATTTATCTGGATAATTTATCAAATAGAACTACCAAGAAATGGTACTGTAACTTCACAGAAATCCAAACAACATCTTTGTGATTTCAGTTCTGAAGAACGCTTAGAATTTTTTTGAAATTTTGATCGTAGTTAGCTATGACACCCCAAATAGTAGATTGTGAGATCATTGGGCAGATTGATGGCCGGAGCTCGTGCTGCCATTTTCACTACCTATCCTTAGGCTATTTCACTGGAAATCCTGTTACAATTTGGTGGAGGTACTGGCTCCAGCCTTTGGCCTACGTCCACGAGGTTCGCAGCAGAACACTGCGCCAACTGTGTGCACCGACGCAAGCCAGTCATCGGCCCCTTCGCCTACGCCCGTCGTTTGCGCTGCCTCTCTCCTACAACTGGACCCAGCCATCTTTACGGTGAACAACGTGGTGTTTTACGTGCCACAGGTGGTCAGCCTATGGCACAGAAACCTCGAAGCGGACTTTACTAGCTGGTCGGTCTTAAAATGCATGTTTTCTGATATCCTTGGCTGCCGTCCAGTGTGCAAGCTGCGCGCTGAACAGCGCCTGCGAGTGGGAGCCCAGCTGCAGGGAGAATCGTTCACCAGCAACATCGAGGATCTCATCAACCTCTGTACAGGGGTGGACACGTCTATTTCCGTGGCGGGCCGGATCAAGCACGTCCTGAAAGGCATCGAAGCTGAAGAATTTCAGATGCTTATCGCCCGAAACCGTACCACCTTTGCCAACCTATACACCCTGTGTCACAGCTACGACGAGCTCCGTAAGCAGCCCATTTTGGTGCCATCACCTTCCATGCAGCCTGTCTCGCTTTTCGACCTCGCTGCGCCGACGTCTCACACCTCGCTGCTTGACCACATCAAAGACTTTATGCCTTAGGAGGTGGCTCTCTGTGACTTCTTTGCGACGTTCAGGGATCTCCCTCCAACGTGGTTCCAGCCCACCAAACTGTGATTCTCTAGCAAGCGTCCGAAGCGCTACCACCGCTTCGTCCGCCGGCTCCTGCTGCGGCGCCGCTCACATACGCCAACGCCGACCGAAGTCAAGCGGCAGACGCGTTTGTGCCGTTCCATCCTCCGACGCCGCCGCCTCCCTTTCCAACACGGCCGCCCCGTGCTCGTGTTAAACCTTGGCGCACCAGTGACAGTGACAACCTTCCCCTTTGTTATGCGTGTGGTGTCCCTGGTCACGTTGTGCGTGTCTTTCGTCACCGTGTGCTACCACCCACGGATCACCCCAGAACCTGCGGCTACGCGGCACCACAGCCCTCGCCACATCCGTCGTGTGCCGAACAGCTTGATGCCTCCGATCACCGCCTATATGCTCGCCACCGGTCGGCATCCACGCCGCGCCGCTATGTTGTGCTGGCAAATAGCCTGCAATAAATTTCAGCACACAATAATACTGCAATGCATAAGGCAACCACCGAAAGCAGAAGGTATGACTGCGTTACAGTCAAATATCGGACTTTTGGAAAACAGCCGTTGGTGGTGGGATTTATAGTATAGCGAATATATTTCATTCGATCGTCATAAGTTGAAAGATTCATCCCTTCCTTTCCAGGAGCGCTGAAGTTGAAAGACGTGGTTTGTCTTTCGTTAGAAATAGGATACCGTATTAGGGCGCGGCCGCGTCAAGAAAAACCTGGGCATGAAAAGCGTCTAGATATGATTGCGAACCGATACAGTGCATGAATAGTCCTCTAACAACCCCCTCATTTCCTGCACTTAACAAAGGCATTCACAAGCCACGTCTGGAAATTGAGACAATTTGTGGTTGTGAGTTCATTCCTGACTACTTTGAAATTAGTCAGGTTTAGTTATAACGTACATCAGGCCTTCGCCCTATTTCCTGCTTAGCAACGAAATGCGATAACTTATACTGAAGTAAGTAAAGGTCAGGCAATCTTCGTATGCGGTTGTCTATGACACCCCAATCCTAAGATTTTGTTTAAAAAAAACACAGTTGCTGATAATCTTGCATTCATTTTTGAGCTTAGTCAACATGCATTCGGAGAAAAGAACAAGTGTCCCTCTATTCAAGAATAGATTCTATTCTTTTCACGTGTTATGCGCTCAGCGCAAAGTGATCAATTTAAATATAACCTTAGATTTTCGTGCAACAGACAAACGCTTCAGTACCCAAACTTATCTATTTACTTTGGAAACTGGCCTTCTTTTTGTTTTGGTGGACAGATAACTATTGTGTGTGACATAAAGGGAAGAAGGTAAAACCAGAACTATATGTATTATGGTGGCGCGACTGCTCTTTTTCAAGTGACTTTTAAAAACAGTTTTTGTAGTTTCTTTCTAAAAGGCTCTCCTTTATTTCTAAAGAAAGAAATGCATACAGCAGCGATATTTTTTGTGGAACGTGTACAACATATAAAAGCGCTCCACATCGCACGCTCAGACGACAGAAAGCAATATGTTGCTCTACGCAGTTTTGGGTACCTGCCTTATCGTACTAGCTCATGGAGTCAAACCGCCGATGAATGGTAAGCATGAACTGCTTTTATTAGCGCGGCCAAAGCTGTACTCTTGTCAAATGGCGTCTTTCTTTTTTGCGTGCGTCCGCTGAAGCGGCGCTGATCCGTGATGCTGCTAACATGTTTCTGCATCTCCGCATCGCTTCGAAGGAATGACGTAATACCAGATTGTACTCGGTTACCATAATGAAATGGAATTATGATCTGAATTTCACTACAATCACGCTGATAAATAAAAGTGGATGCGAAGTCACCATTAGGTCACCACGCAATAGCGCCCTATAAATAAAATCAGGCAGTTTAGGACTAGGAACCGTTTATCGAAAATTGTGCTTAAAAAGTTTGAATAGTGAGAGAACAGGACGAGCCCAAGGATTTTTTTTATTGCTCCTAGACTTTTAGGTGCTATATTGACGCTCGTAATTTTCTTCCGTTTAACATGCACTATTAGTAATTTATTATAGGAACTTCAGCAACGATACCATCGTCCATTGATTTTCTTAGAAACAGAAATGGCAAAACGAAAGCATCCCCCTTCGCTGTACTCAAGAAAATTCACTGGCACGCAGCGTATTTCAAGTTACCTACGTGTGCCCTTCTTGGCCCAGAAAGTAGTATGATTGAAGCATTTAGCAAGATATCTAGCTGAAATTTAATGGCTAAGAAGGTATTGAAATTAACTTCCAAGTATGATGATTGCGATGACAGGATGAATTTTGAATGGGTCAGGGGCATAGTTTGGTAAAAGTTCGCTATTGTAAAAGTAATCTTGCGCTTGCACAAGGTGGGCTCAAAGCCCCATTTTCTCATGCAGGTGATCTCATAATAGCCGATTATCAGGCCAAGGAAAAGCTTATGCCCATTGTATCACTAGTGGGTTACCTGCCGGCAATGGGGGCCGAAAACCACACCTCTCTCATGTGAAGTGGGTGCTAAAACCACTGCGCCACCACCGACGCCACACTTAAGATGGAGTCGGCCTCGGTACAGTCGCGACTGCCTTCAGAAAGTTAGCGAGCAGAAGTGAAGGTGTGCGGAGGGGGTGCGAATGCGGCTACGTAGAGCCACGCAGCGGGAGAAGTGTCAACTGCGTGGCGTCAGGATATATGAGGCCGCGCGACGACTGCGTTAACATAGTGAGTGGGTGGCTTAACTTTCTTAATCGTAAGCACTCTTATGTGTCTGGTCCCAATTTTTGCTTTTGTTCAAATTTTTTCGTAACTGGCATGAAAACATAGGACAGCGTCATTTACCCGCTACAGAGCTTAGCCTTGGCCGTAGCTGTAGTGTGTTACGCCAAATGGCCGTCCTCTCCTTATGACATGCTTTGCGATGGATGATAATATAGAAGTTCGTGGCCTATCAGCAGGCCGAAGTTATGTGCAGCACAGATGGGCTACAAACAAATTCAATTAGTTAGTTGTTGAGATAACTTTGCCAGCATGATAAGATTACTGGACTATTTTCATGGCCACCCTCAAATCGACAAATATACTACAGCTTTTTCTTATATCACTTATTCGACATCATCCCCTTTGCGTGAAAAATGCACTGACATGTACAGGTGGAGATAAATGTAAACCGAACAGCTGTTGCCTTTTAAAATATTCTACGTCTTGCCTTTCTCGCAAATTGTACACCAGTTTTCATTATTTATATCTTTCACGTGCGCTGCCACAGCAACCGTAATGACAAAGTAGTGATGGGCATGGAGCCTTAAGGGACTTTTGTTGTGCTCATCGCGGCCTGAGCTTAAAATGAACTGGGATCAGCGGAGCGTAAAAGGAGCTGGGCTCAGCCTGCTGCTCCCCTGGTCTCTTCCCGTCCAATCTTCCCCATGCCTTTGGTTCAAGATACAGACGCGTTTACTTAGTATCACAAACACGTACAATTTCTTGATAAAGTTTGGCGGATTCACCGAGACCGCCTAACGTAACCTCCTGCCTTTTAAATCTGCATCGGCTTGCTCGGAAACCTTGACTGGTGATCCACACCCAAGTTCTTTCAGGGTTGTAATTAACAGCTCCCGCGATGCGCATGTGACAAGTCCGTCTTTCAATGAAAGAAAGCATGTTTAAACTAGTGAAATCTTTTTTTACTTAAGCAACTACGTATCAAGAATAAATGAACTAGGCTAGAAACTGCATTCGGTGTGATTGCGTGCGCATGTACAAGTTTGGAGCCCAGGAGGTTTGCTTGTGAAGCACACTGTGTCGCTCTTAATAGATATCTAGCGCTCCAAATTTCCTGTCATGAGAAGATGTCTGGCACTGCCTCCTGCAACAGGTAGGACTTCCATGAATGCTCCTGGAGTCCCAATATACAGCTTGGAAGTTAACCCCCTGGGCTCTAAACTTTTGACAAAGACTGTACATACTCCAGCGAGTGTGCTCGTTCCGTTGTGAAGTGCTCAACTCCAGTGCGGCCACTGAACATCATTCCAGAGCATAACTTTGCTCTCAATCTCTTTTCGGTCACACTCCCTTTCGCCCCTCGAGAGAACAAAAGAAAACATTTTTTTATGAGCAAAGGTAAGGTTTGAGGGCTACAGGAAGTTGCGTCCTTAGTCCAAGGCCCACATTCGCCGCTGCTATATTTGGGTGGCCCTGATGGTCAGGTCACGCAGGTGATCCAGGTTTGCGCTAGACAGGCAGGCTTCTTACTTTATGTTGGGTGCGGAGTATGGGAGGTACTTAGGGAGGATTGGGGCATCGCCATGTGGAAGGATAGATGGTGGAATCTGCTCGACAAAAAGGAAAATTTATGAAGTGGCGCACGTGGCAAACTTCAAAAAAAAAAGTGTGCATTAGTAGTCATTCCGGCAGTCGTGTCCGTTGGTAGTCGTTCTGGGTAAGACAGAAGTAAGGTCCCTGAATTGACGGAGAGGAAGAGAAAAGCCTATATTTTAGGTTAAACTGTGACCGGTAGGTGTTATTTCCTCTAGGGTACGAAGGGGGACAGGCAGATGACAGCATAGTAGAGCTATGGAACAGTAGAAAAGGTTGTTCTCTTCATTTGCATGATAAGGGGGTGGTTCGGACACGTAATGCAGCGACTGAGTAGAGGTAGAGCATGCATCACGTACAGGAGGATCGGTGTTCGAATATCAATGCCTTGGCGGGATTAAAAAATATCGGCGTGTTGAAGGAATATCATAACCAGGCGTGGGGTACAGCCCCATTTCGGTGCCCGGAAGTAACAACCCACTCCCCTACCAGAAGCGGATTTGGCCAGCCTGGTGTTCTTCGCAACAAAATCCTACACGAATAAACCAATTAACTATCGGCCCTAGGTCCCCAGCCACTGAGGACCAACTCACCAAGGCGGCGGCCAGACCTGTAACAAGCGGATGGAGGTCAGAATCTCGGGCCCCGAATAGGCCGCAGCTGGATAGTGAGCCTGCCAACGTTTAATGACACAATCTTATCCAATGAGGCAAGTCCAGCAGTGCTTCCGAGGTACTATCGGGTATTAAATGGGATGTCATATAACCTAGTGAGATTAGGAAAGATGAACAGTATGCAGTGTCAATGAATGGGCACGTACTATGGTATTGTGGAATGGCAGATAGAGAACTACTAATGCGATTCCTCATATATAAGGATATAGCTCGCAGCATAGAGAAATTCTATAGTATTAAAGAGAGGGTGGCAGTATTCGTAAGTAGGCTTAAAAAGAAGTACAAGCTGAACGTGGTACAGGCCTAGGAGCCTACATCCAGGCAAGACCAAATCATCGAAAGCTTCTATAAAGATGAATCGGCAATCACTAAAGTAAAAAACACTCAGCACTGTACTGATCTGTGACTGCAATGCCAAGGTAGTAAAGGAAGCAGGCCTGGGGATCTAACAGTAGGCGACTATGACGTAGGGTCGAGGAGAAGCAGAGAGGAGTTATTAGTAGAGCTCACAGAGAGAAATAACTTACGGATCATGAATACCTTCTTCGGCAGAGGAGATAACATGAATTATACGTGGAAATGCCCCAATGATGAGGCTTAAAAACAAAGACTAGACGCAATGCGCTCACCCAGGCATCATGTAGGATGGGGAGGTCCTCTTAAAGGTACGTTGCTGCGACGGTCTCGAACTATTCTAGACTTGAAGAGGCAATGGAAGAAACTAGCGAAGTAGAAGCCTATTGACGAGCTCGCTGGAAGAGAGAAAGTAGAGGAATTCAGGATATCGCTTCAGAACCAATACTCAAGTTTAACGAAAGACCACGTTAATAATTATGTTCTGAACGATAATCTCCATGCTAACATTAAGAAGTGAGCAAGAGAGGTGGGCGGTAGGATGGTTCCACAGTAAACAGGCTAGCTCTCTGCATAGACGAAATATCTATTTGAGAACGCCGAAGCTTGCAAGCATCCAACTGGACAGACTGAATTGAACTGGCAGAGCTATAAACGTTAATCGATTAGCGTAAGGTGTATCACGGAAGGAAGTTTATTATCTATACAATCCAGTACGCTCTAAAAAAGGAGGCAGCCTTGAAGTGGTGAAAAGGAAACCAGGCAGAAAGTAATCCCAAAGGTATGCGTTAATACAGAAAGAGGGAAATGTCATCAGAGATTTGACTAAAACACTAAAATTACAGAACAGTAGTACACAAATATATGGAGTAGCCAATGCAGTACAGACGTTAACAAAGGAGCCGGTAGCGCACATGAATGGGAATCCGCCTGTAACAACCGAGGAAGTAAAATAGTCTGGGGAAATGCAAACGGGAAAGTAGCTTATGAGAATAAGGCAGCAGCACATCTAGTGAAGGATGGAAAGGATATTGCGCTACAAAAACTAGGCACCGTGTATACGCAATGCCTTATGACCCCGAGCGTACCAGAAGCTTGGAATAAGGGTAAAAACCTTACTGAATAAAAAAAAAACATCTAGGACTTAAAAAATTAGAGACTGATAGGCTTCCTGACCGTTTCCTATAAGGTATTTACTAAGGAGATCGATAAAGACCTCGGAGAACCTTTGACCTCAATAAACGAAATAATAACGGAAGCTTTTGTATAGAGTACTCGACAACACACAATCAATCAGGCGATAGGGAATTGTACTGAATAGGATCAATATACAAATATAACCAATACACTAATATATAGGGATAGGTTATATTCAGCAATTTCTATATCGCCTGATTTGTACTATGTATGTCGTCTATTGCCGAGTATCCTACAAGACCACACAATTTCATCAAAATACCTTGCAAAATTTTTAACCTGCCTCAAACATTTTCTTGCCACATTTTTTTTTCTTTTTGAGCCAGAATCCTCTACTGCGCTTTGGCAGCGATGACAAACGCTTCTACGGCGCGAGCGCATTTCACGTTTTCTCTCAACCTTATAATCGTTTCCGTGCCTACTATCTACTGTGGGACGCAGCATATCTGACGGCTTATCGCCGGATTGCTCTTAAACCGCGGTGTGAAGATTCTACTGACGGTGGCAGACTTGTGGTGAACTATGTGTTGCACAAGAGAAACTGGGTTGCCCAGCCCTGCAGGCGTTTTAATCAATGCAAACATTGGTGTCAAACCAATCTAAGCTTTGGCGGTTCCCCTGTTTACGTACCGTATTTGCCGGAAGTAATCAAGTGATAGAGTTTATTTCTTAGCCGTTTAGTAGAGAGCTTGTGGCACTTCTTCAGATCTAAGTATGCGTAACCCTTGCCTTCATCTTCCGAGACCTTTTGGTTGTTGATGCTCGGTAGGGACTTCACTACATAAGTGTGAAGCGAATCGTGGTGCCTGGTTATTTTCGGTGGAGACAGAACCCAGCGATGCCAAGGAACAAATGATCTCGTCACTCATCCCTCGTGGTAGATAATAGATATGACTACCCAGGTTCCTACCAAATCTCAAGCGCAGTTGGCTTCTAAAGAGTTGAATTTCCCAGTTCAGTTCAGTTCAGAAGATTGCGGCGAAATGCGTCAGATTTCCGACCGCGGTACGCAAACGCTACGCCAACTCGATAGAAACTGCCAAATGCGGAATTGCTTCCGGCAGTTTCTGATTCATGGTTCATCTGCGTAGCAGGAAAAAGTGGTTGAACGGGGGTAAATACCACGAAGTGCGTTATTAAGATAATTCCGTAGAAAGAACGCGCCATAGTATCCTTGTTTTACGCACTGATTTCCGTATTCGGGTCAATGTTGGTAATAATGATGGTATATTTTTATGGCGCAAGGGCATATGTGGCCAAAGAGCACTTAATGTGTTTTCATCTACTCAGGGTGGGATCAACGACCCATTTCCCATGCATTTCGTCCTGATTAGGCCGAGCACCACAGCAGGGGAAATCTTGTACCCACTGTATCACCGGTGGATACCCGGCGGCACTGGGGATCGAACTCTGGCCTCCCGCATGCGATGCGGATGCTCAGACCACGAGGCCACCGCTGCGGGGGTCAATGTTTCGTCCTAGTATCCTCACCACACGGCATTGACGGTTCTTCAAAGAAAGCGACGAGGAGAAATATTTCTCTAGGAGCACCCTCATCGGACGAAACGCCGAGGGGTGTTGTTTAATCGTGCATGACTATTTGCGTAGGAGCAAAATGTTTTCTCCACTTCATACATTCCAGTGGAGTGTCAACACGAGGGTTATTTTTCAATACAGCTCTAAGGCTCAGCGCGGTTGAAATTATTACACACTGCACCGGAATTTCCAACGTTTTATGTATGCGAAAGCCGCTACCAATGCATCAATGTAATCCTTAAATGGATTTATGCCAGTCCAATAGTTCGTTATATTTTCCTTTTTACAAGGTGCGTAAGCACTTAAGAATTAGCGCTGAAGTTGCTGCGTAGGATAACTTCGAGTGGTCTAATTAGGCGGATAGCGAGGAGAACCACGTATCGAAAGAAAAGTGCCGACATAATCCCACATTCTGGAGCACCGAGGAAACGGCATCACGTGTTACAGCCTATAACAGGGCATTACAGACATCTTGGACATGGCATAATTGCCATCTGCAAATCTCCACACTCGGCGACAACTTTTTCTGCCTATGAACGAAAAGCTACAAGAGCGGATAGCCTGTCAATCTGTCACTAGACCAGTAGTTCGGCTGCAGGACAGCTGCTTGGCCCGTTGCTCGCTGTGTGGTTGCTTCGCTCCATCGTTGGTATAGCTGGTGCCATCAGTGGAAGCTACATATACATGATAAGAAACTGGTTGCAATCAAAGAGTATTCTCGACATGGCTCTCTTACGTTCAAAGAGGGCAGTTAAGCTCCATGTTTTAAGAGGAAACTAATAATTGCAATCGGGTACTATCTTCCAGTGCGTAACAAGAAAGTGCGTATTTCTGTACTATTGCGTTGCCTGGCTTGCAAAGAAAAGATGTAGAGCAGTAGAGGCTGTTCAAAATGTCGAAAAACACTGACAAAAAAAATACACGTGGGCCCATTTGTAGAGACTGCTGTGTTCTTGCAAGGAATAAACTAATTAAAGACAAGCTTTTATTAGAATTAAAGAGTCAAATTGTAAATGGAGTTATCGCCACCACTGGATTTTCTAGCAAGCCAACTATGGAATAATCAAGAGATATTTTTTTGGCCGATATCTGACTGTTGGGTAGGTCATCACTGACCTCCAAACGTGGACAAAGGCGGATTTTTAAGATTTCTCGGCAGAGCTTAAATGAAGTGGCAAAAAGAATGCTCCCTTATAAATGCAGTATTCTCACCAATAAACGACACTTTACTGCCGAAGAATTATCTAGCAAAAAGTACAATTGAATAAATTCTGCGCAAAAGGAAAAAGTGAACAGAATTTTCTCTATTATGCTTTTAATGTTGCGCTACCCAGACAAAAAAAAAAGCCATTTCCGAACATATGGGGGCTTCATTGAAAGGTCAGGCGTTGCTTTGTCTGATTAATGGTGTTTTTTTTATTACAGATCCTAAATGCAGCATCCAGCAGCCTGTGATAACGACTGCTGGCTGTCTTACCACCGGTTACCAGTTTAATAGCACTTCGAAAGAGTGCGTGCTTACTTGCAATACCAACCCGCCTTTTCAAAAGAAGGAGATATGCGATTCAAATTGCCGCAGTAGTAAGTTGAAACATCCCGGTGTCCTTCTGTCTGTAGAATAGGCGTCTAGAGTAGGAAGAACGTTTTCGGTGTCTTGAATAGGTATCCACAATTACTTTTTTCTCACGTACCGATTATTTGTATTGTTGACTGCAGGACGGCTCATCTTTCGTTGAAGAGGCCCACACTTTCCTAACTATTAAGCTTCCTGCGTCACAGTCTGGAAGTAAAGTGCAAGTAGACGAAGCCATTTTGGAGAAGGAATGGGTTCATTCCAAAATAGGGATACTTGATAGACTTGTTCGACTAGTACTGATATGACCGAGGCACTGTTCCTCAGCGTATAATATTTGTTTAATTCAAGCATACATATGGAAGCAGGAAAGATGTTGCAGGTGTGCTTGACACCCAGGCACAGAAGAAATACAGGAGAGGTGGTTGCAGGGAAAGGAGGTTACAAGACGAAGATGAGAAGGCATGTTGTTTTAAAGCACGTCGACCTTACGAGATGAACACAGTGTTCACATGTTTCCTAATGCACGTAACATATTTTTGTGTTGATCACCACTGTAGACATGCGGCTTATCCTGCATTGCATCTGGAAAAATAGAGACAGAAATTTGTTAACAGCAGTAGATAAACACTTCGAAACCGACTTTCAGCTGCGTGGCATCAATTTATTATGTAGGGAGGTCGTCACGCGCATTGATAATGTGCGAATAGAGATTACTTACAGCAGTGTATCAAAGACGCCGTAACTCGCAGTAACAATGGGCCTCTAGCTATAGAAACAGGAGCATTTTTTTTTTGTCAAAGAGTCTTCAAATTAAATGAAACACTATTTTTAAGGATTAACTATAAATGCAGTGCACGTTTTTCAATCACCGTAGACAGTCTGAATTACTTCATTACTTCGTTAATGCCCGGAAACCCTCTGCGGTTTTTTTTCGTCTTAAGGCCGTGCACTTTTGTTTACTAAGCCACCTTTAGCGTCATTGGAATGAATCATAGCCAGAGAAGATTTTTTAAGGTATTTTCTGTATTTCAGCTTTTACAGCAAGCATTCTTTTTTTCGAAGCCTAGATCACTCAAAATAGTCAATTTGTTAAGGGTCGAAAGTTACGCCAGAGATATTACTTTGTCGAAAAAGCGTCGGAAAATAAAAAAAATGTTAGTTTAAAATGCCGTTTTTCCGCATAACCGCTTCTCCTTAAGCGAGCAAAAGAAAACGTTGCCTGCGATGTGACGAACATTTGGTAAACTCATGCTTCTTGTCAATTACAGGAGCAGTATGCAATTTTCCCCGAGCGACGACATTATGTGAGCATGGGTCCCTAGTGAGGGTGTTTTATTATCACCCGCAAAGTAGAAAATGTATTCGAGACGCGACAGTTTGCACTTACTTTGGCAATAATTTTCCAACACAACAAGAGTGCCGGGAAACTTGTTTCCGCCGTAAGTACTTTTTTTTATCCTGCAGAAGCTGCGGCTCACTTGTGTTTTAAAGTTCTACGTATATATACGTTAAATAGAGCATAACTGGCACAATATAAAGTGAAAGCTCTGAGAACTGCGTGCTTTGTACAAGAACCGTTGCGCAGTGTACATTCATGCGGTTACGCTGTATAATCATTCATAAGCGCCCCTCTTGCTCTCAAGTCCCACATGGTTCGTGCCTTGATATTGGATATATGCTGGCATAGCTTAGAAATATAAAAGTCAGAAGGTCAAAAGCCTTCGAAACTGGCAACCACTGAGATCATGACTATCTGGGACTTTTAGGATTTTTAAGATTTTTAGGAAAAAGCCAAAGCCTTGTCTTGATTTTTTTAGTCTTTGTGAATGTTAGCACTGCATTTATTAAAGCAAATCGCGACTTGTATTGGAATACAGCCATAAGGGTAAACGTGGCGAGGAGATATGCAGTTCTCGAAAGAGGCGTAGCTAAGTAAAAAGGTACACGCTTGGCCATGTTGGTTAGACATTATAGGTGCGGCGTATGCGACGAGGACGACAGGGGACATACGCAACGTTCAGTGTTGTGTGTCTGTCAATTCTGATTTCCGTCGTATGCGCTGCTCCGATAATGTCTAAGTAAAAAATTACACGTTGTCTTGCAAAGGACAAGCAATAGGGTGACAGCCATTGCTGGGAAAGTATTTGAAAAGGGAAGTTGGTACATTAGCATTACCTTGCTAGCGTTTTATATGAAAAAATTAAAGAGCCGTCACATTGAAGTATGCAGCACCCGGGTTTCATACCAGAAAATTTAATCCAGAAGCATTATTATCTCTTTTTGGTTCTTTTTCTTTCACTGATCTAACTTGGCACAGAATTAACACTTACGAAAGAAGCTGAACTATAATGCGCAGTTTATATGAGTGGAGTGCGCAGCGCAGAGAGCGAGCAAGTTAGGCTTTATTTGCTGCTCCCTGCGAAAAAGGTGGTGCCTGCAAAAACATTCACTTGAACTTTACGAAGCCAGAGAAGAGTGAAGTGCCAACAAGTTGTTTAGCACCATTCAGAACGCCCAGAAGACGTCACCAAGACTTTTCTGGCACCTTCGTTTCTAAATTAGCAGGAAGTCAAAAAGACCAGATAGGAAAGCAAAATTATTCCCTAGTTGTTTCATAGCGAAACCCGAGCGTACAGGGTTTGTCACCGCAAGGATTCTTAAATATCTGCTGTAAAGATCGAACGCTTGCGTGATCAGATTGCCAGTAGATACAAAACAACCTCTTATATTTCGACTCATTCAGACGACAATAGCGGTAGAAAGCCTTAGGCGTGGTAGGTGCCTTCTTTGTTCGCCCACGAACTCCAGAAAACTGAATTTATCCACCAGGCCGTGGCCATAAAAAAAAGCACTCTCGCGAAAAAGTCTTGCTGCTTCTTGCGGTCACAACTGCACGGCAGAATTCTCAAAATTTGCATACCATGTGTCGGAAACATATATTTATATCAAGGTGCTGTCACCCCAGGGGACGTTATGGATAAGTTCGAGGGGAAGCACGGAAACGCATCGCTGCCTGTTCACCACAATATGCTAAAGATGAGAGCAATAAAAATGTATGCCACTTCTGATAGGTGTAAAAAAAAAATGGAAGGCTGAGATAGAAAATGCCCACCAGGCGAAAATGCAGGACATACACTGCCCCTGCGCAGCCTGTGCACTTCCAATTTCTTTCGTCCTTATTTTTTCGTCGCGCGTCTTCTTTCTCCTTCTTCGGATAGCCTCTTTTTTTGAAGAAAATAGCAGTGAGCCGCTAGTATGTGGTGCTGCAGTCTCGTTGAGAAACCAAGAAATAGCAGTAAATGATAAAATCACATAATGTCAAGCACAGAGGACAACGGCAAACAAAATAATTCAATCAAGCAACACATTAAGGCAACACACGAGAAGAAACCTCGCGAAAAAACTTTCTTCGGATGACACGGTACGCATAGGACGTGGCAGCCCGTGCCATCTGCAAATGCTGTGTGGCAAGAAAGAAAATTAATCAACACTAGTTGGTACGCCGTATTGGTACTACGCTCTGTAAACGTCAGCACTAGCCATGGCAACCCAAAAGAAATTTGATTTTTGTCATCGGGATTCAGAAAGCAAAGTGGTGAAATTGGGCTCTCAAACGTTGTAAAGTTGACTTAGCTTAAGTAGGAAATTGCGCCACTTATAGGTTGCAGTTCATAGGCGAGCTCACTACGGAGTGTGGTTTGTTTGCTACAGTTTGACTCAAAAAGCAGGTTCTATTATTTTGGGCAGTGGACCGCTATCACCGGAATTATAGGCACATCAAGTGCAGGTGATTCTACATGAAGAAAAAAAGCTTACTCCATTGAGTTCACAGTCCCTATTACAGTACGGACTTCGAAAACTTTTTCAAACATGGCCATGTTTTGCCACCGATCTTCCTGCACATTCCTTATTTACAATGTCCAACATGAAGACCATTACATTTTGTTTCTATGGCTCACTTCGAAAGCTCTTGACGCTTGAGCTCGCGCGAGTTTTTTGCACACTGATACTAGATTTTGTTATTACATTGAATTTCAATTGTGGCGTTATTCCTGGTGACAGGGTCGGAGGGCGTTCTTTGCGAAAAGTTGGATAAGTGTGTAGCCGGCGCGTTAACCAAACTTGGTACTGCCTTTTGTATCGGTGCCCTGTTTTCTCTGATGCTGTTCAAAAGGCGCGCGTTGCCCGTCGTGTTCGCATTCTGTTGCGGATTAGAAATGGGCTACAACTGCCACGACACTTTAAACGAACCCGCCGAGCTGAGCGGCTTCCCGCTAAAGGCAATACATAAGGATCCAGTGCCAGCAGCTGACACCTGAAATTGGTCGCTTGCTGTTTGTGTAGCATATGGATTATGCAACTTTACTACCGTGTTTAAATACTAAATGATAAAGGCCTTAAGGGGGCTTTTACCGCACGGGGAGGATTTAGCGTTGGTTGCCGGCGGAACAAATCACTCCCTCGTCAGCACATCTCTTTCGTCCAAAACCCTTTTCCCAAGCATCTCAGCCCAGAAGAGTCGAGCACCAGGCCGGCGGAAATCTTGTATTTATTAGAAAATACTTGGGTACTCGGTGGCAAGGGGGATCGAACCAAGCATCTCCCGAATGAGAGGCGCCTGTTTCACCACAAGATAATCCCTCCGGTTGAAGGGCAACTAAGGGCATGACAACGGTTTTTGCTCTGTTACGTGCGGCCAGGAGCCGCTTGTCCCTCCGAGAAAGTTATAAGGTTCTGGGAACCCTGCACATATTTAAGAGGCTAGAGTCTCCTTTGTTATCGGAATTAACGAGAAAAATCGCTCCACCAACTAAGAGTGGCCATTCACCACCATCCGCTGAATCAAGAAAGGGCCCTCAATCTGTGTATCTTTCCTTATTTGACCTACAGCTTTTTTGACCTACGAATAAACTATGCCCTGCGTAGATGAACATAATCATCATCTTAACTCTAAGTAACAAACTTTTCCGGCGGACAGAAGCGAGAGAAGATTTTAAAAGCGGCGTTGCACCTCCAACATTCCAGCCCAATGTAATAGTTTAATTCATGTTAATTTTACTGGAAATTTGAAGGGATAATGTAGGATTAAATGTTATGTTAACCGCCATTTTTGTTATCTAGTTTGGGGTTGTACAGTCACAATTAACGAGCCCTGCGGTTTTCTATTTCAGGCTGAAGAAGGCAAAG
Organism: Amblyomma mixtum; assembly: GCF_055824585.1. NCBI lineage: Eukaryota > Metazoa > Arthropoda > Arachnida > Ixodida > Ixodidae > Amblyomma > Amblyomma mixtum. The sequence goes on along the minus strand of NC_143021.1, from coordinate 153,954,162 downwards.
CAACAGCGCTGCGTCCTTTGAAAACGGCCGTAAGAGAACTACACTTGTTCGTGCGTCTTCTCTGTGAGCGCAGTTAAAAATAAAATCGTTGTCAAAATGCATCGCTGACATTGTCATACTATTTCTCTATTACACACCCGGCATAAATGTGATTTCCGAGGCACACAGTGCCGAAGATTCGGTGCCACTCCACACTATGGTTCCAAAAACATTGCATTTAGAAACACCGCGAAGCTACAGGGAGTAGCAGTGGTGTCACGGGTTAGGCGTTGACTTATAGCGAAACCTTTCACAATTATGAAGGAAATATTCCTGGTTGAAAGCTCACTTGCCAGACGAAAAGAGTCAACCTCAAAACTACAACCTGTTAGTGTACCAACTCGAAAAGTTTGTTGATGTGCCCAAGATATTCAATTCTTGCTTCTGAGAGCTTCAAAAAGAGAACTGACCCACGTGGTCACGTTATGAACACGTTTCTATAATTCCTGATACCGTGCCTCTTTTATAAGCTGCGCACCTGACTAATGCTAGGGACGCTCCACCAGGCGTTCCTAAATATTGTCCTTGAGTGGGTTAGGCTAGATATGTGCAGAAGAATTATTGTATTCGTGAGGATGAGGGCGTGAAAGAGGTGGATTAGTTGCGATTCTATTCAGAGCTGGACCGAGTTGCGCTCAGCCAAATTCGAGAACTTTGTTACCCGACTGGATGCAGAAGAGAAAGGAACAAAGTTGCTGAAAGAAAGGGTAAGCATTGGAAACCAAATGTGAGTCGAATGAAGTCTCACAAATAAAAGCTGAACTGAACGACATTGAAGGACGAGGCCGGAAGCTTCACTTAGAAATTCATGGCATCCCTGAAGCTGAAGTTCTTTCCGATAAAATCATGGAAGTTGGTGCAACTGTGAGTCTCGAACGCTTCGTGACGCACGACGTCCTAGCTATTCACAGGCTACTGTCGAAACAAAGCAAAACACCCGGCATCATCAGTCGTTTTACCCGCCAGGAACAAAGAGACAAATGGCTTGCAAGGAGACGCACTTTGAGTGTTGAGAATAGTGATCACTATATTTTCATGCAGTGGTGACGCCAGTCCAGCGTGAAGAAAGACAGCGATTGGACCTTCCAAATGAAACTCTTTGTTAGGCTGGCTTGCGCTCACAAAGACTTCAATCACTCTTGAAACTTGGAAAAAACCACGTAGGCGCAAATGATTTCACAAGGACAAAACAGACGAGAAGACAACGGACAGGCGCCAAAGAGGTTTTTCCAAGTTTCAAGATGCAATACCAACTAGCCCGTCCATATGTCTTTCTGAATCACTAGGTGGCTGCGAAGCAACCAGAGTGCTCGGTGGTTGTCGAACCGAATACCTTCCCCTCTCAGCTCAGCTGCACTGAATTTAACGCTGATAGCGAACTTTCGAACTGGGCGAAAAAAACTTACTACAACATCTTGGAACAACGTACCATTAGCTCCGCCTGGATGCGATCAATGCAGATAAGTCTGGTCGCTTCTTGCATCACCAAGCGCTTTTGCAGCAGGTCGTCTCCATGAATTTCTCTAATTGATCTGCACTTTTGTCAATTCACCTCGTTTTTTTCGCTAGATAGTTGTCTCGCATTTTAAAAACCGCCATCCTCAAGGAGCTACCATGTCCAAAATATTTAGCCCTTTTATGTCCGAGCTAATCTATTTAAGTATAGCTTCTTACCTCATGCTAATGAACTTTAGAATTTCTTACCAAGGAACATCCTATAATTATCATTAGAAGTTTTCTTATCAGCCTATTCCTAAGGTTGTATAATTGCAAAAGATGACATCCTGGTGACTCATGGAGCCTACAATACAAGCAGGTCGTAGTACGGCTTGATGCGTTGACATGCACAGTCTCGCGGCCACAGCGGCGGAGATCGGCAGAGGGCCTGAATGGTTTAGTGATGTACTTAGCTGTGCATGCCAGCTCCAAAACGCGGTGGGGGCCTTTATATTTGGAAATAGGTTTGTTGGAGAGGACGGGAGTATTAGAAGGTATCCACAGCCACGCCAGGAAACCGGGTGGGAAGGCCGGTGCAAGCTGATCTTCGTAACGGCTATGTTTGTGGCGCCCCTGCGTGTCTCTAGTGAGCAACCGTTTGATCTGGCGGCAGTGTTCGGTGTGCTGGGGAACTTCAGAGACTGTTGTGCATTCAGACGCTGAAGGGCGGCAGCGAACTGTGTCGATTGGAGCGGTTGGATGCCGACAATACAGCAGAAAAATGAAGAGAAGCCGATGGTGCACTGTGTAGCAGTGTTTTAAGCGTACGTTATATAGGGGAGAACGAGGTCGCAGTACGTGTGGTTGGCAGCGGCGTACATGGCCAGCATGTCACCAAAGGTGCGATTAAAGCGTTAGGTTGGATCATTTGTTTGTGGGTGGTAAATGGTACAGGCCCGATGAATTATATTGCACTCGGCGAGCAGTGCTTCAACGACGTCCGACAAGAAGACGCGTCCTTTGTCACTGGGAAGTTCACGAGAAACACCGTGGCGAAAAATAAAAAGCTGCAAAATGAACGATGCATTATCACGAGCTGCAGCAGCCAGGAGCACAGCGGTATCAGAATACCTGGCCAGATGATGAATGGCAACAATGACCGTGCGTTTGCGAGCTGCACTGTATGGCAGATGGCCGCATGAATCGATTCCAACTCGGTCGAAGGAGCAAGACAGACAGGAAAGTGGCTGCAACTTACCAGCGGTGCGACCAGGCTGTTGCCTACGACGTTGGCAGGTGGGCACGACCGGACGTACTTGAGAATGAAGTTGCGCATGCCGCACCAGTCGTACCTGAGATGGACGCGAGTTTACGTCTTGAATACTCCGGCGTGTCCATATTGTGGTGTTAGCGTGAAAACAGGTCCAGGTGGCGTAGATGGAGCTAGATGGCGTAGAATGAGAAAAAGCCATTTACGTCCATCAAGGTTATAGTTACGCCGATAAAGGAGGTTAGCACGAATAATAAATGTGATGCTTGGCGGTGAAGGGCCCGGGATACCGCACCGTAGATGAAGCGGAGAGAAAGCTTAGAAGAGAGGCAATCCATTGATCCTTACGCTGCTTTGAAGGCGGAAAGCCCATCGAGCTAGGCGAGCGGAGGGATCTTTTAATGAAGAAAGCCAACAAAGGGCATGGTGGTGTGTGCCGACGTCAAAAGGACGCCGATAGAGGTAAGGGCAAAACTTGCCGTGGGCCCAAATGATCACCAAGCATACTTTTTGCGTGACCGAGTAGTTGGACTCTGCTTTAGTCAGGGTGCGGCTGCCATACGCAACTATATATTCTTCGAAGCCAGATTTGCGGTGAGCGAGCACAGCACCGGGGCCAATACAACTGACCTCCGCGTAAACTTCGGTTGGTGCTTGCGGGTCAAAGTGGCGCAGCATAGCTGGAGCTGTGAGACAAAGCGCAAGGTGTTCTAGGCATCGTCGCATGCTGGCGACCAATTCTAGAAATCTACGCTCCTGCCATGAAGGGGAGTTAAAGGGCAAACAATCACAGCAGATTTTTGAATAAAATGTCCAAAATAGGAACAGAGGCCTTGGAAGCTGCGCAGTTCCTTAATGGAAGTAGGTTTGGGAAAAGCAGTCATAGCATGAAGTTTAGCATGTTCGTTCGGGACGGATGCCCTCTTTTGTCACAGCATCGCCTAAAATGCTTAATTCGCAAGCAGCAAAGCGGTACCTTTACAAGTTGAGCTGCAGCCTGAGACTGGGCAGCGCTAACTTCTACGGAACAAGAGAACAAGGGGACAACACACACAAAGGAACAGCACGAGACACGAGCTGCAGGCCGCTATCCGTAAGGCAGGTCAGTACCTGGTTGAGCCGTGACAGATTAGTCTCGAAGTCAGGCGAAACGACCACGGCATCGTGCACAATACACAAGCATGGCTTCCACTTCAAGCCACGCAAAGTATGTTCATCATGCGCTCAAAAGTAGCCGGAGCATTACAAGGGCTATAAGGCAAGGCGTTAAATTCATACGCGTCGTCACTGGTGACATAGGCGGTTTTTGGACTATCCGCGCCTCCCATGGGGTCCTGCCAGTGCCCAGAGTGCAAATCGTGAGAAGAGAAGAGTTGAGCTCTCTGAGACAGTCCAGAGCGTCATCAATGCGCGGGAAAGGGTAAGCAACTTTCTCTGTGATGTTATTGAGGCGACATCAATCAGCGCAGAAACGAATAGAGCCGTCTTTATTCTTCACAAGGACCACAGGCGAAGCCTATGGACTGTTAAAGGCCTCCGATCACGAGGCTCTGAAGCCCGGAGTGGACCTTTAACTCAATAACATGGCTCTCAGTGGCAGGGACATGGTTTGGGGGCTGGCGCCGAGGAACGTGGCTACCGCGGTCGACGTGATGGGCGGCAGTTGACGTGCGGTCAAAAGAGGGCTGGTGGGAATCGCAGCAGGAACGACACTGATGAAGAGGAGAAAGAAGTTGAGTGCGTTGAGGTGTAGGAAGGGTTGTGTCGATGGAGCGAAGGAAAACGTCTGTATGCGAAGTGTCGGGACCGGGAAGTGGGGGGCTCAAGGCGTTTACAGCGAGGGACAGCACATTGTCGGTCGAACCCCGATGAAGCTGGAAAGTGGCTGCAAAGTGAGTCAGGCTGCACGGAAGGGGATGGCACCAGCATGCGCTGCTTGCGGAGCTCGTCGTAGCTCTGACACAGGGTGAATACGTTGGAAACGGAGGTTGGGTTCCGGGCGATAAGCATCAGAAATGCTTCAGTTTCGATGCCTTTCAGGACATGCTTAATCCGGTCCGCCTCGGACAAAGACGAGTCTATCTTTGTGCAGAGGTTGATGACATCCTCGATATAACTCGTGAACGATTCTCCCTGGAGCTGGGCTCTCACTCGCAGGTGCTGTTCGGCTCGCAGCTTGCGTACTGCAGGGCGCCCAAAGGTATCTGAAAAGGCTCGTTTGAAGGCAGACCAGGTGGTGAAGTCTGCTTTATGGTTCCTGTGCCATAAGCTGGCCACGTCCGAGAGGTAAAACACCACGTTTTTCAGTTTCATGGCGTCGTCCCACCGGTTGTGGCCGCTTACCCGCTCGTAGAAGGCAAGCCATTCCTCCACGTCGTGATCATTGGACCCACTAAAAATAGCTGGGTCCCGATGTCGGAGAGCGCCAGGGCAAACGACGTAGGCGTAGGCGAAAAGGAAGATGACTGGCTTGCGTCGGTGGACATAGCTGAAGCGATGGTTCTGCTTCAAACCTCCAGGACGTAGGCCAAAAGCCTGTACCCAGCACAGCTCCAACAAATTGTAGCAGTATTCCCGGGCAAATAGCTTAAGGGCAGCTAGCCAAAATGCCTGTCCGAGATTCAGTGATCAAGCCAGCAATCTCGCGCCGCGCGCTAGCGGTGCGGCTCCCACCGCTACTCATCTTCCTCTCTACAGAATAAATAAAATTCAAAATAGCGATAAAACAGCGACAGAAAGAACACAAATATGAGATGACTTCAGTCACTTTTTCCGGTCAGTTTTTTCTAAACCAAGCAATGATGACCGTGACGGGTATTTACCTTCCTCCCTTTCATGTCCGATGGAAGACCTGGTCGTGACTTATGCGGCGTGTTTAATCAATATTTACTTTTGCATTGTAAAAAAATGGCTGTGGCTTAGCTTGGTTAAGCCCAGTAATTACGAAAAAAATATCCGTAGCTACGCCATGGTTCAGCTGGTAGTGTAGCTGTTGGTGGAGCTTGTGGTTAGACTTGTTGTGATGCATCGGTTATACAATCCAATCAAATCCAATCCAAAGTTGGGCCCCTGGTTTTTGCGGCAGATGGTATGACGTCATAGCAGAGCTCAAGCTAAAGGTCAATGGTAGCTACCGCGGCCTCGCCACGCGAGGCGCTGAAAGTGAAAGTAGTATTGCTTTCGCAATAAAAGGCTAGCGGGCTGGTTGGGATATCAACCAAGTTTTTAAAGCAATACGCAGTGGATATCATATTTTTTTCTATAATCTCTACAAAGTTTCAACACACTAAGTCGGTGCGACAGGACTGGCATTGAGCAGTAATAGCACCTGTCTTTAAAAGCGGAAATGGATTACTCGCAAATATTTATCACCCAATTTTGCTGACAAGTACCAGCTGCAAACTCTTAGAAAATATCATAAGTAAACATATACTAACTTTTCTCGAGTATAGCACGTTCTTCTGTCAGCATCTGCGCGGGTTCCGAAAAGGGCTACCTACCGTAACACTGCTCATAGAAAAGATACATGATTCTAGTTCAGCCGTTGATCCCCAAGAACAAATAGAAGTCATTTGCGTGGATTTCGCACAAGCATTTGACAATGTCCCACACAATAAATTACTATTCAAATTGCATATAGCGGGAATTAGCGAAATTGTTCTGAAGTCGATTGAAGCCTGTTTTACAATCGCAGGCAGGTTGTGCGTGTGGATGACTGTTTCTCTTCTGCGTTAGAAGTGTTTTCTGGCATTCCTCAAGGGTCTGTTCTAGCTTCATTATTTTTCCTAATTTATATTAATGATATGAACGAGGTTGTCGAGTCTCCTTTAGAATTAAAGCTTCTTGCTGACGACTGCTTAATTTATTATCAAACACCACAAGCTGACTTCCAGGGAATGACGAGTCCGTCATTTCCTGCATCTCTGGTGCGAAAAAAGGGGCATGGTAAATAATTACACAAAATCAACTTTTACGCATATAATTAATACGAAGATTTTGCGATAATTTCCTTATTTTGTTGGAAAAAAAAAATAATCCAAAAATTGTGGATATTTTCAAGTATTTAGAAGCCTGCATAGTCTGCAGTTGCATAAAGACATCAACAATGAGTACTCAACATTAATATGCAACAAAATATATCAAATTAATAGCTTACAAAACATTGATCCGCCATCCGTGGAGTACGCTTGTGTTGTCTGGAGCGCGCACCAAATGTTTTGAAAGATGAACCGGAACGAATGCAAAGAACGACTGCTCGTTTTATTTTGTCAGGATACAGAAGAAGGGACTCAGTGATGGAAAGGCTAAATTCATGTGGGATCGAGTCATTTGAAAATTGGAGGCAATATTTCGGACTAAAGCTTTTCTTTCAAAGAATGCAAGGGCCATTCAAGGTAAAAAACAGCCATATATGATCTTCCCTGGCAAAACGGACCGCGAGAACGAACCACACTAGATCAATCACTCCTTACAACTCACGTGTTTATGTTTTTCTCATTCTTCTTTTCCTGGTGTGATCGAAATTTGGAATGCTTTGCCTGTTGAACTTGTTGAGCAATAGAACGCGCACAAGTTGGGACGTTCACTCGATATTTTGTGTCGAGGGCGTGCAACTTGACGTTTTGAGTTATGAACGTTCTCTGCTCCTAGATCCGGCCCAATCTTTAGCTGGAGTGCGCGACGGCCGCGTTTTTCGTGCATCTGTAGCTTGTGATGGAGCAAACTTGCGAAAATACCAAATTTAAGCACAGGCTCATTAAGCCCGTGCTTAATATTAAGCTTTACACAAGTTCCTATCCTCCAAAAGCTCAGTATCACAAAAAAATGGGCCGTCTCACACGCCAGATAAAGGTTTAGCCGGCTGTTTATTGCATTCCAAACCCTCCATGTAACGATCGTCAAGCGAGGGTCAACAGTATCAAAAAAAAAATTATGTGCGGTTCAACTACTCTTGAACCCTGTTTGAGGGCAAAAGCTATGGCGTCTGTAACGTTGAGTGCGTTCCGGAAACTGGATGGGCAGCACGCCAACCCTGCCACCCTAGCTGGTGGCAGTCAATTTTTGATCGCGAGAATTTGCTCGCCCAATGAACGCTGCGGCCTATTGGAGCAGTGCTGCGTGTCTGCCACAACGTTGTCAGCGCTAAGGCATGCAGCTCACATCTCTCTCTCTCACCACCCAACGCACCTATAAGCGCGATTGAGGTTCCACTGATCCAGGGAGCCAGTCATGCGTACTTTCTTTCCTTAAAACTAGAAAGAATGTTTACTACATTCGAATCGGAGCCAAAGCACGGATTTTTGCTTCGTAGAAGACGAATTCGAGCAGGCAATGCCACCGGACGGAGGAGTTGGAAGCTGATGAACACGACGCTCTCTCCAATGCACAGCGCTATAGTGTGATGCAGTTTAACACGAGGTGTGTGGGTTGCGGCGATAGTCTACTGGACTTAAGGGGGGCAACTTTGCTACTGCAAGTGTTCAACATGATTAATTAATAAGGGCAGCTATGGAACCGCTTGTCAATCTGCTCTTCGTTGAAGCAAGGCTGCCGGATGTCTCCTCTGCTTTTTGCTCTTTACCTGGAACCGCTTTGTTTGAGTGTTTTGCGTAACAGTAACATCCAGGGGATCCCTGTTTTGCGTAATGAAGTCAAATTGCTGGCATATGCTAAAGATCTTGCATTTTTTTGCATTGACAAGTCGGCATTGATAATGTGTTGTCTACGATAGATCGGTTTGGCATCGTTTCTGGTGCTGAGATGAATCACTAGAAAAGTACTGGCCTATGGTTTGGTTCATGGGGCACAACCCTATCCCTGTACGATGGAAGAGAATGTTCTTGTGTGCCTCGTAAATATCTTGGTGTCCTATTTCATACTTTAAAATCCAGTTCGCATTACTAGAGAGAGCAAGTTGCGGCCGTTGAGCCTTATGCTTAGACGTTTGTCCGGCATCGGGTTTGAATTTTTGGTTGAGTCCTGGCTTGGAACACCTTTCGGACAAAAAGAATTTGTTACGTACTGCAGTACTTCTGCGCAAGACATTACATGCAGGGTTTCCTTAGTATATTCGCGATGTGTATTTCGTCTTCAAAATTATAGCCCAAGCAGCCTGATAACCTTTTCAGGCCTGTTTGTGCAGGAGGACTGCGCGAAGAGCACCTGCGTGTGAGAGAGTTGGTTGCCCGTTTCTTCTCTTTTTCGTGATTGTGCCCATTAGACCATTAGAGCATTCTCGCAGGTCATCTTCATGACTCTACTTTTGAACTTAGTAGCTTCTTCAAATTTTACTAAATGCCGCCATTACTAGGCCTTATGCAGGAAGTTTATGCCTCCGTGCATTTTTTGACAATTAGGTTTTCAAATGAGTACATATATTTTGTTTGGCGCAAAAATTTGTACAGGGATTTGATAACGACTCTCTTCCCGCCCCCCACGGTATCGTTCCGTCTACTTTGGGTTCATGGGTCATTATGTTTTAAAGCGAATGCGTAAAATGTCAAATTCTCCTTGCAGCAAAACATTTTTCGATAAATTACACACCGCAACTCTACCTGTCAAAATGTCGCTCGATAGGAAAACCATTTTTATGCGAAGCATACTACTTTAGCTACCACTTGAGCCCTTCACCGTGGTGATGCGCCTCCAAATCAGGTGATACATGACGTCACACCACGTGACACGATGACGTCACGACAGTGGACAAACGGGGGCCCACCTTGCGCCGTCGCTGTGTTTGTGCGCCTCCAAATCACGTGATACATGACGTCACTCCACGTGACACGGTGACGTCACGGCAGTGGAGAAACGGGGGCCCACCTCGCGCCGTCGCTGTGGTTGTGCGCCTCCAAATCACGTGATACATGACGTCACACCACGTGGCACGATGACGTCACGACAGTGGACAAACGGGGGCCCACCTTGCGCCGTCGCTGTGTTTGTGCGCCTCCAAATCACGTGATACATGACGTCACTCCACGTGACACGGTGACGTCACGACAGTGGAGAAACGGCGGCCCACCTCGCGCCGTCGCTGTGGTTGTGCGCTTCCAAATTACGCGACACGATGATGCTTCGCATTCTCCAGGCTTAACCAAGTTAAGCCTCAGCCATTTTTTTTGTGTGTGTCTTCTGTAAACTGGCGCTTGTGCAATGTGCCTGAAACGATTGAACAATGTTTTATAGACTGCAAAGACGCGATTTTGTTTTGGGCTGTGTTGCAGAGGACGTTACACAAAGATTTTCTCCTAAATTCCTACAGTGTGCGCTACCTTGCTGTTTACCAACCTGACTGAAACCCTATGGTATGATTCTACTGATTGGACTTATTAGCCTTTGCTAAAGGCGCACGCAAACACCGCAACGTTGAACCAGTTGTTCCGCCCAGAATTCATTTTAGCCGAATGTTTCGGTACGTAACGGACATTTACAAAGAACTCGACTTTTTACCGGATTGGTTTCCTCTCCTGATGCGCTGTATATTTTTGCCGGCCTTTTAGGTCTCTTAGGTTGTTTATCATGTTTATGCCACGTAGCGCCTACCTTGGGGCTCTGGTAATAGTTCTTTTTTGTGTATATACTCATATATATATATATATATATATATATATATATATATATATATATATATATATATATATATATATATATCACTTCTGTGCATAACCATGTAGAATAGATACCATGAAAGAAAAAAAGGCGATGGCCTTGCGGTCTCCCTGAGCCGCGGGCTCAAGTCCCAGTCATGGTTTTTGATTCAATTTCTTTTTCACTTTTTCATGGTTGGACCTCTTTCTCAGCTAAAGCTCAAAATTATTCACCCGGCCATCGCGGCGCGAAGCCCCGTAGGGAAGCTTTCGCCTCAAAAACTGTAGTATTGGAAATTGCATGAGGCAGATGGCGCTGCTTGCGTTTCCGGGAAGGAAACATCTGCAGATGTTTGGATTAGGCCTTCTCTCCGTTTGTTGAGTTAGGGCCAGCGCAGTGGCTAATGTCAGGGTGATTATAGCTGATTCCAAATCGTAAACTGCATCGCAGGCAGGATATCTCCCAAAGCAGACAAAAATCTGGCGGCTGGTCGGAGTTTAATCTGGAGTAAGGCCCACAAAGCCCTGGGATGAAACGAGATAGCGCATACATTGGCCCGAGGACACACACATTGCGGTCTCTTCGAGGAGGGAGCCTCTTCAGACGGATGAAGAGCTGAAAAGGTACCGAGATATTCTTAGCCACTACAGATCCGGAAGGCTGACACTACCTCGAGCAGGCAAAGGCCTCAGGAAGAAGGAACATGTCTTATGGAGAAAGTTACAGGGGGGGGGGGGGGGGGGGGAGGGGGGTTGTACCCAATCCAGTAGCACTAAGCAGATGGCATCTGGCGATCCATGACCCGAGGTGTAAACCCTGCAACGAAATTGCAGACATGATCCATATGGTGTGGACAAGCCCTAGCTACAACAAATCAGATAGGAATATAAAGTCTTGGTAGCCTTTCATGGCCAGCCAGAGAGAAGACGACCAAAAGAAATTAACCCATCTGCTCCAGGACACCGCTGGATACCAAGTGATCACACACTGCGGAACGTGTAGGAAGATAACGGTGGCGAGGATTCAAGTATTTATAGCCCTGTGATTCCTTGATGGGCAAAAATAAAGTTATTTTATCATCATAATGAAAACGTTTACAGGGCACGCCAATGTAAGAACTTGAGGCTCCCATAGCTAACGCTCTTAACTGAACACTAAGGCACTGTTGCGTTTTTTATCAGAAGAAGATAATACGGGCTTGCAGGGTACTCATTCACGGAAAAGAAATCACTGCGCTGATTGAAGACGCGACAGAGAACGAGGCGTAGGAGTCAGTCTCGTCCTCAGTCACGTCTTCAAAAAGCGCTGTTATTTTAATCCGTCAATGATTCTTTGCACGTCGTTTCTTTTTAATTTGTGTTTACTGCGTTACTGGACGCCTCGACACAGAAATCAAAATCCGCAAGAATTGCAACCCTGTGGCTTGACAATATGGTTTCCGTGACATGACTTAGTTTTATATTCGAAGAGGAGCATCGTGGTAATTGGGGTACTGCAAATTTTCGAGCTGATCCACCCGCCCAACGGAGCCGTTCTCCTCCGCCTTTCACTAAGCAAGCATAAAGAAATTCTGTTGGTCGCATATACCCCACTGGAGGCTTCATGTCCTTAGCTCGTGGACAAAACCCAACAAAGGCATGAAAAGGAAGTGTAACAGGTGCAACAGTAAAAAATTATGCGAAAAGCTATGATGGATGACGTGCATTGTTTGAGTAGGAGGCCGGTAAAATCTCACGTGCCGCAGTGAAAACAAATTTAACAGAATTAGATAAAGAGGCTCTGAAATTCGGAAGCGCCAGAGCACATAATGGACGAAAAGTAGCGGCTGTGGGTGCGCGTCAGAAGAATAAAAGTGGACTTGTTAAGTGCAATACAAAGGAACACTACAGAGTCTCTCTTATAAGAGTAGTGACTCCCGTAGTTACCTAAGTGTGGCTGAAAAGCTGTTCTTTGTTCTTAGAAACGAGACAACGAAACGAAGTGTCTTGTTTCAATAAACAGTTCTTTGTGCCGGGATCTGCTCTGAGGATTTTTTAGAAAAGTAAAGTTTAGGAGGTAGTGGAGAAAACAGAGGTGGTCGAAACTACGTCTTTCCATGCATTGTTTTCTTGGAAACACTTTTTCAGGAGAAATATTTTGCTCTATAGACCGGAAAAAAAGGGGCTTCATTCAAACATCATGTCTCAAGGCTGAGGTACTGCTCCTGCGCAAATGGTTATCATATCGGGCAAATAATCATTGATAACATATTGCTGGCGGCTACATTAAAGACAGAATTTTAGCAAATGAAGAAAAATGCCCCGGAAAGCGTAATAATTTAAATTTAATAAAACAGTATTGTTCTTAGTCGTGTCTAAGACCTTGAGAAAGCCTATAAATATGCCTAATGAGCCTTTTTGTTGCTTAAACACGTCTCACAATATTTCATACTATGTGAAGATAGCCGTGTAGATAGAGCGCCCTTTTGTGAACCAAACTGTGCGTGTGTGATTATTTGGTGTTTTTCGCTCAAGAATGGAATATTTTTCCGACCTGTAGAAAAAAGGTCTAAAATTGAAATACCTCTGTACAATAAAGAGTTCCCATCTCTCACCGCCTCTATGCAAATCCTTTATCTTTAGAGCCTATAATTGTCTCGGAAAAATTCCATGCTGAAAATTAAGACTAAATATTAGGTCAAGTACAGTTAAAAAGAACTTCTTGTTGGACGAGTTGGTGCATATTGTTGTAGGTACGAATTGCGCACACACACAGGAAAAAACACGAGGGAGACTGATAGAGCGCGAACTATGAACTAAGTTGATAGTTTGCGCTCTTTCAGTCTACCTCGTGTTTTTTCCTGTGTGTGTCTTTTGTGCGCAATTCGTACCGACAACATCAAGTACAGTGGCGATCTGGTCTTCGACTTGCTTGATCGGTCTTATTTGAAGCCCGTCAATGTCACAGAAATTGCTATTTTAACTAGGTCTAAAGCTCCAAAAACATCATTTGCATCAGTCTGCGCTAAAAACGCGCTGTCAAGTGTCAGTAGACCTAAATATTGCACGCAGCTTGAACCATCAGTATTGCTTGATAGCGAATATAGGTTGTATGCGTATTTTTGTATCTAGATTGAAATAATCCCCTCCAATTCATACCAGAAAATATTGTTGCGGTTCGAAGCGCGCGATTCGAGTAAGGGGTCAGTTATGGTATCGGAAAGTGGTCGCTTATAGTGCGCTTACGACCCCCATTATAAGCTTTGAGTCATGAATGTTTGTAATGAAAACGTCTACTAACGTCAAGGAAAGGTACTGAATGCTGAATTCAACCTAACAATACCAACTGGGACACCCTGGTTCCATTTGATACCTTTCTATCAGGCTCCGCTCCAGGGTTCGCTCAATTTTTTGTCCACGCCATTCCTTCGCGCCAATGGGCCCCTCGTGTTCTCCTCAGCGACCACGGCAACGCTTTCCTCTACGCCATCTTGGAGCAAGTTCTTCATGCCTGGAATCACCATTATCATCATCAACCTGACTACGCCCACTGCAAGGCAAAGGCTTCCCCCATGTCTGTCCAACTAGCCCTGTCCTTCGCGAGTTGCGGCCACCGCATTCCCGCAAATTTCTTAGTCTCATCCGCCGCCCCCTGCTACGATTGCCTTCTCTTGGAATCCTCTCCGTTACCCTTAAGGACCAGCGGCTATCTTGCATTCGCATTACATGCCCTGCACAAGCCCACTTTTCCCTCTTGATTTCAACTAGGATGTCATGAACCCGTGTTTGTTCTCTCGCCCACTCCGCCCGCTTCCGATCTCTTAACTTTACACCTATAATATTTCTTTCCATAGCTCGCTGCGTAGTCCTTAACTTAAGCTGAACCTTCTTTGTTAGCCTCCACGTTTCTGCCCCATAGTTGAGTACCGGTAGGATACAGCTGTTGTATACTTTTCTCTTGAGGGATATTGGTAAACTGCCATTCACGATCTGAGAGAACCTGCCATATACGCTCCACCCGATTGTTATTCTTCTGGTTAGTTCCCTCTCAGGATCCGGATCAGCGGTGAATACTTGCCCTAAGTAGAAATATTCTCTTACTACTTCCATCCCCACGCCATCAATTTCGAACTGCTGTTCTCTTGCGGGACTGTTTATATTACTGTGGTTTTCTGCATTTAATTTTGAGCCCCACCATTCAGCTCTGCCTGCCTAATTCATTTATCATGCTTTCCAGTTCATGGCCTGAGTGACATACCAAGGCAATGTCATCAGCGAATCTCGATTACTTAGATCATATTCTATAAAGAGCACTGGTGGGGACCAGTGCGCACTGGTGCGAAGCGTTATGTTCGATAAATTGCACCGATGCGCACCGGACATCTTCGGTAAATGGGGCGCACCGTCGGGGGGCACTTTTGTTTTGCCCCAAGGCGCACCGGCAAAATCGACGACGCGCATGGGAGCAATCCCAGCAGGCGTTGCAGCAGCCAAGCAGACGACAAATGGCGTCCGCACTGGAAGGTCCTGATGTGCTTGCCGCGATCGATGATGACTTCCTTTCAAGCACTTCTGACAGCGAAGGTGAAGAAATATCGGCATTGATAAAAGAAAATGAAGGCAATTAACGGCCAAACTTTGTGCACTTTATGGACAAATAAAATTAGGATGCAAAACCTCATTTCAGACTTGTACGACTAGGCAGCTGTGACCGCGGTCTATTGTGATATCGGCCCGTAGGAAGTAAAACACATATACGCTCGAGACGCGCGGCTTGCAGTTGCTGCAGCGCGTTAAAGCATTATATGGTGCTGCCGTATTCAATATCTATCATTTTCCTAACATCATGAAATCTGGGTACACTTGGATTCATATGTTGGATAGCGGATTACAGCTGTTTTGCGACCACACACTGCGTAGCTCGAACCGGAATACGAGCGTGCCGACCTAGGGCGTACTGCGGTTTTCTTGGACCAAAAGCGACTCACCTGCCATCGGCTCTTTTAAAAGCTCATATGACATGGTAAGACGGCGCGCATTGTCACCCAAACGTTAACGGTTGCCGCTGACATTTCAGAAGAAAATGTTGCCTTGGGCTGTGGCTGCATGCAAAAGCGCCAAGAAAGCAGACGATGGTATTCGTAATTCCGGGTCAACGCCACCTACGCACGCAAGGCGGCGCTCGGAACGGGCACCGGTGGGATGCAGTTTGTATTCGATGTTGCCCTGGCTTGGAGCTCCACTACCGCAGGTCCTTGAGCACTGCAGTGGTTTTGGGGCATTTCTGGTGCGAGTTTATCAAAAATACCATTAGGTATTGTCCATTAACTCCTATCCCCAACTGTTCCCATTTCAGGCCCCGGATTACCTCCTGTAAGCCGGCAGTGAATAGCATAGGCGAGATCGTGTCTTCCTCCAGGACACCTTTTCTTATCGGAATTTTATTGCTAGCTTTATGGAGAACTATGGTAGCTGTGCAATCGAGATAAATATCTTCCAATATTTTCACGTAGCAATCTTCTACACCCTGACTCCGCAACGCCTGCATGACTGTGGAGATTTCTACTGAAGCGAACGCTTTCTCGTAATCAATAAACGCTATAAGTAGGGGCTGTTTATATTCTGGGCATTTCTCTATCACCTGACTGATAGCGTGAATATGGTCTATTGTCGAGTATCATTTACGAAAGGCTTCATGATCATTAGGTTGATTGAAGTCGAAGGTTGTCCTGACCCTATTAGCGATTACCTTATAAAATACCTTGTAGGCAACAGACATCTGCTACCACCCACAAACCAATGGCCTAAAAGAGCGCTTACATCGGACGCTTTCGAACATGCTTTCCATGATTTTAACCAATATTCAACCTGACCATACCAACTGGGACTAAGTGCTCCCATTTGTTACCTTTGCCTACAATACTGCGTTACAACGAATAACCCGTTACTCGCCCTTTTTCGTTGTTTTAGACCGGGCCCTACTTTCATCACGGAGGCACCTTTTTTTTCTGTCCCCTTCCTCTGTTCAGCACCCTACCAAGAGCAATTCACATCCCGCCTGCCCCGATGCCGTGAACCTTCGCGATTGAACACACAAGCCTCGCTGGCCTCCTGCAAACACCGTAAAGTCCTTACCCACCGTGCCGCTTTTTTTCCCCCTGCTGATGAAGTTCTCTCTGGACACCGGTGCGCACTACAGCGTTGTGTGAAAAATTGATGAGCCGCTATATTGGCCCCTATACAGTGCTTGAACAAACGCCCACCGTTAAATTATCATGGCGCTCCCGCATCACCTTTTAAGAACCGTCGCTGTCGGGGCATCCAGTCGTCCACGTGTGGCGCCTCAAGCCTTCTGCCCGTCGCCAGTCCTCCCTCTAACTCGCCACCAGGATTGTCGCTGTCGTCCTGACGGTGGCAATAAAGCCTGCGCCGGGCGTTCCCAAACTCGCATTATTTAAAAATATAAGCGAGTTTTCGGAAGAAATATGGATGCTGTCAAGATACGTCGGAAGGGGATTAACATCGGTTATGTTGCTAATAGGGTGATAGATCCCAGATTCATCTGCGAATAAGCAGATATTTGAGTTGTTGTATGGAAGATCATTAATATAGATTATTAATAAAAGTTGACCGTGCGTAGCGCTTAGTTTCACACCTAAAATAACGGGGGACAAGAGTGAGGAGTCATTCTTATTTTGTTAGAATTGATAACGGTTTCTTAAAAATTAGCGACTAATTCAATGAGGGAGAAAGATGAAAGTTTTAGAAATAGACGTTTGTGCGGTAGTTTATCGAATGCTTTTTTGGTATACAAAATCAAGGCGTCGACCGAGGTGTTGGTGTGAATGTTATATATGGCTTATATGTTTTAAAAACAGGGCTAGTTAAGCGTCGCAATAGAGTCGCAAGAGAAACCATGCTCTTTAAGATAAAAAAGCTTGAAACAAATAAATTTTGATATTTGAGAGTATTCTATATGCACCACTATTTTTGAGGGAAACAGGGCTGTAATTATTTGTAGAAAACGGATCATCTGTTTTTGGAACTGTAATGACCTTTTCCGATTTCCAGTCTTTAGAAACAACACCCGATGAGAGCGACTTCTGAAAAATGCGCGGCAAAATGGTACTAGTTGTAAGTTTAACGCTTTTCAATGTTGCGGACTTAATACCATCTGTACTAGCGGAGGAAGCTAACTCCAGTCATATAGATTTCGAATGCCGCTAACGTTAAACGATAGTGCAGACATAGGTGACAGATTGGAGAAAGGAAAGCCAGGCAGTTTGTTTCCTGGCTGCAGATAAATATGGAAAAGATAAGTTGTGTTAACAAAAATTGCTGGGTTTACTGCGAAACATATTAGCTAAGGTCGATGCGACAAGGGAATGCCACTTTTCTTTGCAGGGATTTGAAATTACTTTCTGTACTCGGTATTTTTTGCCATGCCCTTGGTGTAATAACGTGCTTGGCATTTCGGAACTGTCGCTTTTTTGTTCTTAAGGCACTTTAATGTTATGCTGAGGAATGGTGAATGGACTCGCTTAGTAGCGGTGATGCTGTGAATGTAAGTTTGCACTAGGCTCTGCATATCATTTTTATACAGAATCCAGTTAGCTTATACAGCTCGTTGTGAAAATTCAAGCAAAAACTGTCATAAAATAAGCTAGTTCTTCTTCAATAGCGTTGTAGTTGCCTTTGTGTTAGAGTTGTTTTCTTGACTGAAACTTTTTAAACGAGTTTTATTGCCTCAAGCCATCATTGGGAGAAAGTGTGATGAAGGATACACTAATGGTTAAAGTAATGGCAATAGGTTAGCTGATTGTATGAAATCGAGAAGTGTGCGATAGCAAGAAAAATTAACGATGATGATGATACATGTGCGTGTGTTGTAGATGCGCAGAAACAACTCAACACCTCATACTAAAAGGTTATGGTACCCATCCGGATGCCGATGCAGACACAGGCACTCTTCCTGAGGCTTAGCGTTTAGAGATAGCAATGGTCATGTAAATAAATCTGCGGTGGAAATTAGCAAAAAGCGATTGGAAGATTGGTGACTCAAAAGCATAGAAGTGAAGTGAGGCTAAAGGCGTAGGAAACCGTAATGAATGAAAATGGCGAATTTTAGTGACAATGCACAACACAGTTAATCAAAAATAAAAGGAAAAAGCCCAGTTTGGCGGCAGCTGAAACCACCCCGATTCAAAGCGGATGCTGCTACCTTCCATCCAACCATACAAAGGATGTTTCCGGAAAGGAAACATCTGCAGATGTTTGGATTAGGCCTTCTCTCCGTTTGTTTAGTTCGGGCCAACGGAGTGGTTAATGTCGGGGTGATTATAGCTGATTGCAAATCGTAAAGTACAACGCAGGCAGGGTGTCTGCCGATGCAGTCAAAGTTCTGGCTGCCGGTACAACGTCAGAGCTAATAACATAATCTGGACTAAGGCCCACGAGGGCCTATGCTGAAACGAGATAGCGCATGCATTGGCCCGAGGACACACAGAGTGCAGTCTCGTCGAGGAGAGAGCCCCTTCAGACGGGAGAGGTGCTGAAATTGTAGGAAGATATTCTTCAACAGAATGGAAAGCTGGGCTAGTTGTAGGTTGTTCATGATGAAAATTTTGTGGACCACAGGACAAGCGCCTTTTTCACAACTAGTTTAATGGGAAGGCAACAAACACTTAAATATGAAAAGATATCAGAGGTCGATACAGATAAAAACAGTTAAGATTCCATGTTATGACTGAACAAACTCAAAATTTACGCACATAACCTATTTCCTTTTTCCTGAGCGATACCGACGGCTTACTCACGCAATTACCGTGCGAGGCAATGTGGAAAGCGTCCATCACCTCCCTGATTCTTTGTACAGGGTGACGAAATGGAAACTCTGTTGCCACAAAGATAGGCCAGCAATTATTGCATTCTCGGAGGTGTTCCCTCACCACTGAGGCACTGCCATTGTAGTGCTCTCGAAGGCGAATGTTCAAACACCGCCCAGTCTGCCCTATGTACACCAGACCACAGAGAAAAGGCATCTTGTGCACCACTCCTGTTTCACAGCGCACAAACGGAGTCCGGTGTTTGACTGTGCATGCGCGGGAAATACGGTCTACCTTTTCCGCCTTTTTTTGTACAAGGGGGCACAGTCTACCTAATTTAAAAAGGGCGGATAAGGCTACTTTGACATCATATCTTTTTGCCACATGTCTTAGACCATGTGATAAGCGGTAGATGTTGGGAATGACCGCATGCTTTTCTGTCTTTTGTTTTCAAAAATTTTGATCATGAAGATATTCTTACTGAGAAGATTAGGAACAAAGTCATTCCTTCCAGAAGGCAAAGGACTCAGAAAAAAAGAAGAGGTCATAGGGAGAATGTTACTGGCTTGGGTATATCCCAACCCACTAGCACTAAGCAGATGGCACCCGGCGATCCATGACCCGAGGTATAAACACTGAACCAAATTGCAGACATAATCCACATAGTGTGGAGATGCTCAAGCTACAACGAACCTGAGAGGAATATAGAGTCGTGGGCAGCTTTAAAGGTCAGCCAGAAAGAAATACCGCAAAAGAAAGTCATCCATCTGGTCCTTGATGCTGCTGAATTGCAGGAGATTTCCCACCTAATGAACGGGGTGCAAAATGCAAGTGGTCAAAACTCAACTCTTCATTGCTCTCTGATTCCTTGACGAGTGCAAATAAAGTTTTTTCATCATCATCATCATCATCTCCACATTTACTTAGTACACCGATGTAAACACTTGGATCTCCTATAGCTATCAGTATTTTTTCACAAGAGGGATTATACAGACTGGCTGGCACATGCTGACAGAAAAGATGTTACAGAAATTTTTGAAGATAGGACAGAAAACGAGACGTAGATGTCTGTCTCGTTCTCTGTCCCATCTTCAAAAATGTTATTTCTACTCCGTCAATGTTTCTTTGCACGCCGTTTTTTTAATTTGTGTTTACAGCGTTACTGCATCACTCGACACACGCATCAAAATCCGCAACAATTACAATGCCTAAGGCTTGACAACGTTGTTTTCATGAGATTACTTATTTTCAGATTTTCAGAGGACTGCTGTTGGTCGCTTTAGATAACAATTGAAGCTTCATTTCCTTAGTTGGTGGATGAAAACCATCAAAGGTATAAAAAAGAATCGTAACAGGAACAGCAGTAAAAAACTATGCTCAAAGCTCTGACGGATCGTGTGCATTGTTTGCGTCGCAACCTCTTGAATCCCACGTGCGCGCAGTGGAAACGAATTTAACAGAATTAAATAAACAGGCTCCGAAATCCGGAAGCGCCAGTGCACAATGGCAAAAGAGCAGCTGCGGTGAAGGTGCACCAGAAGAATAAAAGCGCACTCGTTAAGTGCAATACAAAAAAACACTGGAAAGTCTCCCTTAGATGAGTAGTGACGCTTGTAGTTACCTGAATGTGGCTGAAAAAGCGTCCTCTGTTCTTACTGAAAGAAAAATTGGAATGGCGCAAGAAACGGGGACACAGAAGGCACACAAAACACAGGACTGACGCCACGACTGACGCCAGTCCTGTGTTTTGTGTGCCTCCTGTGTCCCCGTTTCTTGCACTCTACCAGTTTTTCTTTCATCATGAACCAACTCGCCCAAACTAGAGTTTTACTCAGTTCTTAGAAACGAGACAATGAACCGAAAAGTCTTGCTTAATGAAGAGTTCTTTTCGCCGGGACCTAATCTGAGGATTGGTTAGAAAAGTAGGGCTTAGGAGCGAGTGGAGAAAACAGAGGTGGTCGAAACTACGTTTTTTTCATGCATTGTTGTCTTGCGAAGACCCTTCTAGGAGAAATACTTTACACTAGTGCTCGATAAATACGGGAGCTTCGTTTAAACAGGATGTTCTAAGGTTGAGGTACTCCTGCGCGAACTGTTATCACATCAGACAAATGGTTATTGATAAAAAATTCCCGTTGTTGACATTAAAGATATAATTTTAGCAATCGAAGAAAAATTCTGGAACCCTTAATGATATAAATGTAATAACAGGGTTTTATGACTTCAGGAGACACATGGGAGACCCTTTCGGCCTCTACTGGGCGTAGTCAGGATGATGATGATGGTTAGTGGTGTCGAAGGCCCTGGAATAATCTATAAATATGCCTAGTAGGAATATTTTTTAGCTTAAACGCGTCTAATATTATTTTCCTCTAGATGAAGAGGACTGTCTCGGTAGAGAGCCGTTTCATTCCGCTTGTATGACCAGCATGTTCTTTGCTATGAATGGCATCACACAGCAATGGATTATACTTTTCCGACCTTTAGAATAAACTTTTGACATTGAAATACCTCTGTAATTAGCGAGTTCTTTTCTTTTGCGCCTTCATGGAAATCCTTAGTCTTTCTAACCTGTAACTGTCCCGGAAAAATGCCATGGAGAAAAATGAGGCTCAAGATAAGGTTGACTAAATTAAAGATCATGCCTAGGACATCCTTGATCGGTAGTATTCAAAGCCTGTGAATGCAACAGCTGTTGCTTTTTTAACTGGCACGAAGCGCTAAAAACTTCACGTCGTTCAGTTGTCGCTAAAAACGCGCTCTCAAGTGTCATTAGAACTAACTACTGCACACAGCTTGAACTATGAGATCTGCTTGATAAGGATACAGGATAGTAATTGCAAGGATTATCCAAGCCTGTGTTCGACAATACTTTACCTTCAAAGTAATCGAGTGAGATCTGCTGCACTGTCAGGACACGATTGAGAACGCCAATAAGGAGCCGTCAAAGAAGGCCAGGTTTTTTCTTTACGTCACTGGTCAGAAAATTGTGAACCCACCTTCTTGTTTCGCAGCCTAGTAGTCTGCTTACCTTGCTTCTTCGTACTTTCAACTCTTTGAAAGTGTCATCGTGTGTATCATTTCAAAGCGGTTTGTAAAATTTACTGCTCCTGCGAATTTCATTTATGCAGTCTTTTGTGACCGGCGGTTTCCTTGCTCTACTCGGTGGACTGAATGATTTATACAAAAATGTTCGCTGCAAACACTTCTAAATTTTTTTCAAAGGCACTATAAGTGGTTTCAGAGTCCTTTATGCAAAAAAAATTATCACTAGGTCTTTGCTATATTGCTATGTAGTGTATCCAGACTGAAGCAATTAAACTCTTATTCTTACGGGAATGTCTTCTTGTGCTTCGAGCGTGACAGTCGAGTGAGGGATCTGTAAGGCTATCAGAAAGTGTTAACTTATAAGTGCGCTTACCACACCAGATATAAGTTTTGAGTCACGAGTGTTTGCTATCAAAACGCCTATTAATGCCGACGAAAGGCTCTGAATGCGTGTAAAGTTGGGTGCAACGCTATAAAAGATGGCACCTTATCTGATTTTTGCCATTATCAAAATACAACCACCCGTCAAGCAGGTTCTATTCAGAAATTTGTGTATCAAGGAGGCCAGATCATATCAGATTAATTCCGGCATGATGTTTCGGTGTTCATAAATAAGGTTCGAAGCCAAAGGTGGGAATATGTGCAAGAAGTAGATCTTGGTTGCGTGCCCACTTTGCGTTGATGTGTATGAAAGAAAACCTGACCTGGTTATGCTTGCGCAAAGCGCCTACTTCGACTGGTGTATGACAGTAGGTGAGCATTTTTGTGCAAAACATGCTAACATCCGATAGCAGAAATATCAGTTATTCTTCTCGAGATCACTAATGATCCTGACATGCAGTAGGCCTAGAATGTCAGTCTTTCTTGCAAATATTTCATCGCCGGTCGTCCAGGCATATCTGCACTTATTTGTTTTTTTCTTGTTACCCACAGTCATCCTGTAAAGCTTTTTGATCTGTGCACAAGTGGACATTGATAAACAAAGCATGAGAACCCTCAAAGCAAATATCAGTGGTGTCAACGCGTTTTTTTTTGTGCATATTGAAAACCAAGGTCCTCTTTGGAGCCGCTACAAAACTAAGGAATGGCGTTGATCTCGGGGGAATTTCGCCTACGTGCTCTATAGCCGGCTGCTAGATTGCACCTGCTGATCGCTTCTCTAATAACTGTACCTATCGTTTTCAATAAGGTAGGTAGATTCTCATATCCGGTAGCTGGCATGCCTCTGATTCCAAGGTTTCGGGTGATATTTTTCTTTCGGGGAGGCGAGAGCTCCTTAAGCTATAATCCTAGTTTTATCGCTCTCCCTTCCACAATCTTGTGATGAAAAACCAAGGCATTATTGTTATTATTACTATTACTTCCAGCCTTCTTATTTTTTGTTCAAACCCAGCATCTGCTTCCTCATGACTGCCGACTCAGAGGACAGAGAAGCATTCCCTGCCTTGAGTTCTGCGTTGTATTTTTCTGATCACATTCGTTTCGCTTGTCGAAAGACGTGCCTTTGTGTGCTCGAATCTTGCTTATGACGGGCTGCACCTAGGGGACCGCTTCAGATTGCCAGTGAGGAAGGTTGTGAGGCCAACACAGAGCCGATCCGCAGTCAGTACGGCGGTAAGCTGTAGTCTTGATGATGTAGACTGCAGGTGACACGTTCAGTATGGTGACATAAGAAAGGCGAGAGCCATAGCTGCTCCGTCGCTGTCGCATATACCATTGGTGACAGTGCGTTATCGTGTCTTGCTTACAACGGACTGCGCGTAGTGGACCTCTTTAGCTTGCCAGTAATGCAAATTTTGACGTCCAAACAGCGCCGATCTATCGTCAGTACGGTGATCAGCTTTAGTTTTGATGATGTAGCCTGCAGGTGATAAGATTTGCATTTTCACAAAAGAAATGCTAGAGTCGGAGCTGCTCTGTCACCGCCTCTGATGCCATTGGTGACAGTTGATGCTCGTGTCTTTCTTAAGACGAGCTGCACGTAGAGGACTGCTTTAGTTTGCCACTGGCGTCCAAACAGAGCCGATCTCGCGGCGGTACGCTGGTCAGCTGTAGTCTTGATGTAGCCTGCAGGTGATACGTTGTGCATGGTGACATAAGAAACGCTAGAGCCGGAGGTGCTCGGTCGCTGTCGCCGATGCCATTGGTAACAGTTGGCGCTCGTGCCTTGCTTAAGACGGGCTGCACGTAGAGGACCGCGTTTGCTTGCCAGTGACGCAGGTTGTGACGTCGAAACAGAGCCGATCTCCCGTCGGTACGGTGGTCAGCTGTAGTCTTGTTGATGTAGCCTGCAGGTGATACGTTCTGCATGGGGACAAAAGAAAGGCGGCAGCCGTAGCCGCGCGGTCGCTGTCGGCGATGCCATTCGTGACACTGGGTGCTCGTGCCCTGCTTAAGACAGGCTCCACCTAGGGGACCGCTTTTGCTTGCCATTGACGCAGGGTGTGACATCGAAACAGAGCCGATCTCCCGTCTGTACGCTGGTCAACTGTATTCTTGATGATGTAGCCTGCAGGTGATATGTTCTGCATGGGGACAAAAGAAAGGCGACAGCCGTAGCCGCGCGGTCGCTGTCGGCGATGCCATTGGTGACACTGGGTGCTCGTGTCCTGCTTAAGACGGTCTCCACCTAAAGAACCGCTTTTGCTTGCTAGTGACGCAGGTTGATACGTCGAAACAGAGCCGATCTCCCGTCGGTACGGTGGTCAGCTGTAGTCTTGTTGATGTAGCCTGCAGGTGATACGTTCTGCATGGGGACAAAAGAAAGGCGACAGCCGTAGCTGCGCGGTCGCTGTCGCCGATGCCATTGGTGACACTGGGTGCTCGTGTCGTGCTTAAGACGGTCTCCACCTAAAGAACCGCTTTTGCTTGCTAGTGACGCAGGTTGATACTTCGAAACAGAGCCGATC
The DNA here is from genome assembly GCF_055824585.1 of Amblyomma mixtum. NCBI lineage: Eukaryota > Metazoa > Arthropoda > Arachnida > Ixodida > Ixodidae > Amblyomma > Amblyomma mixtum. The sequence continues at coordinate 153,929,069 of NC_143021.1, read as the reverse complement.
TCCCGTCGGTACGCTGGTCAGCTGTAGTCTTGATGATGTAGCCTGCAGGTGATACGTTCTCCATGGGGACATAAGAAAGGCGAGAGCCGTAGCTGCGCGGTCGCTGTCGCCGATGCCATTGGTGACACTGGGTGCTCATGTCCTGCTTAAGACGGGCTTCACCTAGGGAACCGCTTTTGCTTGCCAGTGACGCAGGTTGTGATGTCGAAACAGAGCCGATCTCCCGTCGGTACGGTGGTCAGCTGTAGTCTTCATGATGTAGCCTGCAGGTGATACGTTCTGCATGGTGACATTAGAAACGCTAGAGCCGGAGGTGCTCGGTCGCTGTCGCCGATTCCATTGGTGACAGTTGGCGCTCGTGTCCTGCTTAAGACGGGCTGCACGTAGAGAACCGCTTTAGCTTGCGAGTGACGCAGGTTGGGACGTCCAAACAGAGCCGATCCCCCGTTACTACGGTGGTCAGTTGTGGTCTTGACCAACTGACCATTGGTGACAGTGGGTGCTCGTGTCCTTCTTAAGAAGGGCTGCCCCTCGGGGACCGCTTTTGCCTTTTGTCTTGCGCCGTGGGCAATACTTGTATTGCCTTGAAATGCATAAATAAATAAAATAAATACTCTCGCTTTGGTGGACACCGGTGCCGCAGTGTCTATAATGAGTTTGTATTTTAAAAATCGGTTGGAGCCAACGGTTATGTTTGCTTTGGAGCGCAGCGCCAGTTTTCGTGGAGTTCGGGGCGAACATTTGCGACCTGTGGGACTCTGCTGTGTGCCGGTCGCCATCGCTGGGAAAACGTTTAGGGTCGAGTTCACGGTTTTGGAACGAGCCTCTCCTGTCTAGGCCTCTGCCTCGCCGGGCACAGCAGAGGCAGTAGTACATAACATATCACCTTAAGCATACATCCTAATCACGATTGTATCAGATGATTATGTAATCCTACATGCAATATACATATGCACAAGCTGCGAGACATAAATGGCGCTTTGCTTAATAGCGACATGAAGAAACATAGGAATATTTAACAAAAAAAACAAAACAAAAAAGAACATCAATGACACAATAGTGCGTGTGCTCTTTGCCTAAACTGATACACAGATGTAAAATTTTTTGCAGGAACTATTATATCTGGATAGGAATTGCAGAACTTTGAAATTTGATGTTCGATAGTTTGTGCACCATAATTTGTTCTTGGCTTTTCTGTCAGTGAGGTAGTACGGCGCAATGAACAACCGGTATCACTAGCAAGGTACAGATTACAAAACGCCCCAGAATTTGTTGTCATCATTTTGTATATGTACACCATTGTATATATATTATATACTTACACCATTTATACTAACCATTTATACTAATGTATATTTACACTATTTATGTTAACTGGCACTTTGTTTTCAACATCACAGCAGGGGGAGGAATTGGCGCAGCTGAACGTTCTGCGACCTCACCCCCATCGGCCGCTCCCGCTAGTTTCCCGGCGTGGGCGAAGAACAGCGCTGGCGTGGAGATGGAGACCAGCCCCGTCGCTGCGGCGGTGGAGTGAAGCTACGGTCAGAAGCGGGAGAGTCACTCCGGAAGGCGTAAGGGCGAAGTGGCGGGGGGGAAGGTTGAACCCATGCAGCATTTCCCCGGACACCGGTCGACTGATTCCACACACTGTTCTCCCAGAAACTGGCTGGTTGATTCCAAGCAGTGTTGTCCCGGAAACTGCTCCAAGATCGGGTCCAGGAGCGTGAAGGCTGTGGTCGCCGGCGTTGGCAAAACCTCGCGATGTGTCCGCGGCGGCCGCAATGAAAGCAAGTCGGGGACTCACGAAAACCGTAGGTATCGACCAGAGCGGGCGGTGCTCGGAAGTCGGAGGCAGCTGCAGGACGCATGTTGGGTGTACGGGTTACGGGTGTACCCCGGGTGTACGGGGGCTCGCAGACACGATCGTAACTGTGGGAGTACCGCTGATGGTCAGGAGGCCAGGTCCACGAGGCTTGGGGACCGGAAGGCGGCGGTTGGACTGCGCATTCGTGGTAGACAGGTGGCGGTGGTGCGCCTACGCATTGCAACTGCTTGCTCAACACGTCGGCAACAACCCTGCGGACGAGCGTGGCAAGATCGTCATGGGTAGAATAGTCGACGCTAGCAACAGTGGTAACATTAGCAAGGCGCCCAAACTTAGGTGCACTTCGCCGCATTTTCAACGGCTCGAACGTGCGGCAATGCTGAATAACGTCCGACGTGCTGGTGAGGGTGTCCTTAGTGATCAGAAAATTATACACGTCTTCAGCAATCCCTTTCAAAATGTGGCCAACCTTGTCCTCCTTGGTCATGCATCTCTTCACAATTCGACCGAGCCGCAAGACTTCCTCATTGTATGTCGTACAGGTTTCTCTAGGCAACTGTGCTCGTTAACATAGGTTGTTCTCTGCCTTGCGTTTCTTTGTAAGGGAGTCGCCAAAGCACTTTGCGATCTCCTCCACGAACTTAGCCCAGGTGGAGAAGAATTCTTCGTGGTTCTCGAACCACAGCAGTTCGGTACCGGTGAGATAGAAAACCGCGTTGACGAGCTGCATGGTTGGGTCCCAGCGGTTGACCCGTTGGTAGTGTTTGAGCCAATCTTCAATGTCCTCGACCACGCCGCCGGAAAACATTCTAGGCTCACACTGAGGAGGCCAGGAATTGGTCGATGCTTGGCGTTCACGGCCTTCGTTCGAAACAGTATCAGCCGTACCCGAAGAAGGACCGTGTCCGTCTTGGCTCGCCATGTCGGGTTGGTTAGGGGGTAGCCCAGCCAAGCGTTTGCTCCGTCGAGGTTCTGCAGGGTGAAGAACGACTTACCCCGCACCTCCACCAAGTTGTGTCGAAGGTAAGGGATTTTTTTACAGGATGAACGGGGATATAGGAGCGAACAGTGAAACGACGAAGGGCTAGCGTCGAGCCAGTCCCAGTCTCGAGTACGCGCCCCTTCGTCGTCCTCTTCTCTTCCGCTGCGCCCTTCGTCTTCTCCACTTGCTCCGCAGCGCGGCCCGGCGTAAGTTGCGTAGCAACCCGGCATCAGTTCCTTAACAATAATAACAACGAGAGCTCAACAGGATTATGCGACAAAATATATCAAATTAATATCTACAAAACATTTGTCCGCCATCCGTGGAGTGCGCTTGTGTTGCCTGGAACGCCCACCAAAAAGTTTTGAAAGATGAACCGGAACAAATTCACAGAATGGCTGCTCGTTTTATTTTTTCTGGATACAGAGGGAAGGTCTCAGTGACGGAAATGCTAAATTCATATGGGATCGAGTCACTTGAAAATCGAAGTCTAAATTCCAGACTAAAGATTTTCTTTAAAATAATGCAAGGGTATTTCAAGATAAAAACAGGTAGATATGGTCTGTATCCGGGAAAACGGAGCGCGATAACAAACCACACTGGATCAATCAAGCCTTACGGCTCACGTGTTGATGATTTTCTTACTCTTTTTTTTTTCTGGATGTGATCGAAACTTGGAGTGCTTTGCCTGTTGAAGTTGTCAAGCAATCGGAGTGCACAAATTTGAACGTTCACTCGATATTTTGTGTAGAGGGCGTACAACTTGACGTTATGAGATATGACATTTGTCTGTTGTACAGCTGGCTAAATGTTTAGCTGGCTTGCGTGACGGCCGCGCTTTTCGAGCACCTGTAGCTTATGACAGAGCAATGTTACGAAAATATTAAATTTAAGCACAAGCTCACTAAGCCCGTGCTAAATATTAAGCTTTCCCCAAGTATGCTACATCCCAAGCGCCGTAGGACAAAAAAATCGACCGTCGCGCACGCCAGCTAAAGATTTGGTCGGCTGTACATTGCATTCCACATTCTCCGTGTAACGATAGTCAAGCGAGGGTCAAGCGTATCAAAAAAAATTTAGGTGCGGTTCAACTACTCTTGAATCCTGTTAGAGAGCAAAAACTATGGCGTCTGTAACGTGGAGTGCGTTCCGGAAACTGGATGGGCGGCGCGCCCAACCTGCCACCCTGGCAGATGGCAGTAAATAGTTGATCGCGAGAAGTTTCTCGTTCAATGAACGCGGCGGCCTATTGGAGCAGTGCCGTGTGTCTGCGACAACGTTGTCAACGCTAACACGTGCAGCCCACATCTCTCTCTCTCATCATCCCACATACCTCACAGCGCAATTCAGGCGTCCACTGATCTAGGGAGCCAGTTATGTGTACTTCCTTTCCTTAAAACTAGAAAGAAAGTTTACTGCATTCGAATCGTAGCGTAAGCACGGATTTGTGCTGCGTAAAACACGACGGCGAGCCGGCAATGTCGCTGGACGGAGCAGATGAAAGGTGACGAACACGACGCTCTCTCCAATCACAGCGCGAGAGTCTGGTGCAGTTTAACATGAGGCGTGTGGGTTGCGGCGATAGTCTACTGTACTTAAGGGGCTGCAACTTTGCTACAGCAACTGTTCAACGCGATTAATCATTAATGGCCAGCTCTCGAACCCCCACCAATCTACTCTTCCGTGAAGCAAGGCTAGCCGATGTCTCCTCAGCTTTTTCTCTTTACCTGGAACCGCTTTGTTTGAGTGTTTTGCGTAACAGTGACATTCGCGGGTTCCCTCTTTTGGGTAGCGAATTCAAATTGCTAGCACATGCTGACGATCTTGCATTTTTCTGTATTGACAAGCCAGGATTGATGGTGTGTTTCCCACGATAGATCGGTTTCGCATCGTTTCTGGTGCTCAAATGAATTGCTCCAAAAGTTTTGGCCTATGGTTTGGTTCATGGGGCACAACTCCGCCCCTGTACGCGGGAATTGAATGTTCTTGCGTGCCTCCTAAATATTGTTGCGTCGCCCTGACTTGTACACGACGGAGTATGAGTATTCTTGGAGGCGCAATGCCCAGCGACCAAGGCGACCGGTGGGATCTTTTAGTGAAGACAGCCAACAGAGAGCGTGGTGATCAGTGACAACAGCGAATGAACGGCCGAACAGGTAGGGTCTGAATTTAGCTACTGCCCAGACAAGGGCAAGACACTCGCGCTCAGTAATGGTGTAATTTTGCTCTGCGGGTGAAAGTAGGCGGCTGGCATAAGCGATGACTCGATCTTGACCCTGTTGACGTTGGGCTAGGACGGCGCCGATGCCATATCCGGAGGCGTCCGTGCGAACCTCTGTGGGAGACGACGGGTCAAAATGTGCTACGATGGGCGGAGTGGTCAGCAAATGGACGAGGGATGACAATGAGTCCTCTTGAGCAGGGCCCCAGGTAAAGGGGGTGGCGTTCTTCAGAAGATCGGTGAGGGGACGAGCGATGCCGGCGAAATCTTTGATAAAACGACGAAAATACGAGCACAAGCCGACAAAGCTGGGCACATCTTTCGACGACCTTGGAAGAGGAAAGTCCTTCACAGCTTGAATTTTTATGGGATCTGGGCGTACACCAGAAGCGTCAACGAGGTGTCCGAGAATAGTGAGTTGGCGACGACCGAACTTGCATTTCTATGAGCTCAGCTGAAGTCCGGCGTTACGAAACACTGTAAGAATATTGGAGAGGCGCTCGAGGTGCGTGGCAAAAGTAGGCGAGAAAACCACAACGTCGTCTAGGTAACAGAGGCAAGTGGACCATTTAAAGCCACGAAGAAGGGGGTCCATCATTCGTTCGAAGGTAGCCGGGGCGTTACAGAGGCCGAACGGCATGACTTTAAACTGGTATAAGCCATCAGGCGTCACGAAGGCGGTCTTCTCGCGGTCCTTTTCATCAACGGCAATTTGCCAGCACCCCGATCGGAGATCAATTGAAGAGAAATATTTGGCGCCGTGGAGGCAATCTAATGCATCATCGATCCTTGGGAGTGGATATACGTCTTTTTTGTGATGCGGTTGAGGTGCCGATAATCAACGCAGAAGCGCCAGCTGCCGCCCTTCTTTTTCACCAGGACGACTGGTGAAGCCCAAGGACTTGACGAAGGCTCGATGATGTCTTTTGCGAGCATCTTGTCCACCTCTTGATTTATGAAGGTGCGTTCGGCGCTGGACACTCGGTACGGACGTCTGCGGAGAGGAGCGGAATCACCGGTGTTTATGTGATGCGTCACCACAGAGGTCCGAGCACAAACACGGCTATCAAAGTCGAAGATGTCGCGGAAAGATGATAAGAGGCACCTAAGATCGCGACCTTGCATCGGCGGTAGGTCAGAAGCGATCATGTCGGCGTAGTCGTCCGTTGGGTTCACTGTTGATGGGGCCGCAGGCAACCGGCATTGCTGAGTGGAAGGTAAGCAGCTGTCCACCACTGATATCACACATTCGGCAGCAGGGCACAGCGTGGCGAGTGAGATGCCTTGCGGGAGCGGTTGTATGGATGAACCAAAGTTCAGAACCGGAAGGTACGCTCGGTTGGCCGACATTGTAAATAAAATGTGTGGAAGCGCAATGCTGCGCGTCAGGGCGACGTCAAGTTCCGGAGTGACTACGTAGTGACCATCAGGTACAGGGGGAACAGATGAGAAATAAATGTAAGTTGCGGCTTGAGGCGGTAGAGGGACAAAGTCGACAGCACAAAGACGGTGTATAACTGGGGACGGCGACTCAGCAGAAAGAGGAAGGTCAAGCTGAACAACATTAGTGGCGTAGTTAATGAGGGCTGAATGCTCAGACAGGAAGTCGAGGCCAAGAATGAATTCATGAGGGCACTGGTCCAGAACAGAGAACAGAACGGATGTATGGCGGCCGGATATGGTCACACGGGCTGTGCATAGTCCAACAACATGAGGCGTTCCGCCGTCGGCAACGCGGAGAACGGCTTTGGGTGCAGGGGTCAGTACTTTTCGGAGGCGGCGTCGTAGGGCTGAACTCATGACGGATACGTGCGCGCCTTTATCGATCAGGGCTCGCACAGGCACTCCATCGACATGAATGGCGAGCAAATTATGGTGTGCGCGAAGGGCTAATCGAGGATTTTGGGACTGGGGCTGTACTGCAGCATCACCTCCAGACACTGCAGCGTCTAGTTTTCCGCTTGCGAGCGTCCGTAGGGGGGTAAGGAGAGGAGCGACAGCGTTGGGGCGAAAGAGACTGTCGACGCAGGGGGACGGGGAGCGGCTGGAGCGGGGAATCTGGCCGTCGACTGGAGCACTGTGCTGGGCTGGAGGGGGCGTGTAGTGGCTGGGCTGTTCGTCGTCGCGATGGGAGCTGAGAGGACGGTATGTGCTGCGACTTGACCAATGATTTCGACAGTGGCGGGAGATGTGGCCAATGCGGTGGCAATGGAAACAAATGGGCCTGTCGTCGGTTGTCCGCCAATCGTTAGGGTTTCGACGACGTGGAGAGAAGTACGAAGGTCGTCCAGGAGCAACCGCAGTGATTTCGGGTGGTGGTGAAGACCGTACAGGGCTGACGGGCTGGAAACCAAGGTTTGCAAGCTCTTGGCGGACGACAGCTTGTACGAGAGAGATGGTAGGCAAGCGGTTGTCGCCATCATGTAGATGCACGGGGGCAGGGGACATAGCTTCGAGCTCGCGTCGGATGATGCGGGTCACATTTTCTGGGGGTGCTGGAGTTTCCCGGTATCTCAGGTCTTCGCATGAAGAAGTCGCAGCCGTGTTGGGGAGGCGTGTGTACGGCTGGCTAATACGCCTGCTTTTGGCTTCCTCGAAGCGTCGACATTCCTTAATAATTCTATCGACTGTAGTGCAGTTCTTGTTTGGTTTATGGTTGGTTTGGTTTATGGGGTTTAACGTCCCAAAGCGACTAAGGCTATGAGAGACGCCGTAGTGGAGGGCTCCGGAAATTTCGACCACCTGGGGTTCTTTAACGTGCACTGACATCGCACAGTACACGGGCCTCTAGAATTTCTCCTCCAAAGAAATTCCAGCCCCCGCGGCCGGGATCGAACCCGCGTCCTTTGGGTCAGTAGCCGAGCACCATAGCCACTGAGCCACCGAGGTCCAGGCGAGGTCCTTCTTAGCGGCAAGCGTTCGGCCGAGCGGCCGTCCAAACAATTCGCGGAGTTTCTCTTTGCACACGTCCCAGCTGGTCAGATGGTCTTCGTGCGTCTCATACCAGACCCGGGCGGTGTCTTTTAGATAGAATATTACATTTGCGAGCATAAGGGTCGGATCCCAGCGGTTGTAGGTACTCACTCGCTCGTACATGTTGATCCAGTCGTCGACGTCAGTGTTTTCGGTACCAGAAAATGTCCCAGGGTCACGAGGGG